>NC_134359.1:164482416-164807416 GCF_048569485.1 Anomaloglossus baeobatrachus
AAGAGAACGAGAAGAGAGAGAGGAGAGAAGGAGAGAGACGAGAGAAAAAGATGAGATAGAAGAGAGAGAGTAGAGAGGGAGAGAAGAGAGAGAGGGAGAGAGAAGAGAGAAGAGAGAGAATAGAGAGTGAAGAGAGTAAAGAGAAAGAAGAGAGAATAGAGAGAGAGAAGAGAGAGAGAAGAGAGAGAAGAGAAAGAGAATAGAGAGGAGAGAGAGAGAATCAAGAGGGAAAGAGAAGAAAGAGAAGAGAGAGCAGAGAGAGAGGATAGAGAGATAAGGGGGGAGAGGAGAGAGAAGAGAGAAGAGAGGTGAGAGAGAATAGAGAGAGGAGAGAGAGTGGAGAGAGGGACAGAGAAGAGAGAGAGGAGAGAGAGAAGAGAGAGGAGAGAGAAAGAATAGAGGAGAGAAGGGAGAGAAGAGAGAGAAGAGAGGAGAGAAAGAGAGAAGAGGGAGAAAAGAGAGAGGGGAGAGAGAGAAGAGAGAGAGAAAAGAGAGGAGAGTGAGGAAAGAGAAGAGAGAGAAGAGAGAGAGAGGACAGAGAGTCAAAAGGGAGAGAGAAGAGAGAGAGGAGAGAAAGGGATGAAGAGGAGAGACAAGAGAGAGAGAAGAGAGAGAGAAGAGAGAGAAGATAGAGAGTAGAGAGATAGGAGAGAGAGGAGAGAGTAGAGAGAGAAGAAAGAGAAGAGACAGAAGAGAGAGAGGAGAGAGGAGGGAGGGAGAGACGAGAGAGAGATGAAAAAGAAGCGAGAGGAGAGAGAGAAGAAAGAGGAGAGAGAGAGAGGAGAGAGGGAGAGAGAAGAGAGAGCGGAGAGAGAGGAGTGAAAGGGAGAGGAGAGACAAGAGAGAGAAGAGAGAGAAGATAGAGAGGGAAGAGAGTAGAGAGAGAAGAGAGAGGTGAGAGTACAGAGGGAGGAGAGAGAGAGGAACGAGGGAGAGAGAAGAGAGAGAGAAGAGAGACAGAAGAGTGGGGAGAGAGAGAAGAAAGAGGAGAGAGAAGAGAGAGGGGAGAGTGAGAGGAGAGAGAGCAGAGGGAGAGAGATAAGAAAGAGGAGAGAGAGGAGAGAAGAGAGAAAAGAGAGAGACAAGAAAGACAAAAGAGAGAGAAGAGAGGGAGTCAAAAGGGAGAGAGAAGAGAGAGAGGATTGAAAGAGAGGGAGAGGAGAGACAAGAGAGAGAAGAGAGAGAAGATAGAGAGGAGAGAGGAGAGATAGAGAGAGAGGAGAGAGGGAGAGAGAAGAGAGAAAAGAGAGACAGAAGAGAGGAGAGAGAGGAGAGAGAGGAGAAATAGAAGAGAGAGAAGAGAGAGAAGAGAGAGGAGAAAGAAGAGATAGAGAAGAGAGTAAGAGTAGAGAGAGTAGAGAGAGAAGAGAGAGAGGAGAGAGAAGAAAGAGAGAAGAAAGAGAAGAGAGAAGAGAGAGGAGAGTGAGGAGAGAGAGGAGAAATAGAAGAGAGAGAAGAGAGAGAGGAGAGAGAAGAAAGAAGAGAGAGAGGAGAGAGGGAGAGAAGAGAAAGGGATGAGAGAGAGAAGAGAGAGGAGAGAGAAGAAAGAGAGAAGAGAGGAGAGAGAGAGGAGAGAGAAGAGAGAGAAGAGAAAGAAGAGAGAGGTGAGAGGGAGAGAGAAGAGAGAAAAAGATGAGAGAGAAGAGAGAGAGGAAAGAGGGAGAGAAGAGAGAGAGGGAGAGGAGAGAGAGAGGGAGGAGAGAAAGAGGGAGAGGAGAGACAAGAGAGAAGAGAAGATAGAGAGGGGAGAGAGTAGAGAGAGAGGAGAGAGGAGAGAGAGGAGAGAGAGAAGAAAGAGAGAAGAGAGAGAGGAGGGAAGAGAGAGGGAGAGAGGAGAGAGATGAGAGAAAGAAGAGAGAGGAGAGAGAGGAGAGAGGAGAGAGAGATGAGAGAGAGGAGAGAGAGAAGAAAGAAAGGAGAAAGAAGAGAGAGAGGAGAGAGAAGAGAGAGAAGAGAAAGAAAAGAGAGAGAGGAGAGAGCGAGAGAGAAGAAAGGCGAGAGAGAGGCAAGAGAGAGGAGAGAGGGAGAGAGTAGGGAGAGCGAGAGAAGAGAGAGAATAGAGAGTGAAGAGAGTAAAGAGAAAGAGAAGAGAGAGAGTAGAGAGAGATAAGAGAGAAACGGGTGAGAGAGAAGAGAGAGGAGAGAGGGAAGAGTGAGGGGCTCCCACTTCCAGAAATTTACCACCCATAGCCCGGGCTTTCCATCCATGGATGAGGACATGAAACTCCGCTTCCTACTGGGGGAAGAGGAATCAATGGTGGAGATCGCCGCCCAATATGTCACCACATGTCATAAGCTGAGGGGAACCTAAGACCCCTAAATGGACTGTCAGAGCCCAAATTGTGCCCCCCAACTCCCCATAACCCTGATCCCCTCCCACCACACTTACTGTATTTCTCTTGCTTTGGCAACACTAATTGTATTTTGGTCCTGCCAATAAAGCATATTTGAATTTGAATTTGAGAGGGAAGAGAGAAGAGCGAGAAGAAAGAGAGAAGAGAGAGAAGAAAGAGGAGAAAGGAGAGAGAGAAAAGAGAGGAAAGAGAAGAGAGAGAAGAAAGAGAGAAGAGAGAGGAGAGAGGGAGAGAGGAGAGAGAGATGAGAGAGAAGAGAGAGAAGAGAAAGAGAAGAGAGAGAGGAGAGAGGGAGAGAGAAGAGAGAAAAAGATGAGAGAAGAGAGAGAGAGAAGAGAGGGAGAGAAGAGAGAGAGACAAGAAAGAGAAGAAAGAGGGGAGAGAGAGAGGAGAGAAAGAGAGGGAGAGGAGAGACAAGAGAGAAGAGAGAAGAGAAGATAGGGGAGAGAGTAGAAAGAGAGGAGAGAGTAGAGAGAGAAGAGAGAAGAGAGAGAAGAAAGAGAAGAGAGAGAGGAGAGGGAGAGAGGAGAGAGATGAGAGAGAGAAAATAGATTGGATAGAGAGAAGAATGAGAGAAAAGAGAGAAGAAAGAGAGGAGAGAGGAGAGAGAGAAGAGAAAGAGAAGAGAGAGGAGAGAGGGAGAGAAGAGAGAGGGAGAGAGAAGAGAGATGAGAGAGAGGAGAGAAAGAGGAGAGAGAAGAGAGAGAGAAGAGAGAAAAGAGAAAGAGAATAGAGAAAGGAGAGAGAGAATCAAGAGGGAAAGAGAAGAAAGTGAAGAGAGAGCAGAAAGAGAGGAGAGAGAGATAAGGCGGGAGAGGAGAGAGAAGAGAGAGAAGAGAGAGAGAAGAGAGGTGAGAGAGAATAGAGAGAGGAGAGAGAGTGGAGAGAGGGACAGAGAAGAGAGAGAGAGGAGAGAGAGAAGAGAGGAGAGAGAAAGAATAGAGGAGAGAAGGGAGAGAAGAGAGAAGAGAGGAGAGAAAGAGAGAAGAAGGAGAAAAGAGAGAGAGGGGAGAGAGAGAAGAGAGAGAAAAGAGAGGAGAGAGTGAGGAAAGAGAAGAGAAAGAAGAGAGAGAGAACAGAGAGTCAAAAGGGAGAGAGAAGAGAGAGAGGAGAGAAAGGGATGAAGAGGAGAGACAAGAGAGAGAAAAGAGAGAGAGAAGAGAGAGAAGATAGAGAGTAGAGAGACAGGAGAGAGAGGAGAGAGTAGAGAGAGAAGAGAGAGAAGAGACAGAAGAGAGAGGAGAGAGGAGGGAGGGAGAGAAGAGAGAGAGAGATGAAAGAGAAGCGAGAGGAGAGAGAGAAGAGAGAGGAGAGAGAGAGGAGAGAGGAAGAGAGAAGAGAGAGCGGAGAGAGAGAGGAGTGAGAGGGAGAGGAGAGAGAAGAGAGAGACGATAGAGAGGGAAGAGAGTAGAGAGAGAAGAGAGAGAGGTGAGAGTACAGAGGGAGGAGAGAGAGAGGAGAGAGGGAGAGAGAAGAGAGAGAGAAGAGAGACAGAAGAGAGGAGAGAGAGGAGAGAGAAGAAAGAAGAGAGAGAAGAGAGAGGGGAGAGTGAGAGGAGAGAGAGGAGAGGGAGAGAGATAAGAAAGAGGAGAGAGAGGAGAGAAGAGAGAAAAGAGAGAGACAAGAAAGAGAAAAGAGAGAGAAGAGAGGGAGTCAAGAGGGAGAGAGAAGAGAGAGAGGATTGAAAGAGAGGGAGAGGAGAGACAAGAGAGAGAAGAGAGAGAAGATAGAGAGGAGAGAGGAGAGATAGAGAGAGAGGAGAGAGGAGAGAGAGAAAAGTGAGAAGAAAAGAGAGACAAAAGAGAGGAGAGAGAGAGGAGAGAGAGAAGAAAGAGGAGAGAGGGAGGAGAGAGAGAAGAAAGAGGAGAGAGGGAGGAGAGAGAGGAGAGGGAGAGAGATAAGAAAGAGGAGGGAGAGGAGAGAAGAGAGAAAAGAGAGAGACAAGAAAGAGAAAAGAGAGAGAAGAGAGGGAGTCAAGAGGGAGAGAGAAGAGAGAGAAGAGAGAAAAAGATGAGAGAGAAGAGAGAGAGGAGAGAGGAAGAAAAGAGAGAGAGGGAGAGGAGAGAAAGAGAGGGAGAGAAGAGACAAGAGAGAAGACAGCAGAGAAGATAGAGAGGGTAGAGTGTAGAGAGAGAGGAGAGAGTAGAGAGAGGAGAGAGGAGAGAGAAGAGAGAGAGAATAAAAAGAGAAGAGAGAGAGGAGAGAAGAGAGAGGGATAGAGGAGAGAGAGATGAGAGAGAGAAGAGAGAGGACAAAGAAGAAAGAGGGAAGAGAGAGAGGAGAGAGGAGAGAGAGATGAGAGAGGAGAGAGAGAAGAAAGAGAGGAGAAAGAAGAGAGAGAGGAGAGAAAGAAGAGAGAGAGGAGAGAAAGAGAAGAGAGAGAGGAGAGAGCGAGAGAGAAGAGAGGCGAGTGAGGCAACAGAGAGGAGGGAGAGCAAGAGAAGAGAGAGAAGAGAGAGTGAAGAGAGTAAAGAGAAAGAGAAGAGAGAGAAGAGAGAGAGTAGAGAGAGATAAGAGAGAAAAGGGTGAGAGAGAAGAGAGAGGAAAGAGAGAAGAGAGAGAAGAGAGAGAAGAAAGAGAGGAGAGAGAAGAGAGAGAAGGGAGAGGAGAGAGAGAGGAGAGAAAGAGATGGAGAGGAGAGACAAGAGAGAGAGAAGAGAGAGAGAAGATTGAGAGAAGAGAAAGAGCAGAGAGGAGAGAGAGAGGAGAGAGGAAGAGAGAAGAGAGAGCAGATAGAGAGAGGAGTGAGAGGGAGAGGAGAGACAAGAGAGAGAAGAGAGAGAAGATAGAGAGGGAAGAGAGTAGAGAGACAAAAGAGAGAGAGGTGAGAGTACAGAGAGAGGAGAGACAGAGGAGAGAGGGAGAAGACCAAAGTCATGGTGTTTCAGAAGAGGAACCAGAACAAAATAAACACTCCCTCCTTCACATTAAATGGCTCCACGCTGGAGAACACCAGCAGCTACACCTACCTCGGTCTGGAGCTAAGCAATAACGGGAGCCTCAAGCAAGCAGCAGAAGCCCTGAAAGGAAAAGCATGCAGAACCTTCTATGCCATCAGAAGACAACTGTACCACCTCAAACCACCTGTGAGAGTCTGGCTCAAGATATTTGACAGCGTCATCACCCCTATACTGCTATATGGCAGCGAGGTATGGGGCCCAGTGACCTACCCAGACCACACAAAGTGGGATTCCAGCCCTACCGAAGTCTTCCACATGGAGTTCTGTAAATATCTCCTCCAAGTCCATCGCAGCACCTCAAACATAGCCTGTAGGGCAGAGCTGGGCCGATTCCCCTTATGGTTCACTATACACAAGAGGGCGCTATCACACCAGGCACACACACAGAACAGCAACCCCAGCTCCTACCATCATAAAGCCCTGCTGAGCCGGAGCCCAGAGCAAGCCAGGAACCCCGGCAGCCAGTCCAGCCAAAGTCAGCAACACCCCCTGACAAAAGCCCAAATAAAAGAGATCTCAGAGAGCTGCAAGATGCAATACATAGAGGACTGGAAGAGTGAATTAGAGAACTCCCAGAAACTCACCGTCTACCGGTCACTGCGGAGGGACTACACTCTGGCCCCATATCTGGAAAGGCTACGCCACCCCAAAGACAGGCAGACCCTGAGCCTGTACAGACTGAGTGCCCACAGCCTAGAGGTGGAAACAGGGCGGCACCGACAGACATACAAGCCGCGAGAGAACAGACTGTGCCAGCACTGCCAGCAGGGGGCTCTGGAGGACGAGACGCATTTCCTACTGCACTGTGACAAATACTCAGCAGTGAGGGGCTCCCACTTCCAGAAATTTACCACCCATAGCCCGGGCTTTCCATCCATGGATGAGGACATGAAACTCCGCTTCCTACTGGGGGAAGAGGAATCAATGGTGGAGATCGCCGCCCAATATGTCACCACATGTCAAAAAGCTGAGGGGAACCTAAGACCCCTAAATGGACTGTCAGAGCCCAAATTGTGCCCCCCAACTCCCCATAACCCTGATCCCCTCCCACCACACTTACTGTATTTCTCTTGCTTTGGCAACACTAATTGTATTTTGGTCCTGCCAATAAAGCATATTTGAATTTGAATTTGAATTTGAGAAGAGAGACAGAAGAGAGGAGTGAGAGAGAAGAGACAGAGATGAGACAGAGGAGAGAGAGAAGAGAGAGGAGAGAGAGATGAGAGAGGAGAGAGAAGAGATAGAGAAGAGAGTAAGAGTAGAGAGAGAGGAGAGAGAGAAGAAAGAGAGAAGAAAGAGAAGAGAGAGAGGAGAGAGGAAAGAGGGAGAGAGGAGAGAGAGACGAGAGAGAGAAGAGAGAGGAGAGAGAGAGAAGAAAGAGAAGAGAGAGAAGAAAGAGAGGAGAGAGGAGAGAGAAGAGAGAGAGGAGAGAGAGAGGAGAGAGGGAGAGAGAAGAGAGAAAAAGATGAGAGAGAAGAGAGAGAGGAGAGAGGGAGAGAAGAGAGAGGGAGAGGAGAGAGAGAGGAGAGAAGAGAGTAGAGAAGATAGAGCAGGGAGAGAGTAGAGAGAGAGGAGAGAGTAGAGAGGGGAGAGAGAGGAGAGAGAAGAGAGAGAAGAAAGAGAGGAGAGAAGAGAGAGGGAGAGAGGAGAGAGATGAGAGAGAAGAGAGAGGAGAGAGACAAGAAAGAGGAAAGAGAGAGGAGAGAGATGAGAGAGAGGAGAGAGAGAAGAAAGAGAGGAGAAAGAAGAGAGAGGAGAGAGAAGAGAGAGAAGAGAAAGAAAAGAGAGGAGAGAGCGAGAGAGAAGAGAGGCGAGAGAGAGGCAAGAGAGAGGAGAGAGGGAGAGAGGAGGGAGAGCGAGAGAAGAGAGAGAATAGAGAGTGAAGAGAGTAAAGAGAAGAGAGAGAGTAGAGAGAGTAGAGAGAGATAAGAGAGAAAAGGGTGAGAGAGAAGAGAGAGGAAAGAGAGAAGAGAGAGAGGAAAGAGAGAAGAGAGAGAAGAGAGAGAAGAAAGAGAGAAGAGAGAGAAGAAAGAGAGGAGAGTGAGGAGAGAAAGATGGAAAGGAGAGACAGAAGAGAGAGAAAAGAGAGAGAGGAGAGAGAGAAGATAGAGAGTAGAGAGAGGAGAGAGAGGAGAGAGGAGAGAGAGAGAGAAGAGACAGAAGAGAGAGAGAAGAGAGGAGAGAGAGATGAGAGGAGAGAGAAGCGAGAGGAGAGAGAAGCGAGAGGAGAGAGAGAGAGAGGAGAGAGAAGAGAGGGTAGAGAAAGAGCAGAGAGAGGAGAGAGAGAGGAGAGAGGAAGAGAGAAGAGAGAGCGGAGAGAGAGAGGAGTGAGAGGGAGAGGAGAGACAAGAGAGAAGAGAGAGAAGATAGAGAGGGAAGAGAGTAGAGAAAGAGAAGAGAGAGAAGTGAGAGTACAGAGAGAGGAGAGAGAGAGGAGAGAGGGAGAGAGAAGAGTGAGAGAGAAGAGAGACAGAAAAGAGCGGAGAGAGGAGAAAGAGAGGAGAGTGGGAAAAGAGAGGAGAGATTAGAGAAGGGAGAGAAGAGAGAGTAGAGAGATAGAAAAGAGAGGGAGAAGCAAGAGAGGAGAGAGAGAAGGAGAGAGAGGAGAGAGAATGGAGAGAGAAGAGAGAAAAAAGAGTGGAGAGAGAGGAGAGATAGAGAAGAGAGAGAGAGGAGAGAGAGAGAAGAGATAGAGAAAAGAGAGAAGAGATGGAGTGGAGAGAGGAGAGAGAAGAGAGAGCGAGAAGAGATTAAAGAACAGAGAGAATAGAGAGAGAGGAGAGAGAAAAGATAGAGGAGAAGAAGAGAGAGAAGAGAGAGGAGAGAGAAAGAAGAGAGGAGAGAAGGGAGAGAAGAGAGGAGAGAAAGAGAGAAGAGAGAGGAGTGAGAGAGAGAAGAGAGGAGAGAGATGAGACAAAGGAGAGAGAGAAAAGAGGAGAGAGAGGAGAGAGAGGGGAAAGAGAGATAAGAGAGAGGAGAGAGAGGAGAGAGAGACAAGAAAAAGAAAAGAGAGAGAAGAGAGAAGATAGAGAGCGGAGAGAGTAGAGAGAGGAGAGAGAGAGAGGAGACAGAGAGAAGAGAGGGAGAGAGAAGAGAGAAGAGATGGAGAGAGAAGAGAGGAGAGAGGGGGAGAAGAGAGAGAGAGATGAGAGAGAAGAGAAAGGAGAAAGAAGAAAGAGAGAAGAGAGAGAAAAGAAAGAGAGGAGAAAGGAGAGAAAGAAAAGAGAGGAGAGAGGAGAGAGAAGAGAGAGAAGAGAGAGAAGAGAAAGAGGCGAGAAGGAGAGAGAAGAGAGAGAGGCGAGAGAGAGGCGAGAGAGAGGAGAGAGAGAGAAGAGAGTGCGAGAGAAGAGAGAGAATAGAGAGTGAAGAGAGTAAAGTGAAGAGAGAGAAGAGAGAGAGAAGAGAAAAAAAGTCGAGAGAGAAGAGAGCGAAGAGAGCGATGAGAGATAAGAGAGAGATGAGAGAGAGGAGAGAGAGGAGACAGAGAAGAGAAAGAGAGGAGAGAGACAGAGATTGGAGAGAAGAGAGAGGAGGGAGAGAAGAGAAAGAGAATAGAGAGAGGATAGAGAGAGGACAGAGGGAGAGAGAAGAGAGAGAAGAGAGGAGAGAGAGATAGGGAGAGGAGAGAGAAAAGAGAGAGGTGAGATAGAATAGAGAGAGGAGAGAGAGTGGATAGAGGGAGAGAGAGAAGAGAGAGGAGAGAGAAAGAGAGAGGAGAGAGAAAAGGGAGAGGAGAAGAAGAGAGAGAGAAGAGAGAGGAGAGAGAGGAGAGAGAAAGAAGAGAGGAGAGAAGGGGAAGAGGAGAGAAGGGAGAGAAGAGTGAGAAGAGAGTAGAGAAAGAGACAAGACAGAGAGAATAGAGAGAGAGGAGAGAGAGAAGAGAGATGAGACAGAGGAGAGAGAGAAGAGAGATGAGACAGAGGAGAGAGAAAAGAGAGTGAGGAGAGAGAGAAGAGAGAGGAGAGAGAAGAGAGAGAAGTGAGTGAGAGGAGAGAGAGGAGAGAGAAAAGAGAGGAGAGAGAGTGGATAGAGGGAGAGAGAGAAGAGAGAGAGGGGAGAGAAAGAGAGAGAAGAGAGAGAAGAGAGAGAAGAGAGAAAAAGGAGAGAGAGAAGAAAGGAGAGAGAGAAAAGAGAGAAGAAATGGAGAGGAGAGAGAAGAGAGAGAGGAGAGAGAAGAGAGAGTGATAAGAGATTAAAGAACAGAGAGAATAAAGAGAGAGAGAGGAGAAAGAAAAGATAGAGGAGAAGAAGAGAGAGAAGAGATAGGAGAGAGAAAGAAGAGAGGAGAGAAGGGAGAGAAGAGAGGAGAGAAAGAGAGAAGAGAGAGAGAGGAGAGAGGAGAGAGAGAGAAGAGAGGAGAGAAATGAGACAGAGGAGAGAGAGAAGAGAGAGAGAGGAGAGAGAGAGGAGAGAGAGAGAGGAGAGAGAGATAAGAGAGAGGAGAGAGAGACAAGAAAGAGAAAAGAGAGAGAAGAGAGAAGATAGAGAGGGGAGATATTAGAGAGAGGAGAGAGAGGAGACAGGGAGAAGAGAGGGAGAGAGAAGAGAGGAGAGAGAAGAGAGAGTAGAGAGAGTAGAGAGAAGAAAAAGAGAAGAGAGAGAAAAGAAAGAAAGAAGAGAGAAGAGAGAGAGGAGAGAGAGGAGAGAGAAGAGAGAGAAGAGAAAGAGAAGAGAGAGAGGAGAGAGGGAGAGAGAAGAGAGAGGCGAGAGAGAGGCGAGAGAGAGGAGAGAGAGAGGAGAGAGCGAGAGAAGAGAGAGAATAGAGAGTGAAGGGAGTAAAGAGAAGAGATCAGAAGAGAGAGAGAAGAGAGAGAAGAGAAAAAAAGTCAAGAGAGAGAAGAGATAGAAGAGAGCGATAAGAGAGATAAGAGAGAGATGAGAGAGGAGAGAGAGGAGACAGAGAGAAGAGAGAGAGGAGAGAGACAGAGAGTGGAGAGAAGAGAGAGGAGAGCGAAGAGAAAGAGAATAGAGAGGAGAGAGAGAGGACAGAGGGAGAGAGAAGAGAGAGAAGAGAGAGAGGAGAGAGAGATAGGGAGAGGAGAGAGAAAAGAGAGAGGTGAGAGAGAATAGAGAGAGGAGAGAGTGGATAGAGGGAGAGAAAGAGAGAGATAGAGAGGAGAAAGAAAAGAGAGAGAGGAGAAGAAGAGAGAGGAGAGAGAAAGAAGAGAGGAGAGAAGGGAGAGAAGAGAGGAGAGAAAGAAACAAGAGAGAGAGAATAGAGAGAGAGGAGAGAGAAGAGAGAGAAGAGAGATGAGACAGAGGAGAGAGAGAAGAGAGAGAGGAGAGAGAAGAGAGAGAGAAGAGAGTGAGAAGAGAGAGAGGTGAGAAAGGAGAGAGAAGAGAGAGAAGACAGTGAGAAGAGAGAGAGGAGAGAGAAAAGAGAGGAGAGAGTGGAGAGAGAAGAGAGAGAAGAGAAAGACAAGAGAGTGAGGAGAGAGTCAAAAGGTAGAGAGAAGAAAGAGAGGAGAGAGGGGAGAGAGAGATGAGAGAGAAGAGAGAGGAGAGAGAAGACAGAGAGAAGAGAGAGAGAAGAAAGAGAGGAGAGAGAGGAAAGAGAAGAGAAAGAGAAGAGAGAGAGGAGAAAGGGAAATAGAAGAGAGAGAGGAGAGAGAGAGAGGAGTGAGGAAGAGAGAAAAAATAGAGAGAAGAGAGAGAGAAAAGAGAGTGAAGAGAGTAAAGAGAGAGAAAAGAAAGAGAAGAGAGAGATAAGAGAGAGATGAGAGAGAGGAGAGAGGAGACAGAGAGAAGAGAGAGAGGTGAGAGACAGAGAGTGGAGAGAGAGAAGAGAAAGATTATAGAGAGAGGAGAGAGGGAGAGAGAAGAGAGAAAAGAGAGAGAGGAGAGGGAGAGAGGGAGAGGAGAGAGAAAAGAGAGAGAGGTGAGAGAGAATAGAGAGAGGAGAGAGAGAGAGAAGAGATTAGAGAAATGAAAGAAGAGAGAGAGGAGATAGAGATAGAAAAGAGAAAGAGAAGACAGAGAGGAGAGAGAGAAGGAGAGAGGAGAGAAGAGAGAGAGGAGAAGAGAGAGGAGAGAGAGAGGAGAGAGTGGAGAGAGGGAGAGAGAAGAGGGAGAGAAGAGAGAGAATATAAAGTGAATCGACTAAGGAGAGAGTGAAGCGAGAGGGATGAGAGAGAAGAGAAATAGAGAGAGAGGAGAGAGAGAAGAGAAAGAAGAGAGAGGAGAGAGGGAGAGAGAAGATAGAGAGTAGAGAGAGGAGAGAGAGAGGAGAGAGGGAGAGAGAAGAGAGAGAGGGAGTGAGAAGAGAGAGCGAGGAGAGAGAAGAGAGAGGAGAGAGAGAAAGGAGAGAGAGAGAGGGAAAGGAGAGAGAATAGAGAGAGGAGAGAGGGAGAGAGAAGAGAGAGGGGAGAGGAAGAGAAGAGAGAGAAGAGATTAGAGAAATGAGAGAAGAGAGAGAGGAGAGAGAGAGATAGATCTGTGTCAACAGCATTCGGGAAAAACTGTTTAACAGCATCATTAATAAAAGGATTATCGCCTTCCTCACCCAGGGTGACATCCTCAGCAGAAGCCAAGCTGGGTTCATGCCAAACCACTGCACCACCGATCATATCTATACCCTGCAAAGCCTCATCAAGACCCACGTCCACGGCAAAAAAACAGGGGAAAATATTTGCATGTTTCGTGGACTTTAAAAAGGCATTTGACTCAGTGTGGCATCCAGGCCTGTTCCTGAAACTTCTGAAGAGCGGAATAGGTGGCAGAACCTATGACGTGATCAAGAGCTCATACACTGAGAACCGGTGCTGCATGAAGGTGAACGGAAAGAGGACGGCTTTCTTCCGACAGGGCCGTGGGGTCAGACAGGGCTGCAGCCTGAGCCCAACCGTATTCAACATCTATATAAATGGACTAGCAGCAGCTCTAGAGTCATCCCCCACTCCAGGTCTCAGTCTGCATGACCGAGAGGTGAAGATCCTGCTGTACGCAGATGACCTCCTGCTACTCTCCCCAACTGAAAGAGGCCTCCAAGATAGCCTGGCAGTACTGGAAACATTCAGCACCACATGGGCGCTTCTCATCAACCAAAAGAAGACCAAAGTCATGGTGCTTCAGAAGAGGAACCAGAATAAAATAAACACTCCCTCTTTCACATTAAATGGCTCCACGCTGGAGAAAACCAGCAGCTATACCTACCTCGGTCTGGAGCTAAGCAATAACGGGAGCCTCAAGCAAGCAGCAGAAGCCCTGAAAGGAAAAGCATGCAGAACCTTCTACGCCATCAGAAGACAACTGTACCACCTCAAACCACCTGTTAGAGTCTGGCTCAAGATATTTGACAGCGTCATCACCCTTATACTGCTGTATGG
Source organism: Anomaloglossus baeobatrachus (assembly GCF_048569485.1). NCBI lineage: Eukaryota > Metazoa > Chordata > Amphibia > Anura > Aromobatidae > Anomaloglossus > Anomaloglossus baeobatrachus. The sequence continues at coordinate 164,495,056 of NC_134359.1, forward strand.
CAGCGAGGTATGGGGCCCAGTGACCTACCCAGACCACACAAAGTGGTATTCCAGCCCAACCGAAGTCTTCCACATGGAGTTCTGTAAATATCTCCTCCAAGTCCATCGCAGCACCTCAAACATAGCCTGTAGGGCAGAGCTGGGCCGATTCCCCTTATGGCTCGGTATACACAAGAGGACGCTATCGTATCAGGCGCACATACAGAACAGCAACCCCAGCTCCTACCATCATAAAGCCCTGCTGAGCCAAAGCCCAGAGGAATCCAGGAACCCCGGCAGCCAGTCCAGCCAAAATCAGCAACACACTCTGACAAAAGCCCAAATAAAAGAGATCTTAGAGAGCCGCAAGATGCAATACATAGACGACTGGAAGAGTGAATTAGAGAACTCCCAGAAACTCACCATCTACTGCAGAGGGACTACACTCTGGCCCCATATCTGGAAAGGTTATGCCACCCCAAAGACAGGCAGACCCTGAGCTTGTACAGACTGAGTGCCCACAGCCTAGAGGTGGAAACAGGGCAACACCGACAGACATACAAGCCGAGGAAGAAAAGATTGTGCCAGCACTACCAGCAGGGGGCTCTGGAGGATGAGGCACACTTCCTGATGCACTGTGACAAATACTCAGCAGTGAGGGCCTCCCACTTCCAGAAACTTACCACTCCTACCCCGGACTTTCCATCCATGGACGAGGACCTGAATCTCTGCTTCCTACTGGGGGAAGAGGAATCAATGGTGGAGATCGCCGCCCAATATGTCACCACATGTCATAAGCTGAGGGGAACATAAGGCCCCTAAATGGACTTTCAGAGCCCAAATTGTGCCCCCAACTCCCCATAACCCTGATCCCCTCCCACCCAACTACTGTATTTCTCTTGCTTTGGCAACACTAATTGCATTTTGGTCCTGCCAATAAAGCATATTTGAATTTGATAGAAAAGAGAAAGAGAAGACAAAGAGGAGAGAGAGAAGGAGAGAGAGAGGAGAGAGGGAGAGAGAAGAGAGAATAGAGAGTAAAGAGAGTAAGGTGAGAGAGAAGAGAGAGAGAAGAGAGAGAGAAGAGAGAGAGAAGAGAGAAGAGAGAGAAGAGAGAGAGGAGAGAGAGAGGAGAGAGAGGAGAGAGAAGAAAGAGAAGAGAGAGAGGAGAAAGAGAGAGAAGAGAGAGACAGGAGAGAGAAGAGAGAGACAGGAGAGAGAGAAGAGAGAGAGGAGAGAGAACAGAGAGAGAAGAGAGACAGAGAAGAGAGAGACAGGAGAGAGAAGAGAGAGGGGAGAGAGAGAAGAGAGAGAGGAGAGAGAGAAGAGAGAGGGGAGAGAGAGGAGGGAGAAGAGGGAGAAGAGAGAGAGAAGAGAAAGAGAAGAGACAGAGGAGGGATGGAGAGAGAGAAGAGAAAGAGAAGAGACAGAGGAGGGAGGGAGAGAGAAGAGAGAGAGTAGAGAGAGGAGAGATAGAAGAGAGAGTGGATAGAGAGTGAAGAGAGTAAGTAGAGAGAGAAGAGATTAGAGAGAGGAGAGAGAGGAGAGAGAAGAGAGGGATAAAAGAAAGAGGAGAGAGAAGAGAAAGAGAAATGAGAGAAGAGAGAGTCAAGAGGGAGAGAGAGGAGAGAGAGGGAGAGGAGAGAGAAGAGAGAGAAGAGAGAGAAGAGAGAGAAGAGAGAGCGGAGAGAGAATAGAGAATGGAGAGAGAGGAGAGAGGAGAGAGAGAGGAGGGAGAAGAAGGAGAAGAGAGAGAGGAGAGAGGGAGAGAGAAGAGAGAGAGGAGAGAGAGGAGAGAGAGGAGAGAGAGAGAAGAGAGAGTGGATAGAGAGTGAAGAGAGTAAGGAGAGAGAGAAGAGAGAGAAGAGAGAGAGGAAAGAGGGAGGAGAGAGAGAGGAGAGAAAGAAGAGAGAGAGAAAAGAGAGAGGAGATAGAAGAGAAAGAGAAATGAGAGAAGAGAGGGAGAGTCAAGAGGGAGAGAGAAGAGAGAGAGGAGAGAGAGAGGAGAGAGAGAGGAGAGGAGGGAGAGGAGGGAGAAGAGAGAGAAGAGAGAGAGAAGAGAGAGGGGAGAGAGAAGAGAGAGAGAAGAGAGAGGGGAGAGAGAATAGAGAGGGGAGAGAGAGACGAGAGAGAGGAGAGAGGGAGAGGAGAGGAGAGAGAGTAAAGAGTAAGGTCAGAGAGAAGAGAGAGAAGAGATTAGAGAAGAGAGATAGGAGAGAGAGATAGAAAGAGAGAGAGAAGACAGAGAGGAGAGAGAGAAGGAGAGAGAGAAGGAGAGAGAGAAGAGAGGAGAGAGAGAAGAGAGAAGAGAGGAGAGAGAGACGAGAGAGAGGAGAGAGAGAAGAGAGAAGATGGAGAGAGAGAAGAGAGAGAGGAGAGAGAGAGAAGAGAGAGAGGAGAGAGAAAAGAGAGAAGAGAGAGGAGAGAGAAAGGAGAGAGAAGAGAGAGATAAGAGACAGGGGAGTGAGAGAGAGGAGAGAGGGAGGGAGAAAAGAGAGAGGAGGGAGGGAGAATATACACGAGACCACATGCCCCACAATGGCAATACAAAGCAACAGAGGGCCGCAATATGGCAGAAATAAGGACATTGCTCAACACATTGTGCAGCAAACTCTTGGGACACTACTAAAATATGCCACCCAAACCCACCACTAACTCCGGTTATGTCCTATGAAAATCTATCCTTCTTCATTATAAGGTATATCGACTAAATATGACATCCTTAGTTATCAGCAGCTGGAACATTCAAGGATTGAATGCCTCAGCTTTTGGGTCCAAGACAAATGACCCAGACTTCAAAGAAAGGCTAAAGACCATTGACATCCAGATCCTCCTAGAGACATGGGCCCGGGCAGAGGAGTATTCTTTTGCACCCATGGGATACAGGGAATTTTCTGTCTCCGCTAGAGATGAGCCACCCCCCCTGGCGTTCGAGTTTGGTTTGGTTCCTCGATCGGAGGCTCCGTTCGACGAACGTTTGATGAACCGTTCGACGAACCACTTGAATCCCTCTGAAAACAATGGCAGGCAAACACAAACACATAAAATACATATAAAATACCTTCAAAGGTGTCCAAAAGGTGACAAACAACTCCCAAGACACCACAAACACAAATACATATACTCATGTGAAAGCAAAAGAGCTGGAGGAATAAAAAGAGGAGGAGACTCAGATATCGGAGTATCTGCAAGTGAACATTGATTGTTATGATCCGGAACCATGGAAGACCGCCATAAATAATTGGTAAAAGGTGACAAGAGCATTGGCAAATAATCTGGCCGCCATCCCCTTACTAACCATCAACTCTAGAAGTAGCCAAGGGGTGAACTAACATCCTGTGCACCGCCAACCCAGCCGGAGAACTAGCTATCCTAAAGGAAGGAAAGATGAATAACTCTCTGCCTCAGAAAATAGATAAAGAATAGCAAGCCCCCCACATTCAAAGACTGCGGTGATATAGGAAAACACAATACACAGATAGATGATAGGATTAGCAAAAGGTGAGGCCCTACTGACTAAATAGTACAGGATAGGAAAGGGTGGCCAGAGAAAAAACCTGCAAAAATCCAAAAACCTGATAGTACAAAAGGCCCTCAGATCACTAGATCTGAACTCCATCCTATACGAGGCGCTCTTGTCATACCAAAGAACAGAAAGCAGGAACCATTACAAATTCAAGAAGCAACAAAACACATGGACTAATAGGAGCAATACTCCAAACATAGCTTCAGGGAGCTTCCCAGCTAAGCAACTGAAAGTGAAGATCCCTGCATGCAAAAAAACTGAAAATAACCACAATAAATTACAAACTCAGATAAGAGCAAAATGAACCAAACAACAAATAAAGAGCCAAGCACTTATCTGGGGTAGATGTTGTCTGGAGCAGGATGAAGCAGGCTGGTGAACAAAGAACAACTGACATCCGGCATAGCCTGCTATCAGACCAGGGTTTAAATAGGCAGAGAGTTAGCAATGGAAACGCCCATTGCTCAACACACCTGGTCTCTGTCCAAACCATTCCTGGCCACAAGAGGGAGCCTCACAGCAGCAAAAGCATAACTGACATTCACAACAATCGATGCCATTACTGTGCAACTTGAGCCTTGCTCCTTTGGGCTTCCAATCTGGATACATTTCCAGAGCTCGCCACTTACGGCTTTGGGATCTTATCGTGTCCCGCAGCCAGCGTTTTCTCGGAACGTGTCTTCAGTCTTGCTGGGTGTGTGCTGACAGATAAGCGCACGCGTCTGTCCAGTGAAAATGTGGACATGGATCACAGAGGACTTTTCTACCCTTGTGTCATTCAGAGGACGAGAAAGGCTGGTGTATTTTTGAGAGTGATTCATTCAAAGCATCTTTTTAAGTTTGCAAGTGGGGGACAACTGATGCCAGTGAAGTGGTGTGTGTGTGGCCCAATTTTTGGAAATGAGGGAGACTGGGGTTGGAGTCCCCTTTTTTTTGAAAAATGGCCCAAGATGAGTAAGTCATGGATCACAGAGGACTTTTCTACCCCTGTGTCATCCAGGGGAGGCGAAAGGCTGGTGTATTTTGAGAGTGCTTCATGAAAAGCATCTTTTTAAGTTTGCAAGTGGGGGGACAACTGATGCCAGTGAAGTGGTGTGTGTGTAGCCCAATTTTTGGAAATGAGGGAGACTGTGGTTGGAGTCCCCTTGCTGTGTTTTACATGATTTTAGAAGGGCATGACATGCCTAAGAGGTTGACTTTCAGCATCTGAAAGCTGTTGGCTACAGAAATGCTGCCTTTCCACCCTTATTACACAGAGGATTTTCAAGCCCTTATGCCCATCGTAGTGCGCCAAGAGCCGATGCCCAGTCGCCACTTCTTCTCCAAGAAAGGCGTGCCCGCGCTACACCAGCATGTCGCACACAACATCACCGAGAGAGTAGTAGTCAGGCAAGGTAAAACCATGAATTGAGGAACAGGAACAGAATCAGACGGCCAGGACTTAATCAGAAAACAAGCAGAGGTCTAATGCGGATCAGGCAACGAGGTACGTAAACATCAGGCAGGAGACGTAGTCAGGAAACAAGCGGTAGTCAGCACACAAAATCACAAAACAGAACTGGGCGGAACAGGAACCAGAAGTTCAGAACTATGTCTGGCAGTGGGCAGCAGACAAGAGGGGCCTAAAAAAGGGTGTGGTGTCTTCCCATTGGTTGTAGCTGAATGATATTACTTCAGCTGTGAGACAACAACCACCTACAGTCAGCCATTGGTACTGCAGATCTCAAGGTAACCCTGCCCAGTGGCTGTGTGGAACCTGCGGCCACCGGCGCCGCTGTCATTAACTCCTCTCCCATCAACAGCACGATCTACAAAAGGAACACGGTGTCACCTGGCGATCGGAGTACAAGTTGCTGGAGCGGACTCCGGTGGTGACTAGAGTTGAGCGATGTTCGAGGTTCGCCAATTTCATGTTCGAGTGATTTTGGGGGTGCTCGAGATCGAACTCGAACGCAAGCTTTTTGCTAAAAGCTCGACAGCTCGAGATACGTTCGAGAACGGTTCGATCAGCAAAAAGCCTACCTCGTTACTAGCTGGCTTTTCACTGTAATAGTGTGAGTCACTCTGTGATTCAGACTATTATCAAATTTCAGCGTATAGTGTGCGGGGGCGGTGCGTTTAGATCAGTGCTGCTGGCATAATGGTGATCGCCATTTTTTTTTTTTTTCCCCCTAAGCGCGCGTGCAGTGGGGCGGGCCAGCATGTCAGCCAATCACAGACACACACACAGCTAAGTGGTCTTTTTTGCCAGACAAGCAAGGGCATGTGTCATAGGCTGTGAATGTCACATGTCCTTGCATTATAGATACGGCCATTTTCCCTCACGGCACCATTATCTGCTTTCTGCGTGTAGGTGACAGTTACCGCTCACGCAGCTCCTGTCGCCGCTCCGGCTGTGTACGCTATACACACAGCGCTCTACAGATTAGGGACAGAAATTTATTACAGCCCTTTTAAGGGCTGATTCCCTCGGGCTCAGAGCCATGGGGGACAGGCAGGTCCGTGGAAACGCTGTATATGTACAGCTTCAGATAACAGCAACTGTGTATCTAAGCTCAGGGAATTCCTTGCTGCATTTCACCATTAGGAGGGATAGAAAGTGAGGCTTCCTTTTCTGTCCACTGACCCAGAGAACCCGGCCACTGTACCCACCTGCCCACTTTTGCCACGCTATTTTTATAGCAAACAGTGCTGAAAATTAGTGGCATTCAAAAAGTGGCTGCTACACTCCATTGTTGTCCGACTGGTGCCAAGCAATTTCCAGCACCTCTGCATTCTACCCTCATGCACATTTTGCTATGCTATTTTTATAGCAAACAGTGCTGAAAATTAGTGGCATCCACAAAGTGTCTGCTATACTAATTTTGTGTCCCACTTGTGCCAAGCAATTCCCATCACCTCTACATTCAACCCTCATTCACATTTTGCTACTCTATTTTTATAGCAAACAGTGCTGAAAATTAGTGGCATCCACAAAGTGTCTGCTATACTAATTTAGTGTCCCACTGGTGCCAAGCAAGTTCCAGCACCTCTGTATTCTACCCTCATGCACATTTTGCTACTCTATTTTTATAGCAAACAGTGCTAAAAATTAGTGGCAGCCACAAAGTGTCTGCTATACTAATTTAGTGTCCCACTGGTGCCAAGCAAGTCCCAGCACCTCTGCATTCAACCCTCATGCACATTTTGCTACACTATTCTTATAGCAAACAGTGCTGAACATAAGTGGAATCCACAAAGTGTCTGCTATACTAATTTTGTGTCCCACTTGTGCCAAGCAAGTCCCATCACCTCTGCATTCAACCCTCATGCACATTTTGCTACGCTATTTTTATAGCAAACTGTGCTGAAAATTAGTGGCATCCACAACGTGTCTGCTATACTAATTTAGTGTCCCACTGGTGCCAAGCAAGTCCCAGCATCTCTGCATTTAACCCTCATGCACATTTTGCTACGCTATTTTTATAGCAAACAGTGCTGAAAATTAGTGGCATCCACAAAGTGTCTGCTATACTAATTTTGCATCCCACTTGTGCCAAGCAAGTCCCACCACCTCTGCATTCTACCCTCATGCACATGTTGCTACGCTATTTTAATAGCAAACTCAGGAAATTCCATGCTGCATTTCATCATTAGGAGGGATAGAAAGTGAGGCTTCCTTTACTGTCCTTGTACACACAGAACACGGCCACTGTACCCACCTGCCCACTTTTGCCACAGTATTTAATTTGCCCAAAGAGCTGACACTTTTTCTGCCATCCTAAAATTGTCTGGAATACTAAGTTAGTGTTCCTTTGCTGCAAACCAAGGTACAACACATGTGCATTCTACACTCTTTTCCATTTCTGGAACGCAATTATTAACTGCAGGTAGTCCAGCCAATCTGTGACGAAGGTGCAGGCGTGGATATAATGTTGCCTGCATCCAATGGTGGTTCTCTCAATGTCTGACAGCTCAACAATACCATCTGTTTCCACTTCCAAAACAAGTGACGACCTGCCAATCACACTCTTGCTTATGGGTAAATGGGTGGAAGTTTAGCATGAAAAGCATGTGTGACTGCTGTCCCCACAGTCACAGAGGATGAAGAGCACACAGATGCACTTGATGGGGCAGGCGGTGGTTGCACAGCCCCGCTAGGCCGCATTGTAGCACAGTGAAATTCCCATTGCGACTAATGCTTCATTTTAGATCTTGTACTTGGTGGGCTCCCCAGTATGCAGCAAAATCACGCAACAGGAAAAGGACTTTAGGCAGTTGGGTTGATAAATGATTGTTTAACTTTCCCAAAACAAACAATAAGAACCATGCATAAAATTGAAATAGAACAATCTATTCAGTTGCCTACTACCTGCTAATCCCTCTGCGTAGCAGCAGTAATTGTGTGTTTGTGCGTGTGTGTGTGTGTGTGTGTGTGTGCAAACACGACTTACCAGTGGCGCATCACAAGAGCTTCCCAGTTATCTACCTAAACATAGACAAAACACATCACCCACCTTGAATACCCTTGTTAGCTGAAGCCTCACAGATAAGGCAGATGATAACAGTGTGAATGCAAACCACACAGCTCTGCAACACAGTCATGGAAATCTTGAAAAGCAATAGTCAATGCAAAGATGTGTCGCTGTCCCTCTATGATTTAAACTGTACGTGCCAATTTGACAGTGCAGAGGCAGCAAGTCTTATTATCTATATAGTCAGCCTACCCAGATCTGATATGTGTTTTGCTAATAAAACAAAGGGTTGCGTGCATGCATTACTGTCTAGGCACAGCTTACCGTATCCAGATACTGTGATGTCCAGTTGCCATAAATACAGACTTTATGCTCCTCTCACGGTAAACAGTATAGACAGCACCGGAAGAATGTTGGTCTGTGGCACAGGATACTGCTCACTGGCGTTACGGTCCTCCTCACCAAACTCCAACACGACTCCCCTCACAATTGAACGAAATGTTTCCGTGGTAGCTCCTTGCTGTAACACACACCTTTAGCTTTTCCTTTTTTTCATAGACAGCATCTCCAAGTCCACACCCGAGGTCCTATTTGCTATTGCTATAGTGACCAAACAGACAAAGGCTGATCCAAAAAAACAGCAGCCCCTTATGTGTAGTCTGCAACAATGCATGCAATGAACGGCAAATAAGCATGTTGAATTGACAGTGGCTAAATCTGAGCAATACACCCTCACACTATCAATTCATATCGATGTGACACTTCATGGTGGAAGTACTCAAAGTTGTGAGTTTTTGCCTTCGACTTAGAGATTGTTGACAAATCTTAGAGATTACATGACTTTGGTGATCCTTTGCAATGTCCAAAAAGTCCCAGGCTAGGAAAGGCTTACAGCCCATGCGACCTGCATAGCCAACATGACTTATGCTTAGAGGCTGAGTTGTGGCCGAGGATTCAGTTGTTGACGTGCTTCCAGTACTTTGTCTCTGTCCAGGAAGACACAACGTAAACTCGTCGTCAGTAGCATCCTCCTCCACCTCCTCTGCTGACGTCATCGACTGGCTGACTTTGGTTTGACAGTAAGTGGGGTCTCCAACCTCATCAATCACCCTGTGTGTTTTCATTCCCTTTGTCCTGAGTCCTCCGTGACAACCTCTTCCTGCCCTGACTGAATAGCAAAGTTGTTGTGACAATCAGGTATCTTAGTCTCCTCATCATGTTCCCCATTGTCTCCACCAGGATGATGTACTGTTTGGAAATGAGGGTGTACATTATGCTCAGCACCTTTTTCATTGGGGCCTGGATCCGACTCACAAAGCTTCTGGCCATCTGTGCAGATCATTTCCCCTGTCTTCTGGAACTCGCTGCCTCAACACGTCAGATTATCTGCTACTCGTCAGATTATCTGCAAGCTTCAAACGGAACCTGAAAAATCATCTGTTCAGAAATGACTATAACCTTCAATGACACCACCACCGTGTGTAGCTGCCGCCCAACCTACACCACACCTACTGTCTCCTCCCCAAAATACTTTACAATGTAATCACGCAAGGGCAGGGCCCTCTTCCCTCTGTACCAGTCTGTCTATTGTTACTTGTATATGTATTGTGTATGTAACCCCCTTCTCATGTACAGCACTATGGAATCAATGGTGCTCTATAAATAAATAATAAATAATAATAATAATAACTGCTTTGTCTGTACTCACTGCAGCTTTTAAGCAGACCTCTGATTCACAGGCTATAGTGTGACTGAACAGCTCTGCAGAATAAACCATCTCTGTTACCCAATACTCAGCAGGGCTGGTGGAAACTTGAGAGCTGTTATGAAGCAAGTGCGATTGGATTGACACCACAGTGGAATGGAGTATTTGTGATATTGAACTTGAGGTGGAGGAGAGGCCACTTTATGGCGCACTTGACATCCATTGAAGCTGCTGCTGTTTTGGTGCCTCATCTACATTTGTTAGCGATGGTCGTCTCCGTGAAAAAAGGATCATATCAGATTATCCACGGGAAGAAGTACACCTGTTATTTTGGCTGTTATTTGTTGTTACGAATCGGTGCCGCCGTAAACGCGAGCAACCTGCTGCGGTTCCAGTTGCGCCCAGGTGTCAGCTGCCATTTGAGGGCTATGCCTCGGGTTGTTCAGCTGGCTGCTTTCTCCTCCACGTGTAAGTGTGGTGAGGCGGCTAGTGCACATGCGTGTGCTGATTTACGATTTACCCCAGCCGCAGCCTAACTCCAATGTTTCGCCTACTGAGTATGCTCAGGTTGACTGTGCCATTCCTGAGGCTAAGTCTTCATTTCGGGCTACAGCGCATGCTCGTTTGGACTGTGCGTGAGTCATTCTGTGACCTGTGGTTCCACACACTTACACAGGGCCCTGGGGCTTGCCTCACTCTCGGGAGGCAACTACCACTAACTGCACCCAACATCAGCCCCAGGTGTCCCCTTACACTGCAGTGGCGGTCCCCACTGACCACAATACCGAGAGTGGCGTCACGAAATGGTGCATAAACATGTCTTTTCATCCATTCCAGATCCCAATGCAAGTGCAGATATGCATCAGCTGAATCCAGGTGATTGGGTGGTCGTGCGCAGACACGTGAGAAGGAGCCTAGATCCACGCTTTGATGGCCCATTCCAAGTCCAGCTGACCACATCCACCTCAGTGAAACTTGAGGGAAAGCCCACCTGGATCCACGCCAGTCACTGTGAAAAGGTCACTCCACCGGCAGAATGACAGTTTTGCTAATTATCCTGCTAGGTGTAGCAGGGTTGCTGCAACAAACAAAGACACTGAGTGAACGTTTAAATACGGACTGGGATAATAAACTCATTCGCCACCATATTTCTCTTACTGAAGACATGGAAGGAGAAAAACCAAAAGACTGTTGGATCTGTACACACAGTCCTATTTCTTCAAAGACTATGCCTTATTTAGCCTTACCTCTGGAACCACAGGAGGTATTGATACCAGACAGTATACACAATCACAATGGGGAGATAAGGTATGCACACCAGTGACTATGTAAGGGGAATACATGAAATAGCAGAAACTGCTGTGTGAATACTGACTTGAAAAATCCAATAGCTATATGTAAGAGTGAAAATGTGAAAAATGGAATCTGCATTACTGCCATGAACATATGAATCAAGAGAAATTTAGCTACTGAATTGATCAATGCAATAGAGCCCCAACACTACGCCAAAGTATTTCTCTACGTTGGGGTCCCTAGCTTGTGTGTGTCCTCTCATGCAGTTAAAAAACTTACCGTGTATGGGAAGCTGAGACCCAGGCTATTTATGCGTATGATATGGATTGGCAATAGGTGTGGTTGGGGAGGGTTCACAAACGAAAAACTACTAACAAATAAGGAATAACGTTTGGAACACCATTCTAAGTCTGAACTGGGTGCAAAAACCTAAAAAAACATCACTATGGGGAGATAAGGTATGCACACCAGTGACTATGTAAGGGGAATACATGAAATAGCAGAAACTGCTGTGTGAATACTGACTTGAAAAATCCAATAGCTATATGTAAGAGTGAAAATGTGAAAAATGGAATCTGCATTACTGCCATGAACATATGAATCAAGAGAAATTTAGCTACTGAATTGATCAATGCAATAAAGCCCCAACACTACGCCAAAGTATTTCTCTACGTTGGGGTCCCTAGCTTGTGTGTGTCCTCTCATGCAGTTAAAAAACTTACCGTGTATGGGAAGCTGAGACCCAGGCTATTTATGCGTATGATATGGATTGGCAATAGGTGTGGTTGGGGAGGGTTCACAAACGAAAAACTACTAAAAAAATAAGGACTAACGTTTGGAACACCATTCTAAGTCTGAACTGGGTGCAAAAACCTAAAAAACTATCACTATGGGGAGATAAGGTATGCACACCAGTGACTATGTAAGGGGAATACATGAAATAGCAGAAACTGCTGTGTGAATACTGACTTGAAAAATCCAATAGCTATATGTAAGAGTGAAAATGTGAAAAATGGAATCTGCATTACTGCCATGAACATATGAATCAAGAGAAATTTAGCTACTGAATTGATCAATGCAATAGAGCCCCAACACTACGCCAAAGTATTTCTCTACGTTGGGGTCCCTAGCTTGTGTGTGTCCTCTCATGCAGTTAAAAAACTTACCGTGTATGGGAAGCTGAGACCCAGGCTATTTATGCGTATGATATGGATTGGCAATAGGTGTGGTTGGGGAGGGTTCACAAACGAAAAACTACTAACAAATAAGGAATAACGTTTGGAACACCATTCTAAGTCTGAACTGGGTGCAAAAACCTAAAAAAACATCACTATGGGGAGATAAGGTATGCACACCAGTGACTATGTAAGGGGAATACATGAAATAGCAGAAACTGCTGTGTGAATACTGACTTGAAAAATCCAATAGCTATATGTAAGAGTGAAAATGTGAAAAATGGAATCTGCATTACTGCCATGAACATATGAATCAAGAGAAATTTAGCTACTGAATTGATCAATGCAATAAAGCCCCAACACTACGCCAAAGTATTTCTCTACGTTGGGGTCCCTAGCTTGTGTGTGTCCTCTCATGCAGTTAAAAAACTTACCGTGTATGGGAAGCTGAGACCCAGGCTATTTATGCGTATGATATGGATTGGCAATAGGTGTGGTTGGGGAGGGTTCACAAACGAAAAACTACTAAAAAAATAAGGACTAACGTTTGGAACACCATTCTAAGTCTGAACTGGGTGCAAAAACCTAAAAAAACATCACTATGGGGAGATAAGGTATGCACACCAGTGACTATGTAAGGGGAATACATGAAATAGCAGAAACTGCTGTGTGAATACTGACTTGAAAAATCCAATAGCTATATGTAAGAGTGAAAATGTGAAAAATGGAATCTGCATTACTGCCATGAACATATGAATCAAGAGAAATTTAGCTACTGAATTGATCAATGCAATAGAGCCCCAACACTACGCCAAAGTATTTCTCTACGTTGGGGTCCCTAGCTTGTGTGTGTCCTCTCATGCAGTTAAAAAACTTACCGTGTATGGGAAGCTGAGACCCAGGCTATTTATGCGTATGATATGGATTGGCAATAGGTGTGGTTGGGGAGGGTTCACAAACGAAAAACTACTAACAAATAAGGAATAACGTTTGGAACACCATTCTAAGTCTGAACTGGGTGCAAAAACCTAAAAAAACATCACTATGGGGAGATAAGGTATGCACACCAGTGACTATGTAAGGGGAATACATGAAATAGCAGAAACTGCTGTGTGAATACTGACTTGAAAAATCCAATAGCTATATGTAAGAGTGAAAATGTGAAAAATGGAATCTGCATTACTGCCATGAACATATGAATCAAGAGAAATTTAGCTACTGAATTGATCAATGCAATAGAGCCCCAACACTACGCCAAAGTATTTCTCTACGTTGGGGTCCCTAGCTTGTGTGTGTCCTCTCATGCAGTTAAAAAACTTACCGTGTATGGGAAGCTGAGACCCAGGCTATTTATGCGTATGATATGGATTGGCAATAGGTGTGGTTGGGGAGGGTTCACAAACGAAAAACTACTAACAAACAAGGAATAACGTTTGGAACACCATTCTAAGTCTGAACTGGGTGCAAAAACTTAAAAAAACATCCCTATGGGGAGATAAGGTATGCACACCAGTGACTATGTAAGGGGAATACATGAAATAGCAGAAACTACTGTGTGAATACTGACTTGAAAAATCCAATAGCTATATGTAAGAGTGAAAATGTGAAAAATGGAATCTGCATTACTGCCATAAACATATGAATCAAGAGAAATTTAGCTACTGAATTGATCAATGCAATAAAGCCCCAACACTACGCCAAAGTATTTCTCTACGTTGGGGTCCCTAGCTTGTGTGTGTCCTCTCATGCAGTTAAAAAACTTACCGTGTATGGGAAGCTGAGACCCAGGCTATTTATGCGTATGATATGGATTGGCAATAGGTGTGGTTGGGGAGGGTTCACAAACGAAAAACTACTAACAAATAAGGAATAACGTTTGGAACACCATTCTAAGTCTGAACTGGGTGCAAAAACCTAAAAAAACATCACTATGGGGAGATAAGGTATGCACACCAGTGACTATGTAAGGGGAATACATGAAATAGCAGAAACTGCTGTGTGAATACTGACTTGAAAAATCCAATAGCTATATGTAAGAGTGAAAATGTGAAAAATGGAATCTGCATTACTGCCATGAACATATGAATCAAGAGAAATTTAGCTACTGAATTGATCAATGCAATAAAGCCCCAACACTACGCCAAAGTATTTCTCTACGTTGGGGTCCCTAGCTTGTGTGTGTCCTCTCATGCAGTTAAAAAACTTACCGTGTATGGGAAGCTGAGACCCAGGCTATTTATGCGTATGATATGGATTGGCAATAGGTGTGGTTGGGGAGGGTTCACAAACGAAAAACTACTAAAAAAATAAGGACTAACGTTTGGAACACCATTCTAAGTCTGAACTGGGTGCAAAAACCTAAAAAAACATCACTATGGGGAGATAAGGTATGCACACCAGTGACTATGTAAGGGGAATACATGAAATAGCAGAAACTGCTGTGTGAATACTGACTTGAAAAATCCAATAGCTATATGTAAGAGTGAAAATGTGAAAAATGGAATCTGCATTACTGCCATGAACATATGAATCAAGAGAAATTTAGCTACTGAATTGATCAATGCAATAGAGCCCCAACACTACGCCAAAGTATTTCTCTACGTTGGGGTCCCTAGCTTGTGTATGTCCTCTCATGCAGTTAAAAAACTTACCGTGTATGGGAAGCTGAGACCCAGGCTATTTATGCGTATGATATGGATTGGCAATAGGTGTGGTTGGGGAGGGTTCACAAACGAAAAACTACTAACAAATAAGGAATAACGTTTGGAACACCATTCTAAGTCTGAACTGGGTGCAAAAACCTAAAAAAACATCACTATGGGGAGATAAGGTATGCACACCAGTGACTATGTAAGGGGAATACATGAAATAGCAGAAACTGCTGTGTGAATACTGACTTGAAAAATCCAATAGCTATATGTAAGAGTGAAAATGTGAAAAATGGAATCTGCATTACTGCCATGAACATATGAATCAAGAGAAATTTAGCTACTGAATTGATCAATGCAATAGAGCCCCAACACTACGCCAAAGTATTTCTCTACGTTGGGGTCCCTAGCTTGTGTGTGTCCTCTCATGCAGTTAAAAAACTTACCGTGTATGGGAAGCTGAGACCCAGGCTATTTATGCGTATGATATGGATTGGCAATAGGTGTGGTTGGGGAGGGTTCACAAACGAAAAACTACTAACAAACAAGGAATAACATTTGGAACACCATTCTAAGTCTGAACTGGGTGCAAAAACCTAAAAAAACATCCCTATGGGGAGATAAGGTATGCACACCAGTGACTATGTAAGGGGAATACATGAAATAGCAGAAACTGCTGTGTGAATACTGACTTGAAAAATCCAATAGCTATATGTAAGAGTGAAAATGTGAAAAATGGAATCTGCATTACTGCCATGAACATATGAATCAAGAGAAATTTAGCTACTGAATTGATCAATGCAATAGAGCCCCAACACTACGCCAAAGTATTTCTCTACGTTGGGGTCCCTAGCTTGTGTGTGTCCTCTCATGCAGTTAAAAAACTTACCGTGTATGGGAAGCTGAGACCCAGGCTATTTATGCGTATGATATGGATTGGCAATAGGTGTGGTTGGGGAGGGTTCACAAACGAAAAACTACTAACAAATAAGGAATAACGTTTGGAACACCATTCTAAGTCTGAACTGGGTGCAAAAACCTAAAAAAAATCACTATGGGGAGATAAGGTATGCACACCAGTGACTATGTAAGGGGAATACATGAAATAGC
Source organism: Anomaloglossus baeobatrachus (assembly GCF_048569485.1). Lineage (NCBI taxonomy): Eukaryota > Metazoa > Chordata > Amphibia > Anura > Aromobatidae > Anomaloglossus > Anomaloglossus baeobatrachus. The sequence continues at coordinate 164,510,946 of NC_134359.1, forward strand.
AGAAACTGCTGTGTGAATACTGACTTGAAAAATCCAATAGCTATATGTAAGAGTGAAAATGTGAAAAATGGAATCTGCATTACTGCCATGAACATATGAATCAAGAGAAATTTAGCTACTGAATTGATCAATGCAATAAAGCCCCAACACTACGCCAAAGTATTTCTCTACGTTAGGGTCCCTAGCTTGTGTGTGTCCTCTCATGCAGTTAAAAAACTTACCGTGTATGGGAAGCTGAGACCCAGGCTATTTATGCGTATGATATGGATTGGCAATAGGTGTGGTTGGTGAGGGTTCACAAAAGAAAAACTACTAACAAATAAGGAATAACGTTTGGAACACCATTCTAAGTCTGAACTGGGTGCAAAAACCTAAAAAAAACATCACTATGGGGAGATAAGGTATGCACACCAGTGACTATGTAAGGGGAATACATGAAATAGCAGAAACTGCTGTGTGAATACTGACTTGAAAAATCCAATAGCTATATGTAAGAGTGAAAATGTGAAAAATGGAATCTGCATTACTGCCATGAACATATGAATCAAGAGAAATTTAGCTACTGAATTGATCAATGCAATAGAGCCCCAACACTACGCCAAAGTATTTCTCTACGTTGGGGTCCCTAGCTTGTGTGTGTCCTCTCATGCAGTTAAAAAACTTACCGTGTATGGGAAGCTGAGACCCAGGCTATTTATGCGTATGATATGGATTGGCAATAGGTGTGGTTGGGGAGGGTTCACAAACGAAAAACTACTAACAAATAAGGAATAACGTTTGGAACACCATTCTAAGTCTGAACTGGGTGCAAAAACCTAAAAAAACATCACTATGGGGAGATAAGGTATGCACACCAGTGACTATGTAAGGGGAATACATGAAATAGCAGAAACTGCTGTGTGAATACTGACTTGAAAAATCCAATAGCTATATGTAAGAGTGAAAATGTGAAAAATGGAATCTGCATTACTGCCATGAACATATGAATCAAGAGAAATTTAGCTACTGAATTGATCAATGCAATAGAGCCCCAACACTACGCCAAAGTATTTCTCTACGTTGGGGTCCCTAGCTTGTGTGTGTCCTCTCATGCAGTTAAAAAACTTACCGTGTATGGGAAGCTGAGACCCAGGCTATTTATGCGTATGATATGGATTGGCAATAGGTGTGGTTGGGGAGGGTTCACAAACGAAAAACTACTAACAAATAAGGAATAACGTTTGGAACACCATTCTAAGTCTGAACTGGGTGCAAAAACCTAAAAAAACATCACTATGGGGAGATAAGGTATGCACACCAGTGACTATGTAAGGGGAATACATGAAATAGCAGAAACTGCTGTGTGAATACTGACTTGAAAAATCCAATAGCTATATGTAAGAGTGAAAATGTGAAAAATGGAATCTGCATTACTGCCATGAACATATGAATCAAGAGAAATTTAGCTACTGAATTGATCAATGCAATAGAGCCCCAACACTACGCCAAAGTATTTCTCTACGTTGGGGTCCCTAGCTTGTGTGTGTCCTCTCATGCAGTTAAAAAACTTACCGTGTATGGGAAGCTGAGACCCAGGCTATTTATGCGTATGATATGGATTGGCAATAGGTGTGGTTGGGGAGGGTTCACAAACGAAAAACTACTAATAAGGAATAACGTTTGGAACACCATTCTAAGTCTGAACTGGGTGCAAAAACCTAAAAAAACATCACTATGGGGAGATAAGGTATGCACACCAGTGACTATGTAAGGGGAATACATGAAATAGCAGAAACTGCTGTGTGAATACTGACTTGAAAAATCCAATAGCTATATGTAAGAGTGAAAATGGAATCTGCATTACTGCCATGAACATATGAATCAAGAGAAATTTAGCTACTGAATTGATCAATGCAATAAAGCCCCAACACTACGCCAAAGTATTTCTCTACGTTGGGGTCCCTAGCTTGTGTGTGTCCTCTCATGCAGTTAAAAAACTTACCGTGTATGGGAAGCTGAGACCCAGGCTATTTATGCGTATGATATGGATTGGCAATAGGTGTGGTTGGTGAGGGTTCACAAACGAAAAACTACTAACAAATAAGGAATAACGTTTGGAACACCATTCTAAGTCTGAACTGGGTGCAAAAACCTAAAAAAAATCACTATGGGGAGATAAGGTATGCACACCAGTGACTATGTAAAAGGAATACATGAAATAGCAGAAACTGCTGTGTGAATACTGACTTGAAAAATCCAATAGCTATATGTAAGAGTGAAAATGTGAAAAATGGAATCTGCATTACTGCCATGAACATATGAATCAAGAGAAATTTAGCTACTGAATTGATCAATGCAATAGAGCCCCAACACTACGCCAAAGTATTTCTCTACGTTGGGGTCCCTAGCTTGTGTGTGTCCTCTCATGCAGTTAAAAAACTTACCGTGTATGGGAAGCTGAGACCCAGGCTATTTATGCGTATGATATGGATTGGCAATAGGTGTGATTGGGGAGGGTTCACAAACCAAAAATTACTAACAAATAAGGAATAACATTTGGAACACCATTCTAAGTCTGAACTGGGTGCAAAAACCTAAAAAAACCTCACTATGGGGAGATAAGGTATGCACACCAGTGACTATGTAAGGGGAATACATGAAATAGCAGAAACTGCTGTGTGAATACTGACTTGAAAAATCCAATAGCTATATGTAAGAGTGAAAATGTGAAAAATGGAATCTGCATTACTGCCATGAACATATGAATCAAGAGAAATTTAGCTACTGAATTGATCAATGCAATAGAGCCCCAACACTACGCCAAAGTATTTCTCTACGTTGGGGTCCCTAGCTTGTGTGTGTCCTCTCATGCAGTTAAAAAACTTACCGTGTATGGGAAGCTGAGACCCAGGCTATTTATGCGTATGATATGGATTGGCAATAGGTGTGGTTGGGGAGGGTTCACAAACGAAAAACTACTAACAAATAAGGAATAACGTTTGGAACACCATTCTAAGTCTGAACTGGGTGCAAAAACCTAAAAAAACATCCCTATGGGGAGATAAGGTATGCACACCAGTGACTATGTAAGGGGAATACATGAAATAGCAGAAACTGCTGTGTGAATACTGACTTGAAAAATCCAATAGCTATATGTAAGAGTGAAAATGTGAAAAATGGAATCTGCATTACTGCCATGAACATATGAATCAAGAGAAATTTAGCTACTGAATTGATCAATGCAATAAAGCCCCAACACTACGCCAAAGTATTTCTCTACGTTGGGGTCCCTAGCTTGTGTGTGTCCTCTCATGCAGTTAAAAAACTTACCGTGTATGGGAAGCTGAGACCCAGGCTATTTATGCGTATGATATGGATTGGCAATAGGTGTGGTTGGGGAGGGTTCACAAACGAAAAACTACTAACAAATAAGGAATAACGTTTGGAACACCATTCTAAGTCTGAACTGGGTGCAAAAACCTAAAAAAACATCACTATGGGGAGATAAGGTATGCACACCAGTGACTATGTAAAAGGAATACATGAAATAGCAGAAACTGCTGTGTGAATACTGACTTGAAAAATCCAATAGCTATATGTAAGAGTGAAAATGTGAAAAATGGAATCTGCATTACTGCCATGAACATATGAATCAAGAGAAATTTAGCTACTGAATTGATAAATGCAATAGAGCCCCAACACTACGCCAAAGTATTTCTCTACGTTGGGGTCCCTAGCTTGTGTGTGTCCTCTCATGCAGTTAAAAAACTTACCGTGTATGGGAAGCTGAGACCCAGGCTATTTATGCGTATGATATGGATTGGCAATAGGTGTGGTTGGGGAGGGTTCACAAACGAAAAACTACTAACAAATAAGGAATAACGTTTGGAACACCATTCTAAGTCTGAACTGGGTGCAAAAACCTAAAAAAACCTCACTATGGGGAGATAAGGTATGCACACCAGTGACTATGTAAGGGGAATACATGAAATAGCAGAAACTGCTGTGTGAATACTGACTTGAAAAATCCAATAGCTATATGTAAGAGTGAAAATGTGAAAAATGGAATCTGCATTACTGCCATGAACATATGAATCAAGAGAAATTTAGCTACTGAATTGATCAATGCAATAAAGCCCCAACACTACGCCAAAGTATTTCTCTACGTTGGGGTCCCTAGCTTGTGTGTGTCCTCTCATGCAGTTAAAAAACTTACCGTGTATGGGAAGCTGAGACCCAGGCTATTTATGCGTATGATATGGATTGGCAATAGGTGTGGTTGGGGAGGGTTCACAAACGAAAAACTACTAACAAATAAGGAATAACGTTTGGAACACCATTCTAAGTCTGAACTGGGTGCAAAAACCTAAAAAAACATCACTATGGGGAGATAAGGTATGCACACCAGTGACTATGTAAGGGGAATACATGAAATAGCAGAAACTGCTGTGTGAATACTGACTTGAAAAATCCAATAGCTATATGTAAGAGTGAAAATGTGAAAAATGGAATCTGCATTACTGCCATGAACATATGAATCAAGAGAAATTTAGCTACTGAATTGATCAATGCAATAAAGCCCCAACACTACGCCAAAGTATTTCTCTACATTGGGGTCCCTAGCTTGTGTGTGTCCTCTCATGCAGTTAAAAAACTTACCGTGTATGGGAAGCTGAGACCCAGGCTATTTATGCGTATGATATGGATTGGCAATAGGTGTGGTTGGGGAGGGTTCACAAACGAAAAACTACTAACAAATAAGGAATAACGTTTGGAACACCATTCTAAGTCTGAACTGGGTGCAAAAACCTAAAAAAACATCACTATGGGGAGATAAGGTATGCACACCAGTGACTATGTAAGGGGAATACATGAAATAGCAGAAACTGCTGTGTGAATACTGACTTGAAAAATCCAATAGCTATATGTAAGAGTGAAAATGTGAAAAATGGAATCTGCATTACTGCCATGAACATATGAATCAAGAGAAATTTAGCTACTGAATTGATCAATGCAATAGAGCCCCAACACTACGCCAAAGTATTTCTCTACGTTGGGGTCCCTAGCTTGTGTGTGTCCTCTCATGCAGTTAAAAAACTTACCGTGTATGGGAAGCTGAGACCCAGGCTATTTATGCGTATGATATGGATTGGCAATAGGTGTGGTTGGGGAGGGTTCACAAACGAAAAACTACTAACAAATAAGGAATAACGTTTGGAACACCATTCTAAGTCTGAACTGGGTGCAAAAACCTAAAAAAACATCACTATGGGGAGATAAGGTATGCACACCAGTGACTATGTAAGGGGAATACATGAAATAGCAGAAACTGCTGTGTGAATACTGACTTGAAAAATCCAATAGCTATATGTAAGAGTGAAAATGTGAAAAATGGAATCTGCATTACTGCCATGAACATATGAATCAAGAGAAATTTAGCTACTGAATTGATCAATGCAATAAAGCCCCAACACTACGCCAAAGTATTTCTCTACGTTGGGGTCCCTAGCTTGTGTGTGTCCTCTCATGCAGTTAAAAAACTTACCGTGTATGGGAAGCTGAGACCCAGGCTATTTATGCGTATGATATGGATTGGCAATAGGTGTGGTTGGGGAGGGTTCACAAACGAAAAACTACTAACAAATAAGGAATAACGTTTGGAACACCATTCTAAGTCTGAACTGGGTGCAAAAACCTAAAAAAACATCACTATGGGGAGATAAGGTATGCACACCAGTGACTATGTAAGGGGAATACATGAAATAGCAGAAACTGCTGTGTGAATACTGACTTGAAAAATCCAATAGCTATATGTAAGAGTGAAAATGTAAAAAATGGAATCTGCATTACTGCCATGAACATATGAATCAAGAGAAATTTAGCTACTGAATTGATCAATGCAATAGAGCCCCAACACTACGCCAAAGTATTTCTCTACGTTGGGGTCCCTAGCTTGTGTGTGTCCTCTCATGCAGTTAAAAAACTTACCGTGTATGGGAAGCTGAGACCCAGGCTATTTATGCGTATGATATGGATTGGCAATAGGTGTGGTTGGGGAGGGTTCACAAACGAAAAACTACTAACAAACAAGGAATAACGTTTGGAACACCATTCTAAGTCTGAACTGGGTGCAAAAACCTAAAAAAACATCACTATGGGGAGATAAGGTATGCACACCAGTTACTATGTAAGGGGAATACATGAAATAGCAGAAACTGCTGTGTGAATACTGACTTGAAAAATCCAATAGCTATATGTAAGAGTGAAAATGTGAAAAATGGAATCTGCATTACTGCCATGAACATATGAATCAAGAGAAATTTAGCTACTGAATTGATCAATGCAATAGAGCCCCAACACTACGCCAAAGTATTTCTCTACGTTGGGGTCCCTAGCTTGTGTGTGTCCTCTCATGCAGTTAAAAAACTTACCGTGTATGGGAAGCTGAGACCCAGGCTATTTATGCGTATTATATGGATTGGCAATAGGTGTGGTTGGGGAGGATTCACAAACGAAAAACTACTAACAAACAAGGAATAACGTTTGGAACACCATTCTAAGTCTGAACTGGGTGCAAAAACCTAAAAAAACATCACTATGGGGAGATAAGGTATGCACACCAGTGACTATGTAAGGGGAATACATGAAATAGCAGAAACTGCTGTGTGAATACTGACTTGAAAAATCCAATAGCTATATGTAAGAGTGAAAATGTGAAAAATGGAATCTGCATTACTGCCGTGAACATATGAATCAAGAGAAATTTAGCTACTGAATTGATCAATGCAATAGAGCCCCAACACTACGCCAAAGTATTTCTCTACGTTGGAGTCCCTAGCTTGTGTGTGTCCTCTCATGCAGTTAAAAAACTTACCATGTATGGGAAGCTGAGACCTAGGCTATTTATGCGTATGATATGGATTGGCAATAGGTGTGGTTGGGGAGGGTTCACAAACGAAAAACTACTAACAAATAAGGAATAACGTTTGGAACACCATTCTAAGTCTGAACTGGGTGCAAAAACCTAAAAAAACATCACTATGGGGAGATAAGGTATGCACACCAGTGACTATGTAAGGGGAATACATGAAATAGCAGAAACTGCTGTGTGAATACTGACTTGAAAAATCCAATAGCTATATGTAAGAGTGAAAATGTGAAAAATGGAATCTGCATTACTGCCATGAACATATGAATCAAGAGAAATTTAGCTACTGAATTGATCAATGCAATAGAGCCCCAACACTACGCCAAAGTATTTCTCTACGTTGGGGTCCCTAGCTTGTGTGTGTCCTCTCATGCAGTTAAAAAAACTTACCGTGTATGGGAAGCTGATACCCAGGCTATTTATGCGTATGATATGGATTGGCAATAGGTGTTGTTGGGGAGGGTTCACAAACGAAAAACTACTAACAAACAAGGAATAACGTTTGGAACACCATTCTAAGTCTGAACTGGGTGCAAAAACCTAAAAAAACATCACTATGGGGAGATAAGGTATGCACACCAGTGACTATGTAAGGGGAATACATGAAATAGCAGAAACTGCTGTGTGAATACTGACTTGAAAAATCCAATAGCTATATGTAAGAGTGAAAATGTAAAAAATGGAATCTGCATTACTGCCATGAACATATGAATCAAGAGAAATTTAGCTACTGAATTGATCAATGCAATAGAGCCCCAACACTACGCCAAAGTATTTCTCTACGTTGGGGTCCCTAGCTTGTGTGTGTCCTCTCATGCAGTTAAAAAACTTACCGTGTATGGGAAGCTGAGACCCAGGCTATTTATGCGTATGATATGGATTGGCAATAGGTGTGGTTGGGGAGGGTTCACAAACGAAAAACTACTAACAAACAAGGAATAACGTTTGGAACACCATTCTAAGTCTGAACTGGGTGCAAAAACCTAAAAAAACATCACTATGGGGAGATAAGGTATGCACACCAGTTACTATGTAAGGGGAATACATGAAATAGCAGAAACTGCTGTGTGAATACTGACTTGAAAAATCCAATAGCTATATGTAAGAGTGAAAATGTGAAAAATGGAATCTGCATTACTGCCATGAACATATGAATCAAGAGAAATTTAGCTACTGAATTGATCAATGCAATAGAGCCCCAACACTACGCCAAAGTATTTCTCTACGTTGGGGTCCCTAGCTTGTGTGTGTCCTCTCATGCAGTTAAAAAACTTACCGTGTATGGGAAGCTGAGACCCAGGCTATTTATGCGTATTATATGGATTGGCAATAGGTGTGGTTGGGGAGGATTCACAAACGAAAAACTACTAACAAACAAGGAATAACGTTTGGAACACCATTCTAAGTCTGAACTGGGTGCAAAAACCTAAAAAAACATCACTATGGGGAGATAAGGTATGCACACCAGTGACTATGTAAGGGGAATACATGAAATAGCAGAAACTGCTGTGTGAATACTGACTTGAAAAATCCAATAGCTATATGTAAGAGTGAAAATGTGAAAAATGGAATCTGCATTACTGCCGTGAACATATGAATCAAGAGAAATTTAGCTACTGAATTGATCAATGCAATAGAGCCCCAACACTACGCCAAAGTATTTCTCTACGTTGGAGTCCCTAGCTTGTGTGTGTCCTCTCATGCAGTTAAAAAACTTACCATGTATGGGAAGCTGAGACCTAGGCTATTTATGCGTATGATATGGATTGGCAATAGGTGTGGTTGGGGAGGGTTCACAAACGAAAAACTACTAACAAATAAGGAATAACGTTTGGAACACCATTCTAAGTCTGAACTGGGTGCAAAAACCTAAAAAAACATCACTATGGGGAGATAAGGTATGCACACCAGTGACTATGTAAGGGGAATACATGAAATAGCAGAAACTGCTGTGTGAATACTGACTTGAAAAATCCAATAGCTATATGTAAGAGTGAAAATGTGAAAAATGGAATCTGCATTACTGCCATGAACATATGAATCAAGAGAAATTTAGCTACTGAATTGATCAATGCAATAGAGCCCCAACACTACACCAAAGTATTTCTCTACGTTGGGGTCCCTAGCTTGTGTGTGTCCTCTCATGCAGTTAAAAAACGTACCGTGTATGGGAAGCTGAGACCCAGGCTATTTATGCGTATGATATGGATTGGCAATAGGTGTGGTTGGGGAGGGTTCACAAACGAAAAACTACTAACAAATAAGGAATAACGTTTGGAACACCATTCTAAGTCTGAACTGGGTGCAAAAACCTAAAAAAACATCACCATGGGGAGATAAGGTATGCACACCAGTGACTATGTAAGGGGAATACATGAAATAGCAGAAACTGCTGTGTGAATACTGACTTGAAAAATCCAATAGCTATATGTAAGAGTGAAAATGTGAAAAATGGAATCTGCATTAAATGCCATGAACATATGAATCAAGAGAAATTTAGCTACTGAATTGATCAATGCAATAGAGCCCCAACACTACGCCAAAGTATTTCTCTACGTTGGGGTCCCTAGCTTGTGTGTGTCCTCTCATGCAGTTAAAAAAACTTACCGTGTATGGGAAGCTGATACCCAGGCTATTTATGCGTATGATATGGATTGGCAATAGGTGTTGTTGGGGAGGGTTCACAAACGAAAAACTACTAACAAATAAGGAATAACGTTTGGAACACCATTTTAAGTCTGAACTGGGTGCAAAAACCTAAAAAAAACATCACTATGGGGAGATAAGGTATGCACACCAGTGACTATGTAAGGGGAATACATGAAATAGCAGTATAGATTTTTCAAGTCAGTATTCACACAGTAGTTTCTGCTATTTCATGTATTCCCCTTACATAGTCACTGGTGTGCATACCTTATCTCCCCATAGTGATGTTTTTTTAGGTTTTTGCACCCAGTTCAGACTTAGAATGGTGTTCCAAACGTTATTCCTTATTTGTATACATAATCAAACCTGGACTCAATCTAGATTTTTGGGAGAAGATGTACCTCGTGACGTATCTGCTACAATGACTATAGTTGGATGGGTCACTAAACCCTGGTTCCAGCTAAATATCACACAGCCCGATGGATTCTCGTGGTGGATGAAATACGATTCAGACAAGGGCATAATAGCCAAAATAAAGACTAAAGCCAGCTTTACACCTTACAATTAGGTATGCGATCTCGTATGCGATGTGACACGCCCAGGTCGCATATGCGATCTAATGAGATTGCACGTAGGTCGTTCATTTGCTGTCACACGTGCGTTAGTAGCCTATGTTAAATTGGTCAATTTTGTGTGCGATCCTTTAGATCACGTGTTCTGTGACGTATGCATTGGGCACCCTTTTTTTTTTTATTTATTGACTTGCCAAGCGTGTTTAATGTGTAGGGATGCGTTTTTACTATGTCATCTGCCATTCAGCTCTGCTACATGGCCGCTAACAGCAGACACAGACAGCCATGTAGCAGAGCTGAATGGCAGATGACAGCAGACACAGACAGAGCCGCACTGTCAGAATGAACTCAGGTGAACTTAACCCGACTTCATTGTCATGCTGCGGCTCTGTCTGTGTCGCATCCTGATTAGCGGTCACCAGTGAAGACTCACCGGTGACCGCTAAACTCCTGAGTGACTGAAGTTAGCAGCCCTCTCTCATACTCACCGATCCCCGATCCCCGGCACTGCACGGCATTCACACTGCTCTGGCGGCTTTAAGGGTATGTGCGCACGTTGCTTTTTACCTGCTTTTTACCTGCTTTTTTGCTGCTTTTTCTTCTGCGCTGTTTAATGCCAAAATGGATGTGTTCTTCTATTCAAGCAAAGTCTATGGGAATTTGGGTTTCTTGTTCACACTATGTTGTTCAAAATGCTGCCTTTTTGTGGCAGAACTTTGGTCAAAAACTCAGCTTTTCAAAGAAGCAACATGTCAATTGTTTTTGCCATTTGGGTTTTGCACTGCAAAGCTGAGTTTTTGACCAAAGTTCTGCCATAAAAAGGCAGCATTTTGAACAACATAGTGTGAACAAGAAACCCAAATTCCCATAGACTTTGCTTGATTAGAAGAACACATCCATTTTGGCATTAAGCAGCGCAGAAGAAAAAGCAGCAAAAAAGCAGGTAAAAAGCAGGTAAAAAGCAACGTGCGCACATACCCTCACTGTTTTGAAAAAGCCGGCCGCCCATTAAACAATCTCGTATTCCCTGCTTACCCCGCCCACCGGCGCCTATGATTGGTTACAGTGAGACACGCCCCCCATGCTGAGTGACAGGTGTCACACTGCACCCAATCACAGCAGCCGGTGGGCGTGTCTATACTGTGTAGTGAAATAAATAATTAAATAATTAAAAAAAATGGCGTGCGGTCCCCCCCAATTTTAAAACCAGCCAGATAAAGCCATACGGCTGAAGGCTGGTATTCTCAGGATGGGGAGCTCCACGTTATGGGGAGCCCCCCACCCTAACAATATCAGCCAACAGCCGCCCAGAATTGCCGCATACATTATATGCGACAGTTCTGGGACAGTACCCGGCTCTTCCCGATTTGCCCTGGTGCGTTGGCAAATCGGGGTAATAAGGAGTTATTGGCAGCCCATAGCTGCCAATAAGTCCTAGATTAATCATGTCAGGCGTCTATGAGACACCTTCCATGATTAATCTGTAAATTACAGTAAATAAACACACGCCCGAAAAAATCCTTTATTAGAAATAAAAAACACACACACATTCCCTGGTTCACCACTTTAATCAGCCCCAAAAAGCCCTCCTTGTCCGGCGTAATCCAGGATGATCCAGCGTCGCATCCAGCGCTGCTGCATGGAGGTGACTGGAGCTGCAGCAGACACAGCCGCTCCGGTCACCTCCACGCAGCTAATGAAGACAGCCGGCGATCAGCTGAGCTGTCACTGAGGTTACCCGCTGTCACTGGATACAGCGGTGGATGCAGCGGTGGCCGCGGGTAACCACAGTGACAGCTCAGCTGATCGCGCTACTCACCGCTGCTCCTCTCACCTCCACGCAGCAACTGAGGTGAGTAGCGCGATCAGCTGAGCTGTCACTGTGGTTACCCGCGGCCACCGCTGCATCCACCGCTGGATCCAGTGACAGCGGGTAACCTCAGTGACAGCTCAGCTGATCGCCGGCTGTCTTCATTAGCTGCGTGGAGGTGACCGGAGCGGCGGTGTCTTCTGCAGCTCCGGTCACCTCCATGCAGCTGCGCTGGAAGCGACGCTGGACCATCCTGGATTACGCCAGACATGGAGGGCTTTTTGGGGCTGATTAAAGTGGTGAACCAGGGAATGTGTGTGTGTTTTTTATTTCTAATAAAGGATTTTTCGGGTGTGTGTTTATTTACTGTAATTTACAGATTAATCATGGAAGGTGTCTCATAGACGCCTGACATGATTAATCTAGGACTTATTGGCAGCTATGGGCTGCCAATAACTCCTTATTACCCCGATTTGCCAACGCACCAGGGCAAATCGGGAAGAGCCGGGTACTGTCCCAGAACTGTCGCATATAATGTATGCGGCAATTCTGGGCGGCTGTTGGCTGATATTGTTAGGGTGGGGGGCTCCCCATAACGTGGAGCTCCCCATCCTGAGAATACCAGCCTTCAGCCGTATGGCTTTATCTGGCTGGTTTTAAAATTGGGGGGGGCCGCACACCGTTTTTTTTAATTATTTAATTATTTATTTCACTACACAGTATAGACACGCCCACCGGCTGCTGTGATTGGGTGCAGTGTGACACCTGTCACTCAGCGTGGGGGGCGTGTCTCACTGTAACCAATCATAGGCGCCGGTGGGCGGGGATAGCAGGGAATACGAGATTGTTTAATGGGCGGCCGGCTTTTTCAAAACAGTAAAAGCCGCCGGAGCAGTGTGAATGCTGTGCAGCGCCGGGGATCGGGGATCGGTGAGTATATGAGAGAGGGGGATAGACTGACATGGACAGAGAGTGAGGGACAGGGATAGTGACGGACTGACAGAGATTAGTGAATGACAGACATTGTGAGGCGCTTCAGAACGCAGCTTTTCAGCTGCGCTCTGAAGCAGACCTTTTTTAAGCTGCGGTGCAGAGCGCACACCTGAGCACATAGCATCAGACACCAAAATCGTATGAGGGATGTCACACGTTACAATTCACTAGTTTCATACTACCAAACGTCCAATGTATGAGGAATAAACGACGTGTATGCGATCACCGTATTTTCGTTCAATATCGATCGCATGTAGGTTTCACACGCAAATACATCACGAACGATGCCGGATGTGCGTCACTTAAAACTTGACCCCGACGACGGATTGAAAGATCTATTGAAGTGTGTAAAGCAGGCTTAAGATTCCTCATTCGGGCCCCATTCCCCATGATGGATTATGTTTCAGTCTTCAATACAATGGTGTTGGAAATTGTGGAAAAGACAATAACTTTTTCTATATACATACACATGACTTAACCAAGGACAATGAGACAGTATATCAGAAGGGTATTGAGGGCTGTACATCATCAATTATTAGACGGACTTTTAGGAGGGAGCGGGGTAGCTGTATCTCGGGTATGACCGGAAAACAAATGAATAATATGTGGTGTGCTCATAAAACACTGCAAATATTGTTGTTCTGTCTATTGCTTTATATAGCTGTAAAAGCATTGATATATGCATTACCTAAACTACTGAATAATGTATGTGCTAAGAGTTCCAGTATTGAACCCTCTCCTGTCCACTGACCCAGAGAACCCGGCCACTGTACCCACCTGCCCACTTTTGCCACGCTATTTTTATAGCAAACAGTGCTGAAACTTAGTGGCATTCAAAAAGTGGCTGCTATACTCCATTGTTGTCTGACTGGTGCCAAGCAATTTCCAGCACCTCTGCATTCTACCCTCATGCACATTTTGCTACGCTATTTTTATAGCAAACAGTGCTGAAAATTAGTGGCATCCACAAAGTGTCTGCTATACTAATTTTGTGTCCCACTTGTGCCAAGCAATTCCCATCACCTCTACATTCAACCCTCATGCACATTTTGCTACTCTATTTTTATAGCAAGCAGTGCTGAAAATTAGTGGCATCCACAAAGTGTCTGCTATACTAATTTAGTGTCCCACTTGTGCCAAGCAATTCCCATCACCTCTACATTCAACCCTCATGCACATTTTGCTACGCTATTTTTATTGCAAACAGTGCTGAAAATTAGTGGCATCCACAAAGTGTCTGCTATACTAATTTAGTGTCCCACTGGTGCCAAGCAAGTTCCAGCACCTCTGTATTCTACCCTCATGCACATTTTGCTACGCTATTTTTATAGCAAACAGTGCTGAAAATTAGTGGAATCCACAAAGTGTCTGCTATACTAATTTTGTGTCCCACTTGTGCCAAGCAATTCCCATCACCTTTACATTCAACCCTCATGCACATTTTGCTACTCTATTTTTATAGCAAACAGTGCTGAAAATTAGTGGCATCCACAAAGTGTCTGCTATACTAATTTAGTGTCCCACTGTTGCCAAGCAAGTTCCAGCACCTCTGCATTCTACCCTCATGCATATTTTGCTACGCTATTTTTATAGCAAAGTGCTGAAAATTAGTCCTGTCACCACCCTATTATGCTTCCCCATTCCTGTGATCCAGCGTTCTTTCTCTTTCATTTTCTAAGTCCCAAATCCCTCTTACCACGCATGCGTCCCCTGCTCTAATGTCCTGCGTGCCACGTCTTCCATTCTGACGCTGGAGCACATGGTATGTGCCGAGCCTACCTGTTTCTCTCTCCTGACTGGCTGCTCTGCCAGTCATTCTGGGATATATACTCCCCCTCCTCGTCTCTTATCTCCAATACACTAGAATTCTCCAGCAAAGGTGTGGCTGCACTTGCACATCTTATCTCTAAGGTAATTATGAGCACTTTGTTCTATTCTAAAGCTGGGTTTACACACTGCAACATCTCAAACGACATCGCTGTAACGTCACCGGTTTTGTGACGCAATAGCGATGTTGTTTGCGATGTTGCAGTGTGTGAAACCTATCAGCGACCCGGCCCCTGCTGTGAAGTTGTAATCGTTACAAATCGTTCAGGACCATTCCTAGGTCCTTTGTTTCCCGCTGTGCAGCATGAAGTTTCAGTGTGTGAAGACTTTGCAGAGACTTTGTTAGCAACTTCCCTTTCAAAAGGCTGCTTATCAACGTCCCCAAACAACCAGCTAGGTCGCTCTGCAGGTCCGGATCGCTGTTGAGTTGTTGGCCAGGTTTGCCTGTTTGAACGCTCACCAGAGACTTAAGGTCCAGTCACACATAACGAGTTTGTGAACGAGATCGCTACTACGTCACATTTTCTGGATCGTATATGAGTCGTTGTTGAAATCGCATGTTGGGTGTCACACATAACGAGTTTATGAACGAGCATGCGTCCCGTATAACGATCTTTCAAATCGCTGGGACCCTGTCACACAGCTACTATGTTAACGATTCCAATCCCATTAGGGGCGTAGTAAAATGCAGTGTCACGTAGGCGTGCATTTGCATCGCCTTTTCCGCTTTCATTGGCGGCCAATACTGCGTTCTCATTTGGCGACCGGGCGGGCGTCGCCTTTTCCACACCCTCCGCTCTGATTGATAAGGACCCTGTCACACAGCTACTATGTTAACGATTCCAATCCCATTATGCAGTGTCACGTAGGCGTGCATTTGCGTCGCCTTTTCCATACCCCCCTCCGCTTTCTTTGGCGGCCAATACTGCGTTCTGATTGGGCGGCCGAGCGGGCGTCGCCTTTTCCACACCCTCCGCTCTGATTGATAAGGACCCTGTCACACAGCTACTATGTTAACGATTCCAATCCCATTATGCAGTGAGTCACGTAGGCGTGCATTTGCGTCGCCTTTTCCATATCCCCCTCCGCTTTCATTGGCGGCCAATACTGCGTTCTGATTGGGCATGCAGGGGGCGTATCTAGCGGTTAAATTTTGGATCGCGTCACCCTTTGTCACTTCTTTTGCGCTTTGCTTTGAGATAGAACCTGCGTCTCCACCCTGATTCCTTTGTCCATTGTACCCGGTCGCTTTGTTGGTGTGTTTTTCGGATCGAAGCCGCAGTTGCACCTGGAGTATCCTTGCAGTGCTCTCGAGTGTCGGTGAGATCGTATTTGCGATTCCGCTTGGATTCTACATTGATATACACTTCTTTGAAAAGGTAGGTCTTTTTTTTTGTTGTGGGGGGTGGGCTTTTTTTTGAATAATGTTCTTGCTGTTAGATATATGTTAATATTTATTATGTGAGTTGATTGCTGTTAGATATATGTTAATATTTATTATGTGAGTTAATTAAAGTTGCTGGCTTTTATCTGTGTGTGTATAATGCCTTTTAAAGAGGGGTCTCTCCATAGTGCTGTTTGTAATGTGTCCTATCCTAGCATTGCTAGCTCTTTTGTCTCTCATTAAATAAAATATAGAAATGTGGCACTCCTTCTGTAGTCGCTGGTGCTTGGATAGGGTCCCACCCCAGATCAAAAAATGAAAAAAATCCAGCACTCAAAGCATTTAACTGAAATTGTTTTATATTTTATTCATGGATCTGTGTAATTATTAAAGACGTTTCGGTCATCCGACCTTCATCAGTTTACACAGAAAAGGTTCTGTAGAAATATATGAAAAAGCTGGACCAGAGGAAAAAGCTGCCCGTCCGGGTCTGCAGTCAATGTCACATACTGTCTACAGAACCTTTTCTGTGTAAACTGATGAAGGTCGGATGACCGAAACGTCTTTAATAATTACACAGATCCATGAATAAAATATAAAACAATTTCAGTTGAATGTTTTGAGTGCTGGATTTTTTTCATCTTTTGTCTCTCAGCTACAGCCGCCATTTTGTGTTTCTGCCACACATAGGGGCGGCCATTTTAGTCTCTGCCACACCATAACCAAAAATTGTGATCGGTTTATTGCAACTTCTTTTATGTTTACATATAAATTTTTCATTCTTTATTTCAGATGGCTTATTATAACAAAGAAGACTTTGTGCGTGAGCTGCTGGATTTGTATAAATCACTGCCCTGCTTGTGGAGAATCAAATCCGCAGAATATTCAGACAGAATAAAAAAACAAGCCGCCTATGCCCAACTGGTGGAGCTTTTTAAAAAACACAGTGGAGGCGAGGCGGTGGATGTCAAAGTAGTAAAAAAGAAGATACAAGGCTTGAGGACTGTATATAAGAAAGAAGCAAATAAGGTGGACAAATCAAAAAAGTCAGGGGCCAGCACTGACCAGGTATATGTTTCTCCCTTGTGGTATTTCAATCTCCTGGAATTCACAAGGGACCAGGAGCTACCACGAAGGATGGAAAGCTCCTACCAACCAAACCAAGACCTGGAAGCAGACATTGAAAACGATGACATCCCGATCGATGACAACACCTCCGCTGTTGTAGATGTAAGTACCTTATTTGCTTCACGGTACATAGCATTCAAACTTTTTATGTACATGCCATTGAGGAACACAAAATAGTAACTTATTGTTACCATGATTTATTGTGCAGTTTGGAAAAGTTATCCCTTCCAGTTCAGATAAGTACACTCCAATACAATTTTGTCACACTTTAATTAAATTTACTAACTATTAATGTATGACTTTTAATTAACATTTATTTTTCTGTTCCCGCAGAACCCTCAGACAGATATGGTGAGGCCCCAATTGAATGAGAACCCCACCACATCGAGCGAGCCTATTGTGGAGGATAATGAGGCACCTGCACCCTCTGGTGAAATGCGGCGAACACATTTACGCAATAAGAAGGCCAACACCCCTGTGACATCCGCTGAATTTTATTCTTTGGCAACCCAACTGCTATCACAGCCAAAAAGCACTCCAGTGGATAGCTTTGCCGCATTTGCATCGGACAGACTCTGCAAATTGGATTCCACACAGAGGGAGAAAGCCGAGAGACTAATGTTGGAAGTCCTAAGAAAGGCAGGCCGAGGAGAACTTGATGACAATGACACGATATGCAAGTTGAACCAGCCCCATCATTCTACTACATGGATTCCTCGCCAGCCCCTGCAAAGTACACCAAACAGGATGCATCCACCACGCTTGCAGCTTGACCACCCCCCACAGTATCCCCCCCCACAGCTCCCCCCCCCCACATTATCCCAGGTATTCAAATGATTCATTTTTAAGCCAACTGTCATCTCCCACCCGGCCTGAATATGTCAACCAATATGAAGAGGGCAACTAAATTTTGTTATTGTTGTTGTTTTGTTATTTGAGATTAATTTTAATTGATTGTTATATTTTCATTGTAATAATAAATTTATGTTGGTTCAATCTTGCTGCCTGCGTTACTTAATTCAACATATGGTTGTGATGCCCTGGCAAAACACGGTAGTTACAGAGATTGTACCATACTCCACCCTCATTGGCATACCAACACACAACCCCCACACTCATGTACAGCAAACAACCAGTAAAGCCTAGTCACCCCCTCGTGGATAATGGGATTGGTGCATCTATACAGATGCCTACATGTAATATGATGTTTGTGAGTGGTGAGTTTGTGAGTGGTGATAGCTGTTAACTTGCTTTATGCAATGAGACATACCAAACAGCAGATATCAATTTCAAATTTTTTATAACACATGTATATGTACACAATAACAAAAAAAAAACAAAACCGTTAGTTGCTGCTGCCCTCCCCTTGTCCAGCCACATAACGTGCCAGCAGCGCCGCATGCCGCTCCACTTTGGCCATCAGCCTCCTGTGGGCTGACATCATCCTTCTTTGGGAAGCGATGATGCTACCTTGGGAGGACATGAGTTCGGCCAAAGTGGGTATGCCTATGGAGGGAATGGTAAAATTAATAAATCATAATTTTTATTTCTGCTTATTATTACAAAGTAGGAGATTCATGACTTACGGTTCTCCCCCTCGTCCGATAAAGACTCACTTATGGACCCCGGACTAGCATCTATGAAAACAAAAAACACTTTATAGTACTCAACAGCTTTTTGTTTTGCACTTTATATGGCGTTAATGTTATATTAAAAAATTACCGGGGGCCGATCCGGCCGGTGGCCCCTGTGGGTGGTACTCCTCCTCCTCCTCCTCCTCTGGTGGCTGTAGCTCCACCGGGGGCTCGTGCTGATCATGGGGCACATGCTCTCCCTCCTCTGCGGCCCCTTGCTCCTCTGGGGGTTCTTAAGAAAATATAAAGTTTAATGTGGTTGCGTTATGATACATATAGGACTGTGGGGGGTACATTGAAATATATGGCGGACTACGTAGCCTACCTTATACAAGGACTATGGGGGTGAATTTGAACACATTGTGGACTATGTGGTGCAGTATAATATATGGAGAACTCTGGGGTGAATGAAACTTCATGGAGAACTCTAGGAAATTCATTACAGTTCATGGAGGACTATGGGATGCATTCTAATATATGAAGGGTTATGTGGAACCCTTTATACTATATGGAAGGCTATGTGGGGGCCAATATTGTATTTGGAGAACTAGATATGAGGGGGGACAAAAATACAAGCAGGAGATGGAATTTTTTTATGCTGAGGGAAAAAGACCCACTACCCACAGCACCCAGCTTTGCCATGCTCTCTCTGATATGGGAAAAGCTGGGTGGTGAGGGAATGATGTTTTGCCAAGCATGGCGAAGCTGGGTGCCAAGGACAAGAGGTATATCAGAACATATGAAAACTGTGTGCTGATAGAGGGTTGTCAGTTCATGGGAAATCTTGGTGTAGAGAACCTACTGTCTGCGTAATTTCCCTGTGTCCCGAGTGTCAGTGTAATTAGCCCGTACCACAAGTGTCGGTGTATCTATCGATCTATGCAATAGATCTCTATATATAGATCTGTTACATATTATATATATATAATCTATATATATTATATATATATATATAATCTATCTATCGTTCAATGCAATAGATCTCTATATATATATCTATTACATATTATATATATATAATCTATCGATCTATTACATAGATCGATAGATTATATAAATACTTTTAATGAATTAAAAGAAAAAAAAAAAAAATATATATATATATATATATAATAAATATATATACATTAAAATATATATATTTATTATTTAAATATTATATGTATATATTTATTTTTATAATTATATATATAATTAATATATTATATATATTTTTATAATTATATATAGATATATATATATTATTTATATATATATTATATGTATATATTTATTTTTATTATTATATATATCTAAATATATTTTTTGAATTTTATCTATATATATATATTTATATATATATTATATATATTATATATATATAATCTATCGATCTATATAATACATTATATATATATAATTGTAATTAAAAAAAAGGATATATATATCATAAATATATACATTTAAATCTATATATTTATTATTTATTATATATGTATATTTTCTTATATTTATATATATATATATATATATATATATATATATATATATATATAATTAATATGAATTATATATATATTTAATTTAAAAATATATATATATAGATATATATATATTATTTATATATGTATTATATATATATTTATATATTTATTTTTATAATAAATATATATATATATATATATATATAGATAGATAGATATATATATATATATATAAATATAGATATAGATATATATAGATATATATAATTATATATAAATAGATATATATTTAAGAACACCATTATAAGTTGCCAAGGCACACTCATCTGCGCCTACCTTGGTTTTGTAACTCTGCTTGTATGGCAGAGATCCGGGCACTGGAGTGGTACCGCAGATCCGCTAATTTTTTGCGGATCTGGGCGCAGGTGCGCTCCAAATGAAACCTCCTCCTCAGCCCACGTTGGATCCTGCGCAAGACCGCTTTTTTATGGAGAAGTGGATGCTCTTGCGCCTCACGGCAATCATAATCGCGAGCATCCACTTCTCTGATTAGGTAACGGACCTCCGCCTCTCCCCAAGCTGTCGCCCTCCTGCGTGCCGCCATTGTTCGCTGGTGTGTCTGCGTAGCAAACGCAGTTACGTCACCCGCGGTAATGCCTCTTCACATCTGATTCGACGGATAGCGTCACGTGAACGCTAGCTCCAATCATATTGGGGTGGACGTTGTTGATCCTGCTCCAGCCAATGGCCGCCGATATTACATCTTCGGCCATGGCTGGATTGTTGATTTGTGAAATATTACAAATGCTATGTTTGAAGGTGAAAGTGCGACGCACTTTTAAGAAATCAGAATGATCTTTGCTGCAGAAATGAGATCGCGCCATGACGCAAATGCTGTGTCAAGGGGTCGTGGTAGCACACACTGCGAGCGCACATACAATTATAAAAAATCGAAAAAGAGATGTCGTTTGATGAAGGTTTCGGGGACGCACAAACGTCCCCGTTTAAAAACCCCAAATGAAAATATATAAGGCTTCATATTCATAATTTGTGTGTTTTTTTTTTTTATTGCATTGGCACATGGAAATCAAAATTGTACAAGAGCCCTAAATGATGTATTCATCATACAGCTGGACGCCAAATTGAGGAAGTAAATAAACCTTTGCAGGGTTTTACCTAAAGAAAAGCAATGTTGAAGTTAAAAGTGAACATTTTACTTTTAAACCCAAAAAACAAATTTTAGTCATACCATTGAGCATTTATACTAGGGTATCAAGATAAAATTCACCATAAAATATATTGTGCAATTTCTTCTTAGTGCACCCATATGTAATATGTGGTTGAAATCAACTGGTTTGGCACATATTTTGGCACGCTATTGTTCGCTACGCTCACTCTCAATGTGCGATCCGGAGCAGGAGGCCCAATGATAGCGGTGATGACACTCGGTGCCGGGCCGGACTAGTCTGGGGGTCGTAAGTGGTTGCCGGAGTCATGGCTTCAGTGGGGGTGATTGTAGTTTATATTCGTGACGCCACCTTAATCCGCCGCTGCTGTATGGGGCCTCCGGGGGTGATGGAACGGCAGCAATGGTGGTACTGCTCCCCACAGTAGCCCTTAATAGTGAATGAATGACAAACAAATCTTGTGGAAAGTAAAAACAACTGTTTATTAAAGTAATCATTTTGCAAAAATGACATTTTAGTATAAATGTGATGAACATAACAATACAAGTACCCATATATTTTAAAATTAGTATAAATGTGATGAACATAATACAAGTAACCATATATTTTAAAATTAAGAAGGGAAGTTTCTTAAACAAATCAATACAAGAAAATAAAACTCAGCATAATAAATGTGCTCAATACAAGTTTATCTAATGCTGCCACGTAATTGCACCAGGACCATTAAAATATTGGCAGTACTTTTCTCGACAGGCCTTCGCATCATCGGTATTTCTGCCGGGCGCCAATGGTTGAAGTCCTGCGATTGCGGGATCTTCAGAATGCCATTCGCCAAGCACCACTTCGCCATTTAAGTCAACAGAGTCTACAAAGCCTGTTGGACAGTACGTAATAGCATCTCGCCGTCGAAGAAAGTTGTGAAGGGCGCAACAGGCCAAAACAACTGCGTCTATTGATGGTAGACTCAGGTTAATTGGTGTGTGGAAAACGCGGAAGCGATTTGCCATTATCCCAAAGGCATTTTCCACAACCCTGCGTGCCCTTGATAACCTGTAATTGAACCTTTGTCTTTCCGCCGTTAGACTTTTCTGGGGGAATGGTTTCATGAGATTGGGATGAAGTGGGAAGGCTTCATCGCCCACAAATACAAAGTTAAGGTTTGCGGTAGTGTCAGAGTTGGGGGGCAAGTGCAGTTCACCATTTTGCAAACGTTCACGAAAGCCTGTGTGTTCTAAAACCCCACCGTCAGAAACCCTGCCATTTATGCCAACATCAACAGCAATAAATTCGTAATTGGCATTCACAAGGGCCATTAGGATGATGCTGAAATAGCCCTTATAGTTATAAAAATAGGAGCCGCTGTTCAGTGGTTGAGTGATCCGCACATGTTTCCCGTCCAAAGCACCACCACAGTTTGGGAACTGCCAAAGGTGTTCAAACTCGGAGGCAATCTTCTGCCATTCCTCCACAGTTTTGGGGAACTCAATGTAGTTACGCAGACTGTGGAAAATTGCTCTACATGTCTCCGGAATAAGAACGCTGAGCAGGGACCTTGAAATTGCAGAAGAAAAATGTAAGTCTTGCAGGGAGCGTCCGGTGGCCAGGAAACGCAGCGTGACTGCCAATCTTTCATCTGCCGGGATGGCAGCACGCATCGCTGTATTCTTGCTCTGAATAATTGGCGTAACTCTTTCGAGTAAAAGGCTAAATGATTCTTCTGACATCCGCAGAAAATTGCGGAAATCCTGAGGATTATTTTCCTGCAGCTCTCTTAGCAGTTGCATGTGGGAGTATTTGTACCTCTTCTGCAGCCACTCTCTGGTCCACATGCGGCGCTTTCGTTTGGAACGCCTCTGTTCCACTTCACGTAGCCGACCGGCCTCAAACATCAATGCAGCACCCAGCACAACACGCTGAATGTCGTTCATGTTGTCCACACTGCAAAAAAACATGTAAAGATGAGAAAAGTTGCTATAAACCAATCACATTTTTTGGGGGGGTGTAAAAGAGACACTAAAATGGCCGCCCCCATAGAAGTGCACCAGTTCTAACTGTGTCACAGAAACAAAATGGCGGCTGTAACTGTGTCACAGAAACAAAATGGCGGCTGTAACTGTGTCAGAGAAACAAAATGGCGGCTGTAACGGTGTCAGAGAAACCAAATGGCGGCTGTAACTGTGTCAGAGAAACAAAATGGCGGCTGTAACTGTGTCAGAGAAACAAAATGGCGGCTGTAACTGTGTCAGAGAAACAAAATGGCGGCTGTAACTGTGTCAGAGAAACAAAATGGCGGCTGTAACTGTGTCAGAGAAACAAAATGGCGGCTGTAACTGTGTCAGAGAAACCAAATGGCGGCTGTAACTGTGTCAGAGAAACAAAATGGCGGCTGTAACTGTGTCAGAGAAACAAAATGGCGGCTGTAACTGTGTCAGAGAAACAAAATGGCGGCTGTAGCAGAGAGACAAAATAACCAGCAATACTAGATAAGGACACATAAAAGGACGATGGACGCACAAAAGGCAATATGTATACAGATAACAACCAACCACTTTCATGATCCGCAAAAATAATTACTATCTATAAACACAAATACTTTCCATACTATAACAAAAACATGGAACAAGTAACATAGACTTTACGAAAATGACTTACCACGTCCAGAAAATGCAGCCGTCTATGCTATCTATTAATAATCGCAGTTTCGATCCTCACAGCGACACGCTCGGGAACGAATGAGGGATATACAAGTGCAGATGCGGCTTTGATCCGAAAACCAAGCAAGCGGGAACAAAGCACGAATGAATCTGTAATACAGCGACACGCTCGGGAACGAATGAGGGAAGATGCAGCTTTGATCCGAAAACCAAGCAAGCGGGAACAAAGCACGAATGAATCTGTAATACAGCGACACGCTCGGGAACGAATGAGGGAAGATGCAGCTTTGATCCGAAAACCAAGCAAGCGGGAACAAAGCACGAATGAATCTGGGTGTAGTCACAGGTTTGCTCCTAGAAGACTCAAAAGGGAACAAAGCATGAAGCGATACCCAATCAGAACGCAATAGTATTCTCTTTGCTAACCAATCGTTGCAGAGAGGGGGCGCGGAAATGGCGACGTAACTACACACTATTGTTCTCAGCGCCAACCAATGGGTGCAGAAGGGGCGTGGAAACGGGGACGCAACAACACGCCTTCGTGCATCTCATCTAGGTCATCAACGAAATCGTAAATAGGGTGTCAAACATAGAGATTCATGCAGCCCAGCAGGACTCCAACGAGCCAAAAATGGCCCAAGCTGTTCGGCATCGATCATCGATTTCGCAGCAGGGGGTGAATCGTTGGTACGTGTCAAACATGACGAGATCGCAATTAAAGTCGTTCTTGCGTCACAGAAACTGTGACGTAGTAACGATCTCGTTTTACGATCTCGTTATGTGTGAAGTGGCCTTTACTCTCCAATAAAACTCAAATCCAGGATAATTTATCACCTTTGGAGAGGGGAGCATTGAGGGATCTAAGGGACAATGGACATATCATAGTCCGCAAGGCAGACAAGGGGGGTTCAGTAGTAGTGCTGGACAGCACATTGTATGAGAGGGAGATCAATACTATTCTAAGTGATACTTCTACAGACAGACAGCTTTTGGGTGACCCCACTTCTGATTTTACCACGAAAATGCATACCTTGTTGTCACGGGGACTTGAATGGGGGGTTTTTAATAGGAAAACCTTTGAATATCTTCTTGTCGAATCTCCGGTCTGCCCCATATTCCAGGGTCTTCCGAAGATACACAAAGGTATTCCCCCCCCCCCCCCTTAGACCAATAGTTGCCAGCACTGGATCCCTTACCAGTAATCTAAGTGATTGGCTGGACCATTGCATACAACCCCTCATGAAGCGGACTACTGGCTATATAAGGGACACCAAGAGCTTATTGCAGTGTTTGGATAAAATACCGTGGTCTGATAATTTCTTTTGGATAACGAGCGATGTTTGTTCATTATATCCCAGCATAGCACACAGGGAGGCACTCCAAGCTCTGTATTTTCATTTGGAGAAATATAGTCCTTTAGATGATATTACTAAGGAGTTTATCCTCATGGCCACTGGTTTTTTGCTAACCCACAATTTTTTTCAATTTAATGGATCCTTTTTTCTCCAGACAGCAGGTTGCCCTATGGGGGCAAGTTTTTCATGTGCTTTGGCCACTATTTACATGGCTTACTGGGAGGAACAATATGTCTATGTAGATAATAATCCATTTCTGGATATGATTTTTTTGGTATGCAAGATACATAGATGACCAGATCCTTATCTGTAAAATTGATGGTCATAGTTCCCCCCAGCAGGCCATGGAAGCCCTTAATATTTATTTTAATGGTAATTCTCTTAATTTGAGATTTATAATGAATTTGCACATGGAATCGGCCCCCTTTTTGGACATCTTGCTGTCTGGTGATCCTATATCTGGAATTATGCATTCTTCCCTCTATAGGAAGCCTATTTGTGGGAACACTTCTCTTCACGCCGGCAGCTGTCATATGCCCCACACATTGCTCAATTTACCTGTGGGAGAATTTTTGCAAGCGAAGCGTGCATGTACATTTGAAGAGTCCTACAACACTGAGGCTGCACATATCAAACATAGACTCAGTGAAAGAGGGTATTCTAACCGTACTCTCAATAGAGCGACTTCTATAGCAGCCAGTAGAAGTAGATCTGATTTACTGAAGGATCGTGCAATTATGACCACACTAATAATCGGGTTACTTTTTCTACTCCCTTTAGTACTGACTTTTTTCAAATCAAATGGATTGTTCAACGTTTTATTCCCCTCTTGCGGCAGTATACCGTTTTGGATAGGATTCTCCATTCAGGGGTTAACATTGTGGCTAGAAGAGCTTGTACCATAGGCAATCTAGTGGCTCCTAGTTTATTTTCTTCTAAAAAAAACTAATAAAACCTGGCTGAGTGTTACCGGCTCATATAAATGTGGATCTAATCGTTGTGGCCTTTGTCACTTTATGTGTAATAACAAATCCCTTGTGATTAATAGTGAGGATTCTTTTAACATTCGATCCTTCATTAATTGTGCTTCGACACATGTGGTTTATGTAGCCACATGCACACTGTGCGTTAAAAATTATGTGGGTTGCACTTCAAGAGCCTTGAGAGTTAGGATCTCTGAACATGTCCGAATCCCGTCAGCAGCCTTGAATAGTAATTCTTTAGATTATGTAGCGTTGGTTAAAAAACGTTCATTATCTGGTCTCACTAGGCATTATATTGAATGTCATTCAGCAGATTTTTCATCATTGAGGATCACGGGTGTGGAGTCTGTGCCTAGACCCCCCCGTGGGGGTGACTGGTTTCAGGCTCTCTTACTAGCCGAGGCCAAATGGATCCTACGGCTGGATTCAAGATACCCAGGCGGTTTTAATTACCGCTCGGATCTGCGATATATTTTCTGATTCCGATTTCTCTAAAGTTTTTTATCAGCGGTTGGCAATTGGTGTGGTTTTTTTTTTTTCTTCTTTACATCCATTAAGGGAATTTTCTCCCTTTATTTGAGAGCGCATGGATTGTGGTTAGCCTTAATGCAGGTTTATATTGGTATTTGCCATGTTTGAATTTTTTTGACAGCAGGATTTGTTATTTAAGGAAGTAGGACATATAGATGAAAATGCATGTGATTTGAGATCAATTTGTGTCCTGGGATGATTATTCCCCCCTTTAGTGAACAGTCATTTGTTTACATACACACACAGAGATATATGTATAGATGAAGAAAAAATAAAAGAATAATAAGAAAAAAAAAAAAATAAAGAAAATAATAAAATTCTTTTATATACGTTTTTTCATATAATCTATGAATATATTGGAGGTTATGTGCTTACATTTGGGAATTCTTCTTTTCCGATATACACATGCATTTTCATTAGAACTCTTGTCCACCCAATGATGAAATTTAATATAAGCTATCTTTATACCTGATTGTTCACTCATGCATATATTTGTATATTCAATGACACATTTATGTGGTTTTGGTGGTCTGGATGGTTGGATTAATGACTTTTTTCACTATTATTGATGTATTTAGTTGTGTTAAGTTGATATGTATATATTTTTAATTTGCCTTTACCACATATAGTCTTGCTAGTTCATCCTTTTGCAATTATGTATGAAGGTCTACACCCACTGCCAGTTGTTTGCAATTAGTGATGGCCAGCTTTCCTTCTGTGTCCACATAGTGAGTTAGTCTATTTTAGTAGCTGTCTGGTGTACATGGATTACTTATGATTAAGGACTCTTTGCTTTTAATATGGAAGTCCGAAACGCGTAAAGTTTCCATGGGGTAACTCCCTCCTTTTGTTTACACGGATGGAACCTTTTTAATATTTGCTAATAAAGCTTTGACATTTTATCCAGAGGAGTTTGTGCCGGATCCTTTCCTCTTTTTGCATTTATTCCTAAACCGGCTGGGACTTGCCGGTGGATCCCTGACACCCGCAAGGACTGGCAGCCCAAGGAACAGGTGAGCTGAGGATACCCTTATCTCTACTATTCTTTTCCCTTCCTAGACTACGGCGTCGGCATCCTAGATGTGGTGACGCCCCCTTTTCCACGACGGCTCAGTCCCTAAGTGATGCCCTCCCTAATTAAGCAGGGTACATTCCCTTCAGTAAATAAAAACACCCCAAAGCAGTAAAAAGAAGTGCACAGTCCACGATGACTAATTTATCTGTATCATCACCAAGACATATAGGGGTTTGGGGCTTAGGGGTCGTCAGATATTTTTAGATCAGCCTGTGTGCTCAATAGCAGATGAGAATAGATATAACACACGATTTCAAAACAAAAGATTTGCGATTCAAGAATTTCCAATGCGTTTCGCCCTTTGTTAGAGAAAAGTCAGCCATAATATGCTGAGCAGCCATGTTGTATCTAACAGCCATCTTGGGCAGACTTGAGCAAACTAACTTTGCAGCTAATGAGATGCATTGGCTTGAGTTCTTCCCCCAGAGAGGAGAAAGAGATGATATCAGTGTTATTAGCAAGTACAAGAAAAAGTTCAAAAAGGTTGATTTGTATAGAAGAATACAATTGCGTCAGTTGATAGATGTTGATGTGTAGTCATCAATAGCAGGTATATTGAATTGATAAAGACACAAAGTTGTCAATAGAGTTGTCAGTGTTTGAAGAGTTATGTGAAGTAGAGGCGCCTTCAGGGATCAGAGATGTTAGCCATGACAACATTACTGAATTAATTAGAAGTATCATGGAGGCCCATAGGGATCTGATAAGTTTTTACTGCAATGTTTGTAAATGTCATGATGTATCATTATATTCTTTGTTCTCTAACGTGTACGCCTTTCTCTGCAGTATGAGCTTTCCTTTGTCTAAAGGCCCCTTTACACACTGCAACATCGCAAATGACATTGCTGTAACGTCACCGGTTTTGTGACGTAATAGCGACCGCCCCAGCGACATTGCAGTGTGTGAAACACATCAGCGACCTGGCCCCTGCTGTGAGGTTGCTGATCACTACACATCTCTCAGGACCATTCTTTGGTCCTTTGTTTCCTACTGTGCAGCATGATCGCTAGAAAGTCTCAGTGTGTAAAGGGGCCTTTACAGCGACTTTGTTAGCAACTTCTCTTTTAAAAAGCTGCTTTACAACGTCCCCAATGACTAGCCAGGTCGTTCTGCAAGTCCGTATCGCCGTTGCGTCGTTTTCCAGGTATGCCTGTTTGACAACTCACCAACGACTCACCAGAGACTTTGTAGCGATCCCGGCCAGGTTGGGATCGCTGGTGGGATCGCTAGAAAGTCTCAGTGTGTAAGCGATGCTTAACATGTATAAAAAACCCCACACGCTGATCGGGGGGTCCACTTCTTCATCTGTTGCTAATTCTGCTGTTCTGCAAGACACCTGCGTGTGTCTTCGTGCCGCTAACCTGTCTTATCTGCTCTGTTGCTATCTCGGAATAAACTTCAGTCTTTGCTTGGAACGGATTGTCTACAATGTCTTCTTAGCTCTCAAGGTCTACGGACATTTTCTTTCACCCTGATACTGATAATCCAGGGCTCATCAGGGGCTTTTGAACAAAATTCTTGAAAAATTCTTTTTATCAAAATCAAAGTTGGTTGTATCCATTCCCACTTGGATAATATAGGAGATAATGATATCTTACACTTCAGCTGGCCAATCACAAGACATACCCATATGTGGTCTCACCCCACACATTGGTATCTTCATATACATAGAATTATCCACAGTAAACAATGTTTGAATCACACACATTAGTGGCTGTAGAGTTATTAGAATGACTAGAGTTATCACCGCAGCTAATGGAATGCACCCTGCTTAATTAGGGAGGGCATCACTTAGGGACGGAACCGTCATGGAACGGGGGCGTCACCACATCTAAGACGCCAACCCCCGTAGTCTAGGAAGGGAAAAGGACAGGGATACATTTCTCTCCTATCTCTTTCCTCATTTTAAACTCAAATGTTTATCTATGTGAATTTGATATCAATAAAATAATATAATTTTAATGAAAAAGTAGTGAAGAATAAGGTTTGAGCACACATAGCTAACTAGCAATACCTATAAATTTGTTTGCGTAATTTTGAGAAGTCAATTAATATTGCCAAGAATTTTTTTTTGCATACTTCCCTAGCAATTTTTTAGGCCAGGCACTGCTAACTAGCAATACCTATAAATGTTTTTGTGTCATTTTGAGCAGACCATAATACGTAGCAATACCTATTAACATGCTTTACTGGCAACTCTTTAGCAGGCACTACAAGTATCAATCCCGATTTATGGCACACACACGCCCACATTTCCCTATACTGCATGTACCTATTCTAAACTATCGCTCTCCTATCAACTACCTAGCATTAAACCCCCTCGCTAAGCTGTCTAGCAGCACCATCGGAAGCACCCTCCCTAATGTTCCACATTCACAAAATAGCGCCCAATGCAACATGTCCGCAATTTATATGCACATGGACATGTGACTTCACATTGTGCAGTCAATCACAGAAGACCTTTTGTCTGAACCTTTTGATTGTTTGCTGCGGAGTGATTGGCTAAAGCAACATCCACAAATAAAGTTGAGGAAAAAAAAATGGCGCCACAAACCAAAATAGTTCTCCCACCTCCACATTTTACACATCCCCACATCAGACAGCATCACAATCCTATACAAAAGCAGAAAATGCTATTACAAAAGCATTTTTGGAACGCGGACAGTGTTTGGGGCAGAAAACAAACAAAAATGAACATTACCGACTTTTGGGGAAGTGCTCAGGGTTACCAAGCCCAAATGAACATGCTAAGGCTCGTACCGAATTTGAAATTGACGAACCTTTACCGAACAGGTTTTCTCATCTCTGATCAGAAGGAATTCCTACCAACTATTGTGAGAAGCTTGGGGAAGGATATCCAAAACATTTGACCCAAGTCATATAGTTTAAGGGCAATGGTACCAAAAACTAATGAAATGTATGTAAACTTTTGATTTGGCAGAATGTAGTAAAAACGCCTTAAAACATTCTCTCCTATTATTCTGGCATTTGGCAAATATAAATAATTTTGGTAATCTTAATTGACCTAAAATGGGAAAGGTTTATTCTGATTTCATGTGAGATAGTGAGAAAAACATGCATGTGTGTCTTTTTAGATAGTGTATGTAAACTTCTGGTTTCAACTGCATATTATTCGGCTCAGCTCCTCAATGCTGCCCAAAGGCGAAATATATTCTTAAAAGCCAAGATAAAAATATATTCTAAAAGCCATAACTAGGTTTTTCTGTTGTAGCAGCTGCAGGGAGACCTTTTTTTCCAGATGAAGGTTTGAGCTGTTTACTATTCTTGATGACATTCTGGGGTACATCAGATTTTTCTATTACAGCGTTTATGATGCAGGTTAAAAAAGGTGATCATTGAAAAGTTCTGAAAGTTACAGGCAAAGAATACAAGCTAGATGCTGTGGTCACTATTGGCTGCAGCATTGGAAGGGTTACACAGTCGTAATCAAAACTATCTTCAATCTTGGCTCTTGCACTGGGAACCCAGATGTCAGTTATGCAGAGATTAGAGTTGAGCGCGGGTCGCGGTTCTCCAGTTCGCGGTTCGAGTGATTTTGGGGGTTGTTCTAAATCAAACTAGAACTCGAGCTTTTTGCTAAAGTTTGATAGTTCTAGTTACGTTCGAGAACGGTTCTAGCAGCAAAAAGCAGGGCTTTTTACAGCTAGTGTGCAGGAGCCATCGCTGGCAGCCTGCCAGAAGCTGGTAACCAAGATAAACATCGGGTATCCAAGCAAAGCGCTTTGGTTAGTAAC
This sequence comes from Anomaloglossus baeobatrachus, assembly GCF_048569485.1. Classification (NCBI taxonomy): domain Eukaryota; kingdom Metazoa; phylum Chordata; class Amphibia; order Anura; family Aromobatidae; genus Anomaloglossus; species Anomaloglossus baeobatrachus. Next base: position 164,542,850 of record NC_134359.1, read on the forward strand.
CCGATATTTATCCTAGTTACGTGTGCAGGAAGCCGACACTTCCCCGCTCAGCTCGCTCCGCCCCCTCCTGCACGCGGCATGTACACATACATACACACACACACACACACACACTCACCTGTCCCCAGCCATGCAGTCCACGACACTGACGTCCTCAGCGCCACATGACCCAGCTAGGCTCCACCCACTTCGCACTACGCCGCCAGCACACATGGCTCCGCCCACCTGGCACTCTGCACACATGGTCCCGCTAGGCTCCGCCCACCTGACACTCTGCACACATGGTCCCGCTAGGCTCCGCCCACCTGGCACTCTGCACACATGGTCCGCTAGGTTCCGCCCACCTGACACTGCACACATGGTCCTGCTAGGCTCCGCCCACCTGGCACTCTGCACACCTGGCACTCTGCACACATGGTCCCGCTAGGCTCCGCCCACCTGGCACTCTGCACACATGGTCCCGCTAGGCTCCGCCCACCTGGCACTCTGCACACCTGGCACTCTGCACACATTACCCCGCTAGGCTCCGCCCACCTGGCACTCTGCACTCCTGGCACTCTGCACACATGGTCCCGCTAGGCTCTGCCCACCTGGCACTCTGCACATGGTCCCGCTAGGCTCCGCCAACCTGGCACTCTGCACACATGGTCCCGCTAGGCTCCGCCCACCTGGCACTCTGCACACATTTCCCCGCTAGGCTCCGCCCACCTGGCACTCTGCACACCTGGCACTCTGCACACATTACCCCGCTAGGCTCCGCCCACCTGGCACTCTGCACACCTGGCACTCTGCACACATTACCCCACTAGGCTCCGCCCACCTGGCACTCTGCACACATGGTCTTGCTCGGCTTACCTGCGGTGATGAAGTCCCGACCTCAGCGCTGTCACTGTCCTCCATGGCCGCCGCTTGTCACATCCCCTTCTCTCGCTTCCGACCCGAGACTGACTAGCGGTGACGTCACGGGCCTCTCGCGATACTTGGCTGTGAAGGTTATTGAACTCAGTGACAGGTGCTGTCAGCAGTGCAGGAGATCAGCACAGGTAATGTACCTCGCTGACAGCAGCACTTGTCATCCCCTGCAGTAACCTGGGCTGACCCATTGATGTTAGCTCAAGTCACTGCATTGCTCTCCCAGCCAATGGGGAACATCCTGCTCTTCATTGACTGGGACAGTGTGGATCGTCATGGCAGCCCCTTGGATTACACCAGACCTGGATTTGTTTTTCTTTCTAATAAATTGGTGAAAGAGGGAATGTATTGGGGAGTGTTTTTTCAAATAAAAATGTGTTTGTCGTCTATTTCTTTTATTACTGACTGGGTTGGTGATGTCGGGTATCTGATAGACGTCAGACCTCACTAACCTGATGCCAGGTGACATTACACATCTGGTATTAACCCCATATATTACCCCGTTTGCCACCACACCAGGGCACAGGATGAGCTGGGGCAAAGCACCAGGATTGGCGCATCTAATGGATGCGCCACTTCTGGGGCGGCTGCGGCCTGCTATTTTTAGGCTGGGGAGAGTCCAATAACCATGGACCTCCCTAGTCTGAGAATATCAGACCCCAGCTGTCTGCTTTACCTTGGCTGGTGATGCAATTTTGGGGGGACCCCTACGTGTTTTTTTTTTAAAATTATTTATTTAATTTAAAATAACAGCGTGGGGTGCACTCAGTTTTGGATTACCAGCCAAGGTGAGGCTGCCAGCTGTGGTCTGCAGGCTGCAGCCATCTGCTTTACCCTAGCTGGCTACAAAAATAGGGGAAACCCTACGTCATTTTTTTTTCATTTTGTTGGCTAAATACAAAGCTAAGCACCCCTTAGTGCCACATGAAAGGCACCAAAGGGTGCAAAATTACAAAATGCAGGAGAGTGGGACATTGTGTCTTTCTGCCATTATAATGACAGAAAAGACTGATATGAAGTGTACAAGCACAAGAAAATCACCAGAGCGCTCTACGCTGTGAAAAGCAGTAGAAAATGGCACTGGAGTGAACATGTGACAGTCTCATGTAGGTTGAAGCTATGGATCCTGGGTAAATTTATGTATTTTCCCTCCTTCCGTTTTTTTTGTGTACTGCAAAAAAAACTGAAGGCACATGGATGACAAACAGATGACATACGTACTGTCTACGGAACGGAAACGGATGCCACACGGATGCACCCGTGAAAAAAAACGGACTTTCTTGCAGACCACAAAAATGGATCGGTCGTGTTAATATAGCCTTATTCTGATCTGCCGTTTATAAACAGCAGGCAGAAATAAATGAATAACGCCCCCAGCGTCAGAAAATCTCCGGGGTTTCAGGGGGTAGCTGAGACCCTGGAGATCATGATTCAGGATGGTTTTTCCGGTCCCCGCTCACGTGATCACAGGTATACACCGTATACCGATGATCACGTTACAGTAAATGACAGTGTCGGTAAAAAATTATTTATCTCCCATCTGGCATGAACAAACACGATAAATCTCCTCCCCGGTCCCCTCCAGTCCCCCGGTGTCGCCAAAGTGCCCCACCTGATGCCCTCCCAGAAATCCAAGATGGCTGCGCGCACAGCAGCGCGCCGGCCGCATTCACCCTACTCCTCTGATTTCTGTCGCATGTGCCATGACACATGCGACAGAAAACTCCTCCCCAGGCCCTGCCAGGTCACCCCCTATAACACCACCTGTGTTCCCCGGTGTCCCACGGTACCTGTGCAGCGTTGATCCACCCACGGCCCTCTCCTTCACAATAGACGCTGCCGCATGCACAGAGCGGCTGTCAGCTCAGCTTCCTGTGTTCAGACACAGTGAGTGGTGGTTATGCATCTGTAAGCTAAATGGGCGGCACGGTGGCTCAGTGGTTAGCATTGCAGTCTTGCAGCGCTGAGGTCCTGGGTTCAATTCCCACCAAGGACACCATCTGCAAGGAGTTTGTATGTTCTCCCCGTGTTTGCGTGGGTTTCCTCCGGGTACTCCGGTTTCCTCCCACACTCCAAAGACATACAGCGCTATGGAATTAATAACGCTATATAAATGAATAAATTATTATTATTACTGCAATGCCCTGCTCATGAGGTAAGGAACATAGTTGATCACGAGAGCTATATACTACATTTTCAAATGGAGGGATTTGTTTTTATAGTTGTCCTACTGAACGACTACCAAACATGAGAATCCGTTATACGCCACAAGAAAAAACACATCTAAATAGCGAGCTCTGTTGTTAAGTATTCATTCAGCTGGATAACTGGACTTAAAGGGGTATTCCATGTCCAAGATCCTATCCCCAATATATAGTAGGTGGAATAGCAATAATATCAGCAACTACCAATATTTGGAAATGTAGAATAGTTCTCCTGATTAGGTATGCCCTTACCTCATGAGCAGGGCATTGCAGCTTTGGTAACAACCATTACGACATGGACTCTGCTCCTGTGGACCCGGGGAGAGTGAGTTCAGATTCATTGCACCCACACTCCTCACATGAAGGGTCTGCACTCCTAGAAAATGGGGGGATACGTTCCCTGAGTGTCTCCCCCCCATATTCTAGATGGTCCAGAGTCGTCTTGGGACCCCTTTATTTTTATTCTTACAATAAATTGGTGAAAGAGGGAATGTTTTGGGGACTGTTTTTTCAAATAAATTTCTTTTGTCGATTTTTTTTTTGTTAGTACTGACAGTTTATGATGTTGGGTATCTAATAAACGCCATGACATCACAAACTGCTGGGCTTGATCTCAGGTGACTTTACAGCTAGTATCAACCCGATTTATTACCCCGTTTGCCACTGCACCAGGGCACGGGATGAGCTGGGGTGAAGCGCCAGGATTGGCACATCTAGTGGATGCGCCACGTCTGGGGTGCCTGCGGCCTGCTATTTTTAGGCTGTGAAGGCCCAATAACTATGGACCTTCCCACCCTGAGAATACCAGACCACAGCTGTCCGCTTTACCTTGGGTGGTGATCCAATTTGGGGGGGGGACCCTACTTTTTTTGTGTAATTATTAATATTTATAAAATAATTATAAAAAAAGAGCCTGGGGGGACCTCCACATTGGATCCCCAACCACGGTAAAGCTGCCAGCTGCGGTTTTCAGACTACAGCCGTCTGCTTTAACCTAGCTGGCTATAAAAAATGGGGGGACCCAACGTCATTTTTTTTTTAACTATTTTTTAAATAGAAAAAATGAATGGGCTTCCCTGTATTTTGATTGCCAACCAAGGTAACGGCAGGCAGATGGGGGTGGCAACCCATAGCTGTCTGCTTTATCTGCGCTGAGAATCAAAAATACCGCGGAGCGCTACATCATTTTTTTAAAGATTTATTTTTACAGCACTGTGATGTCCAGCAATCAAAATACAGGGAAGCCCATTTTGTTTTAGTTATTTAATATATAAAAAATATATATGGGCTCCCGCTGCATTTTTTGTATTGCTAGGTAAGGGTAATCCAAGCAGCTACTGGCTGCTAACCCCCACTGCTTGGTGTTACCTTCACTGGCAATGGAAAATCCAGGGAAGCATTTTTTATTTTTTTTGCCAAAAAACTACAAAAAAAGGACGTGAGCTTCGCCATATTTTTGTATGCTAGCCAGGTATAGCAGGCAGGTGCTGGAAGAGTTGGATACAGCGCCAGAAGATGGCGCTTCTATGAAAGTGCCATTTTCTGAGGCGGCTGCAGACTGCAATTCGCAGCAGTGGGGCCCAGAAAGCTCAGGCCAACCTGTGCTGCGGATTCCAATCCCCAGCTGCCTAGTTGTACCTGGCTGGACACAAAAATGGGGCGAAGCCTACGTCATTTGTTTTCTAATTATTTCATGAAATTCATGAAATAAAAAAAGGGCTTCCCTTTATTTTTGGTTCCCAGCCGGGTACAAATAGGCAACTGGGGGTTGGGGACAGCCGTACCTGCCTGCTGTACCTGGCATACAAAAATATGGCGAAGCCCACATAATTTCTTCAGGGGGCAAAAAACTCCTGCATACAGTCCTGGATGGAGTATGCTGAGCCTTGTAGTTCTGCAGCTGCTGTCTGTCTGTATGGAGAAGAGCAGACAGCAGCTGCAGAACTACAAGGCTCAGCATACTCCATCCAGGACTGTATGCAGAAGTTTTTTGCCCACCAAAAAAATGACGTGGGCTTTGCCATATTTTTGTATGCTAGCCAGGTACAGCAGGCAGCCACGGGCTGCCTCCAACCCCCAGTTGCCTATTTGTACCCGGCTGGGAACCAAAAATATAGGGAGGCCCGTTTTTTTTTTAATTATTTCACTTATTTCATGAAATAATTAAAAAACAAATTACGTGGGCTTCGCCCCATTTTTGTGTCCAGCCGGGTACAGCTAGGCAGCTGGGGATTGGAATCCACAGCACAGGTTAGCCCGAGGTTTCTGGGCGCCTCTGTTGCGAATTGCAGTCCGCAGCCGCCCCAGAAAATGGCGCTTTCATAGAAGTGCCATCATCTGGCGCTGTATCCAACTCTTCCAACAGCCATGAAGACGGGTGGCTTGCTGGGTAATAATGAGTTAATACTAGCTTTGTTTTACTAGCTAGTATTAAGCCAGAGATTCTTAATGTCAGGCACGTTTGACCCGGCCATTAAGAATCTCCAATAAAGGGTTAAAAAAAAGACACTACACAGAGAAAAAATACTTTAATAGAAATAAATACACAGACACATTAGAGACTCCATCTTTATTACCCCCTGTCAGCCCTCCACGATCCATGGTCTTCTGTCTTTCTCGTTCAACAAATGCAGCTCTGCTCCATCACTGCTGCATGGGGGAAGACGCTGCTTCCCGTGCAGGCTTCACTCCGTGAGAGATCAGTGCTGCTGGCTGTTAGCGGTAACAGCGGTAACGCTGACAGACGCGTTACCATAGCAACGGTGCTCCGATCATGTGATTCCCGGAGCCGCAGTTAGCGGTGACGTCACCGCTAACTGCGTTGCTATAGCAACGGTGATCTCCGTTAATGACCGGCTGTGTCAGCCGGTCCCTAACGGAACGGGGAGTCGACTGTGTGCTAGAGCATGTCGCGGGTACACGGCGATACACAAATGTGCACCGTGTACCGGAGAGTGCAATGACAGGACCTAGGACAGGACATGACATCATAGCCATGTGACCAGTCTGTAGCCAATGAGATAATAGCCACGTGACTGGTCACATGGCTATTTTGACGACGTCACGGAAGGTCCTGTCAGTGCTGGTTATCGGGAGGATGCAGCGATCATCGGAAGGAATAGTGACAGGAGACAGAGTGCAGGACGCATCGCGGGCACCGGTAAGTGTTTTGGCAATGTTTATTAACTGTATGTGTACATTTATAATGCGTTTTTATGTGTTTGTGATTGCCTCCCATTATTTCTATTGGTTCGAGTTCGGTTCGTCGAACGTTCGCCGAACCGAACGGGACCTCGGTTCGGCGAACCGAGCTCGAGCCAAACCGCGGCTGGTTCGCTCATCTCTAGCAGAGATGTCCTGCAGTGATCACATGGGCACAGTTTCTGTCAGTTCCAGGACAATGGCATATATGTATGAGACTATGGCAAATATATGCCGTAAATGATTTACATGAATGTCATTATGCGCTAAAGGGTTGAAATCCTAAAATCAATATAATTACTGTACTTTAATTTTAGCAAGTCCATTGATTGCCCAATTTTGCAGATTGTCATTTTGGTAAATTTCAGGGAAGGTTGGGCTGCATCATCACATCCAAGTCTTGTAGTGAACTTCCAACCAACCGAGAGACGGCAACGGCATGTGGGTCTGAGATGTTGGTGGAGGTCTAGCCCTCCAAGTTGGACTACATTCCCAAATCAGTGGACATTTTTCATCCATGCAGCATTTGTGTTGCATCAGTGTTTTTTTTTCCACTTTTAAAAAAAAAAAAGTGAAAAACAAAAAAAAGAAACAAAACAAAAAACTGAAGCAGTTAAAGGATGAAACGCAGATGGAACTCTAAAGTGCAGTACATAGTACGTCTTCAGTGTGTCTTGAGTTTTAAACAGATCCCCATAGATTTTAATAGGAAGTCTGAATCAGAAAATAGATGAAATAGGACACATATGTTTTTAAAGCTGATGTGTGTATGGATAGATAGAACCCAATAGATCTGTGTTCTGTTTATAAAAATAAAAAAGACCACAAGTAGATGTCATACGGATGTTCTAATGTAGCTTTAACACAGTAGCTTTTTTGGTAGGACAGACATTCTATAGGGCAGTGATGGCGAACCTAGGGCACGCAGAGCCCTTTGTGCTGGCACGCGCGCTGTCACCACACTGAGCCACTTTGTACTGTCGGTGTGATCGCGCCGACAGTAGAAAGTGGTGTTAGCAAAGGAGACATTTCTCCTCCCTCTCACTCCTTTCCTGGGCCGCAGGCCTGTTGCCTAGCAGACGGAGGAGGGTCAGTAGGCGGCACCGGCGTCTTGTGGCCGCGTGGGAACATATGCTGGAAGGTGAGGTTTTTTTTTATTTTTAGGCTGTGTGTAGCTGTGCCAAGGTGTGGGGGGACAGAGCCAGCACGAGGCATACAGAGCACGGGGGCAGCCATGGAGAGCACGGGGCATACAGAGCACGGGGGCAGCCATGGAGAGCACGGGGCATACAGAGCACGGGGGCAGCCATGGAGAGCACGGGGCATACAGAGCACGGGGGCAGCCATGGAGCGCACGGGGCAAACAGAGCACGGGGGCAGCCATGGAGAGCACGGGGCAAACAGAGCACAGGGCAAACATGGAGAGCACGGGGCAAACAGAGCACAGGGCAAACATGGGAGCACGGGGCAAACAGAGCACGGGGCAAACATGGGAGCACGGGGCAAACATGGGAGCACGGGGCAAACATGGGAGCACGGGGCAAACATGGGAGCACGGGGCAAACATGGGAGCACGGGGCAAACATGGGAGCACGGGGCAAACAGAGCACGGGGGTGCAGCCATGGAGAGCACGGAGCAAACAGAGCACGGGGGCAAACATGGAGAGCACAGGGCATACAGAGCAAGGGGATGCAGCCATGGAGAGCACGGGGCATACAGAGCACGGGGGCAGCCATGGAGAGCATGGGGCATGGAGAGCACGGGGCATACAGAGCACGGGGGCAGCCATGGAGAGCACGGGGGCAGCCATGGGAGCACGGGGCAAACATGGGAGCACGGGGCAAACATGGGAGCACGGGGCAAACATGGGAGCACGGGGCAAACATGAGAGCACGGGGCAAACATGGGAGCACGGGGCAAACATGGGAGCACGGGGCAAACATGGGAGCACGGGGCAAATAGAGCACGGGGCAAACATGGGAGCACAGGGCAAACATGGATAGCACGGGGCATACCGAGCACGGGAGTGCAGCCATGGAGAGCATGGGGCAAACAAAGCACGGGGGCAAACATGGAGGGCACAGGGCAAACATGAAGAGCACGGGGCAAACAGAGCACGGGGCAGCCATGGAGAGCACGGGGCATACAGAGCACGAGGCATACAGAGCACGGGGCATACAGAGCACGGGGCAAAACAGAGCACGGGTCAAAACAGAGCACGGGTCAAAACAGAGCACGGGTCAAAACAGAGCACGGGGCAAAACAGAGCACGGGGCAAAACAGAGCACGGGGCAAAACAGAGCACGGGGCAAAACAGAGCACGGGGCAAAACAGAGCACGGGGCAAAACAGAGCACGGGGCAAAACAGAGCACGGGGCAAAACAGAGCACGGGGCAAAACAGAGCACGGGGCAAAACAGAGCACGGGGCAAAACAGAGCACGGGGCAAAACAGAGCACGGGGCAAAACAGAGCACGGGGCAAAACAGAGCACGGGGCAAAACAGAGCACGGGGCAAAACAGAGGACGGGGCAAAACAGAGGACGGGGCAAAACAGAGGACGGGGCAAAACAGAGGATGGGGCAAACATGGGAGCACGGGGCAAACATGGATAGCACGGGGCATACAGAGCACGGAAGTGCAGCCATGGAGAGCACGGGGCAAACAAAGCACGGGGGCAAACATGAAGAGCACGGGGCAAACATGAAGAGCACGGGGCAAACATGAAGAGCACGGGGCAAACATGAAGAGCACGGGGCTGTCACAAACCACCGGGGGGGTCACTCAGAAATCCCCCGCGCTGGCTACCAGTACGTCACAATCGGGGGGTAACAAGTGGGGGTCACCCCTCCTTTATACCTCCCGACCGACAGACAGAGCACGTGACGCGCTCTCTAGCGCCCCTCTTATAGTCAGGCCAATTATGGAATTGCCCGACAATAAGCAAGGAGGCCGCTATACTACTTATGCCGACTATTGAAGGGTCCCCGGTGAGAGTAGGGTATATATTCCCCCGACCTCCGTGGGCGGAATATATAATATCTTCCCGAATCTCACTGGCCTCCCCACAATAATCCTTGGCACAATTCGCTGCCACCAACCGATTCACGGTAACTATTAGCCGAACACACAGACGTGGGATTCAAGATCGAGATAACAGAACAGCCCAAGATTAATTATATAATTTAATCAGCCTAAAGCACACTAGAAACTACAATATATACAATAGGGAATCTACAGAATATACATATGTCAGAGTACAGTTACAGATAAAGCATGGTTTACAAACAGGCATACACAGTTCCAGCAGTTACCTTGTTGCGTCTGGCCACAGGGGGGCGCTGTAGACCAGGTTTCCAGGAACTCCCACAGATGTTTCCTACACGTGCCCCCAGCGAAAGAACCCTGGAAAAATGGCCGAAGTAGGGTTATCAACCTGGCCAAATCCAGGTCCCCTCCTACCTTAGTGACCTCACAGGGAGCACTGCTCCACCCCTGGCTTGAGTTATGGACAATATCCCAACATGGAACATGGGCCATAACTTTGCCTGGGAGCGTCGTAGGCGGACGCCAATGCTCTCATTGTGACAGTTATGAATTTAGCTACAGAACGAGGGGACTCATGACCTGTCTGCCAGTTCCCCATTGGCTGATATCACGCCTGGGGCATTTCCCAATGTCCTGCTCCCATAAAAAGGGGGTGCCGGCATCGTCCACATGCGGAGACACCATTTTTATGGTCGCCATATTTATCGGAAATATGGCTTGCGAGATATGAACCATTTTTTACTGGAGTCGTTCTGTCTGGCTATTTCCATAGCCTTGCTAATGAGATACAGCTCTTGTTACAGGGTGACGGCAGGGAGTCATCCTGTGTCCATTGTTCCCACACCACCTCATTTCCATATCACAGGACATGGCCATGGGATTTGTTGCTAAACCAGTTGTGTGAAGGAAAGGGGGGGTGACACCAGGAGAGGGCTTCCTGACATACTTGAATATCATGATTTATCGTCATATCTCCGGATTTACCTCACACCTCCCCCCTTTTGAGGGCGCTAGGGGGCAGCACACTCCGGTGTTCCCCCGTGCGCCCGTCCGCGACCTCTCCTTGTCGGGACAGCCCGTCTGCGTTACCGTGGTCACGGCCCCTTTTGTGGCGAATGGTGAAGTTGTATTGCTGGAGCGCAAGGCTCCATCGCAACAATCGCCCATTCGTCCCAGAGACGGTGTGCAACCAGCTGAGGGGATTGTGGTCCGTCTCCACGATGAAGTGGCGCCCGTATAGATAGGGTTGCAGACGCTGCAGGGCCCACACTATGGCCAGGCACTCCTTCTCCATTGTGGAATAGGCCACTTCCCTCGGTAACAGCTTCCGGCTCAGGTACAAGACTGGGTGCTCTTGGCTCGCAGAGTCCACCTGGCTGAGCACCGCACCGAGGCCGAAGTCACTGGCGTCGGTCTGTACTACAAACGGCCGCGTGAAGTCGGCTGCCTGTAGCACGGGCGGGCTGGACAGGGCGTCCTTTAGGGCCCGGAAGGCTGTCTCGCAGTCCATTGTCCAATCGACTGCAGAGGGCAGCTTCTTCTTGGTGAGGTCCGTCAAGGGCTTTGCCAGGCTACTATAGCATGGAACAAACCTCCTATAGTACCCAGCGGTCCCCAAGAAGGACATCACCTGCTTCTTGGTCCTGGGGGTGGGCCAGGATGCGATGGCCTCCACTTTCTCAGGCTCGGGCTTCAGTGTTCCCCCGCCTACCCGGTGACCGAGGTACTGGACCTCGCTCATGGCCAGCTGACACTTTCCCGGCTTGATGGTCAAACCTGCCCGGTGGATCCGCCTGAGCACCTGTGCTAGATGCTCTAGGTGGTCCTCCCAGGTGGGACTGAAGACGGCAATGTCATCCAGGTACGCGGCCGCGTACCCTTCAAGTCCCTTGAGCAGGGTGTTGACCATCCGCTGGAAAGTGGCAGGGGCATTCCTCATCCCGAATGGCATCACCGTGGACTCGTACAGTCCAAATGGGGTAATAAAGGCAGAGCGTTCCCTGGCCTTGCGAGTCAGGGGGATCTGCCAATATCCCCGGCTCAGATCCATGATGGTCAGGTACTGAGCCCCGGCCAACTGATCGAGCAGGTCATCGATGCGTGGCATTGGGTACGCATCGGCGACCGTGACCGCATTGAGCCCCCTGTAGTCCACGCAGAACCGAGTGGTTCGGTCCTTCTTAGGGACGAGGACTACAGGCGAGGCCCAAGCGCTGTTGGATGCCTGGATCACCCCCAGCTTCAGCATCTCGTCAATCTCCTGGCGCATGTGTTGCTGCACCTCCAGGGAGACCCGATATGCTGAACGCCGGATCGGGGGATGATCCCCAGTGTCCACGTGATGGACAGCCAAGTTAGTCCTTCCGGGCTGGTTGGTAAACAACCCCCGGAAGGGGTGTAGGGTGGCCCACAGCTGGGACCGTTGGTCCTCCAAGAGCTGGTGGCCAACCTCCACATCCTCAATGGATCCGCCTGCCCTAACCTGGGCTAGCATATCCTAGAGGGTTTCCGCTTCTCCCTCCTCGGGCAGGTTGCACACGGGGAGCGCACATGCCTCCCGCTCATGATGTGCCTTCATCATGTTCACATGGAAGGGCTTCCGCCTTCCACGGGCAGGGTCCAGGGTGACCAGGTACGTTACAGGGTTGAGCTGCTGGTACACGAGGTATGGGCCTTCCCAGGCTGCCTGAAGCTTGTCCTGTGGTACGGGGACCAGTACCCACACCTTTTGACCCACTTGGTAGGTCCTCTCACAAGCATTCTGGTCGTACCAACGCTTCTGATCGGCCTGGGCTTGAGCCATATTGTCGTGTACCAGTTGCGTCAAGGCCTGCATTTTGTCCCGGAAGCGCATGACATACTCGATAACCGACACTCCAGGGGTGGCCAAATCCCCTTCCCAAGCCTCTTTCACCAGAGCCAGGGGGCCCCGCACACGTCGCCCGTACAGGAGCTCAAACGGTGAGAATCCTGTTGAGGCCTGTGGAACCTCCCGGTAAGCAAATAACAGGTGTGGGAGATACCGCTCCCAGTCACGCCCCTGGGAGTCGACCAACATCTTAAGCATCTGCTTTAAGGTGCCATTGAACCGCTCGCACAGGCCATTAGTCTGTGGATGGTACGGGCTGGCCACCAGATGTCGCACCTGGACTTGCTTACAGAGGGCCTCCATCAGCTGGGACATGAATTGGGTCCCCCGGTCAGTGAGCATTTCCTGGGGAAAACCCACTCGGGAGAAAATCTCCAGCAATGCGGTGGCCACCTTGTCAGCCCGAATGGACGACAAGGCCACTGCTTCTGGGTACCGGGTGGCATAGTCCACTACCGTCAGTATGAAGCGTTTCCCGGAGCTGCTGGGGATGGCCAGCGGGCCGACCAGATCCACAGCCACCCTCCTGAAAGGCTCATCGATGATGGGCAGAGATACCAGTGGGGCTTTGGGGCGTGGCCCCGCCTTCCCCACTCTCTGACAGGTTTCACACGAACGGCAGTAGGCAGCCACATCGGCCCCCATTTTTGGCCAGTAGAAATGCTGGTTTAACCTGGCCTTGGTCTTAGCGATCCCTAGGTGTCCGGCCATCGGAATCTCATGTGCGATCCGCAACAACTCCGTCCGGAACGGATAGGGTACCACCAACTGTCGGTCCCTGGGCCACGCCTCCGGTGAACCCTGCTGGACCGTGGCCCGGTACAGCCGTCCTTGGTCCCAGACCACTCGCTCCGGGTCAGAGTCCGAGGGAGGCTGTGCCGCCTGCTCCTTAAGAGCTTTCAGGCTGTCGTCAGCTTCTAACGCTGCCTGAAACCCCTGACTAGATGTGGCCAGAATCGACGAGACTGTCACATCTTCAGTCAGTACCCCGGGACCTGTGTCCTGGCCTCCGCCTGACTCGGCTGCCACTTGGTCAGAAGGGGAAGAGCTATCGGACCTCCGGGAGGCCCCTTGGCTTCCAGCACTCCCACTGCGGGTGACAGCGGCCACAGCCGCTGCGACCGTGGGTCGTGCCTGCTCCTCCTCCGTTCCTGACCAAGTCGCCGGTTCAGGCAGACCTACCTGGCTTCCTGACACCCCGGTTGTGGGGGAACCATGCACCGAGATCTTACCTGGGAGCACTTCCGCTCCTGGACCGGCCCCAATCTCACCTGCCTGTTCCCCTCCTGCAGCAACAGAACCCCGCTGTGAAATCTCTGGGGACCCCACATTTGCTGTGGTAGCCCCCACCCCACACACTGGTCCTCCCCCTGCAGCACCCTGCTCTCTGCTTATCCCTGCAGAGGGCAACAGATCCCAGCTCACAGGCTGGTTACTTGTAGAGGCATTGTCACACCTTTCTCTGACCCCCTCCCCTGTCACAGCTGCAGCTGAGTGTGTGTCTATGGTGTCTATGCAAGCAGAAATATCAGAGTTCACTCCCTCCTCCCTTACATCATTCATAGATAACACATTAACATTGTCAGGAGTCATGTCCGTACTGGCTGAAGGTTCAGCCCTTGGTGGGGGCCCAAACTGGGAGGTTATCTGCCCCAAATCTGTCCCAAGTAGCACGTTTGCGGGGATCCGATCAGTTACCCCCACCTCCCTCACCCCTCGCCCTGCGCCCCAGTCCACATAAATGTCAGCAACAGGCAGCGCCGGGTCAATGCCTCCAATCCCGGAGACAGCGAGGGTTTTTCCAGGGATCAAGTCTTGGGGGGACACCATCTCAGGCCGCACCAGAGTCACCTCCGAGGCGCTGTCTCGCAGTCCTATGGTCACAGACCGGCCGACGGTGACAGGTTGGAAGCTGTCCAGGGACCTACCACCACCCCCACCCACACAATACACCTTGGGCGGCCCTTGGGACGGGGACGGAGCCGGGGCCTTGGGACGCTGAGGGCACATGGCCTTGAAGTGTCCAGGTAGGTTGCACTGGTGGCACCGTCTTGGTTCCGCCACGGGCCTGGAGAGGGGAGTTGAGGGGGACACCCCCTGCAGTCTAGGGGCAGGTGGGGCAGTCGCAGAATTCATCTTACCCCCTCTCCAGGTGCTGCTGGTGGCCGCTCTCCTGGCCTCAGGGGCCCGGTTGTTGGTGTAGTCATCGGCAAGGGCAGCTGTAGCCGTGGACCCCTTTGGCTTCTGGTCTCGGATGAACTGGCGGAGATCCTCAGGGCAGTTCCACAAGAGTTGCTCCGTGATGAACAAGTCCAGGATCTCTGGTCCGGTGGAAAGCTGCAGGCCTTGGGTCCAGTGGTCGGCAGCTCGGGCAAGTGCCCGCCGGTGGTCAGCCCAGGAGTCCTTTGGTCCCTTCTGTAGGCTCCGGAACTTCTTGCGGTAGGACTCTGGAGTGAGGTTGTACTGTTGGATCAGGGCCCGCTTGATGGTGTCGTAGCCCTGATCTGCCTCAGCAGGCAAGTCCCCAAGGATATCCAGGGCCTTACCCCTTAAACGGGGGGTCAGGTATTTGGCCCACTGGTCCTTGTCCAGATGGTGCTGCAAGCAAGTCCGTTCAAAAGCAGTCAAGAAAGAGTCCAAGTCTCCATCCTTCTCCAGCACTGGGAAGTCCTCAACACGGACCTTTGGAAGTTTGGTGTCTCGAAGGTCACGTGTGGCTGATGAGGGCCGGAGCTGAGCTAGCTGCAGCTGGTAGTCACGGTCTGCCTGTCGCTCTCGCTCTCGCTCTTCACGCGCTGCCTGCCGCTCTCGCTCCGCAGCCTCACGCTCTGCGTGCCGCTCCGCAGCCTCAGCGTCACGCGCTGCCTGCCGCTCTGCCCTGCGCTCTGCCAGGAGTTCCTTGTAGCCCTTCTGGTCTCCAGCCTGGAGAAGGGCCATAGCCATTTGAAGAAGGCTATCCGAGCCTCCCAGGCTCGGTGGAATGGCACGTGGTGATCTGCGGCACGCTGCAGAGCTAGGCGATTCACTGTCCCTTTCAGAGCGGAGGGCTGGCATCTGGCTCGTTGAGGAACCTTGGGTGAGCTCCTCCTCATCTTGTCCAGCAGTGCCAGGTTGTGCAATGTCCTCGGCAGAACGGTTTTCTGGCGTCGAGCTCCTGGAGGACTCGTGGGCAACCTCCTCATTGCTGTCCACAGCACCGTCCTCCCTCTCTTCGGCTCCTGCCTTAGCATTGGCCAGTTGCATAGCTCTGCTCCTGGTGCCATCAGCCATTCTTGCAGACTTTTGGTCACTGACACAGAACTGACACCTGATGCCTCCACACACCTTACAGTATCTGCACTCTGACACTCTAGTGTTGAGCTAGTCTGAAGACCCCAGCAGCCACAGCTGCTGCAGGCAGTCTTTAGTGTCTGGGAGTATGGGTCTCACACTCACACACACTATTATCTCGATCCCACCGCTATGCCACCAATATGTCACAAACCACCGGGGGGGTCACTCAGAAATCCCCCGCGCTGGCTACCAGTACGTCACAATCGGGGGGTAACAAGTGGGGGTCACCCCTCCTTTATACCTCCCGACCGACAGACAGAGCACGTGACGCGCTCTCTAGCGCCCCTCTTATAGTCAGGCCAATTATGGAATTGCCCGACAATAAGCAAGGAGGCCGCTATACTACTTATGCCGACTATTGAAGGGTCCCCGGTGAGAGTAGGGTATATATTCCCCCGACCTCCGCGGGCGGAATATATAATATCTTCCCGAATCTCACTGGCCTCCCCACAATAATCCTTGGCACAATTCGCTGCCACCAACCGATTCACGGTAACTATTAGCCGAACACACAGACGTGGGATTCAAGATCGAGATAACAGAACAGCCCAAGATTAATTATATAATTTAATCAGCCTAAAGCACACTAGAAACTACAATATATACAATAGGGAATCTACAGAATATACATATGTCAGAGTACAGTTACAGATAAAGCATGGTTTACAAACAGGCATACACAGTTCCAGCAGTTACCTTGTTGCGTCTGGCCACAGGGGGGCGCTGTAGACCAGGTTTCCAGGAACTCCCACAGATGTTTCCTACACGTGCCCCCAGCGAAAGAACCCTGGAAAAATGGCCGAAGTAGGGTTATCAACCTGGCCAAATCCAGGTCCCCTCCTACCTTAGTGACCTCACAGGGAGCACTGCTCCACCCCTGGCTTGAGTTATGGACAATATCCCAACATGGAACATGGGCCATAACTTTGCCTGGGAGCGTCGTAGGCGGACGCCAATGCTCTCATTGTGACAGTTATGAATTTAGCTACAGAACGAGGGGACTCATGACCTGTCTGCCAGTTCCCCATTGGCTGATATCACGCCTGGGGCATTTCCCAATGTCCTGCTCCCATAAAAAGGGGGTGCCGGCATCGTCCACATGCGGAGACACCATTTTTATGGTCGCCATATTTATCGGAAATATGGCTTGCGAGATATGAACCATTTTTTACTGGAGTCGTTCTGTCTGGCTATTTCCATAGCCTTGCTAATGAGATACAGCTCTTGTTACAGGGTGACGGCAGGGAGTCATCCTGTGTCCATTGTTCCCACACCACCTCATTTCCATATCACAGGACATGGCCATGGGATTTGTTGCTAAACCAGTTGTGTGAAGGAAAGGGGGGGTGACACCAGGAGAGGGCTTCCTGACATACTTGAATATCATGATTTATCGTCATATCTCCGGATTTACCTCACAGGGGCAAACATGAAGAGCACGGGGCAAACATGAAGAGCACGGGGCAAACATGAAGAGCACGGGGCAAACATGGAGAGCATGGGGCAAACATGGAGAGCACGGGGGCAAACATGGAGAGCACGGGGGCAAACATGGAGAGCACGGGGGCATAAAGCACGGGGGCAAACATGGAGAGCACGGGGCAAACAGAGCACGGGGCAAAAATGGATAGCACGGGGCATACAGAGCACGGGAGTGCAGCCATGGAGAGCACGGGGCAAACAAAGCATGGGGCAAACATGAAGAGCACGGGGCAAACATGGAGAGCACGGGGCAAACATGGAGAGCACGGGGGCAAACATGGAGAGCACGGGGGCAAACATGGAGAGCACGGGGGCAAACATGGAGAGCACGGGGGCAAACATGGAGAGCACCGGGGCAAACATGGAGAGCACGGGGGCAAACATGGAGAGCACGGGGGCAAACATGGAGAGCACGGGGGCAAACATGGAGAGCACGGGGGCAAACATGGAGAGCACGGGGGCAAACATGGAGAGCACGGGGGCAAACATGGAGAGCACGGGGCAAACATGGAGAGCACGGGGCAAACAAAGCATGGGGGCAAACAAAGCACGGGGCATACAGAGCACGGGGGCAGCCATGGAGAGCACGGGGCAAACATGGATAGCACGGGGCATACAGAGCACGGGAGTGCAGCCATGGAGAGCACGGGGCAAACAAAGCACGGGGGCAAACATAAAGAGCACGGGGCAAACATGGAGAGCACGGGGCAAACAAAGCATGGGGGCATTCAGAGCACGGGGCAAACATGGAGAGCACGGGGCAAACATGGAGAGCACGGGGCAAACATGGAGAGCACGGGGCAAACATGGAGAGCACGGGGCAAACATACAGAGCACGGGGCAAACATACAGAGCACGGGGCAAACAGAGCACGGGGCAAACAGAGCACGGGGCAAACAGAGCACGGGGCAAACAGAGCACGGGGCAAACAGAGCACGGGGCAAACAGAGCACGGGGCAAACAGAGCACGGGGCAAACAGAGCACGGGGCAAACAGAGCACGGGGCAAACAGAGCACGGGGCAAACAGAGCACGGGGAAAACATGGCTGCAAGGATGGGGAAATGTGCAAAGATGGAGAGAAACGTGCAAAGATGGGGGAAACGTGCAAAGAGGGAGAGAACCATGCAAAGATGGAGAAACATGGCTGCAAGGATGGGTGCAACACGCAAGGATGGGGGGAAACATGGCTGCAAGGATGGGGGCAAACATGCCAGGATGGGGAACATTTAGCAGGAAGGGGTACATTTACCAGGATGGGGGGAAACATGCCAGGATGGGGGTACATGAACATGCCAGGATGGGGGTACATGAACATGCCATGATGAGGAAAAATGCTAGGATGGGGAACATTTAGCAGGAAGGGTGACATTTACCAGGATGGGGTACATTTACCAGGAAAGGGGACATTTACCAGGATAAGGGAACATGCCTAAATGAGGTACATTTACCAGGATGGGGTACATTTACCAGGATGGGGTACATTTACCAGGAATGGGGTCATTTAACAGCATGGGGGAACATGCCAGGATGGGGTACATTTACCAGTATGGGGGGGAACATTACAGGATGGGGGTACATGAACATGCCAGGATGAGGAAAAATGCCAGGATGGGGAACATTTAGCAGGAAGGGTGACATTTATCAGGATGGGGTACATTTACAAGGTTGGGGTACGTTTACCAGGAAAGGGGACATTTACCAGGATAAGGGAACATGCCTAAATGAGGTACATTTACCAGGATGGGGTACATTTACCAGGAATGGGGTACATTTACCAGGATGGGGAATATGCTGGGATGGGGTACATTTACCAGGATGGGGCCATGATGTGGACAAATATACCAGAATGTAGGAAATATATATCAGGATGGGGGACATGTTTACCAAAAAATGGCCAGGAAGGGGGACATAACTACACAATGAAGCTCCTTGCTGCCCATACATGGAGGTTTGCAGTCCAAATAGTGGCATTTTTCCCCAGATATGGATGTTTTTAACCTAGATAGTGGCATTTAAGTTAGGTTCCCGGAATACAGAGATACATACACCTTACCGTTTGGTTTCTGGGCTTACATGCATTGGCCAATACATAAACTAAATATCTCTCTTTTCCAGTAATGCAGTGCCATATTTTTCCTAGTACATTTTTGGCTTTTTTCAGTGTGCAACTGTTTGCATTTATAGTTACTATGTTTTTTCAGTTAGCACCTGTTCACATTTGTTGGATGTGCGGGTCAGTTTTCTGATATTGCTATAGGGGAATGTCTACTTTGGTCAAAAGGTCCAGTAAATCAAAGAATCTCTTTGTGTGGACCTTCTAATCTTCATTGTTATTGTGGAGGCAGAAAGCTACCAGCAAACCTCATCTTCCGTCCCTCCTGTAGAGAACATTAAGCAGGCTGTATATGGAGTATACCATTTGACCTTACCTAAATAATAATGAGCAATGATAAAAGTAACTGACCACAGAAAACTGTTCAATCACTAGTTTATTAATTCTAATATAAACAGCAAAATCCTGTTAAATAGTTAAGCAAGTCATATAAAACGGAACTAGAAGAGCTAGGAACCAAATACATACATTAATACAATGTACAAATGAGAGATTCACCTGTTTAACCACACTGTTAAAAATACAATCCTATAAATCAAACACAAGTTATTATACATAAGAGCCAGACTGCATACAATGACCTCGCAAGCATTACAGCCATCATTAAATTAATGTGAACAAGTGAGGAAAAAAAAAAGGAGTCTGTGAGGTAGCGTCGTCGGCTGCGCTGCAGTAGACACGGGATCCAGGCACCAAGGTTCACAGCACACGGTTTATTCCAAAGAAAAAGTCCACAATAGTACATATGTGCCTTTCCTGCAGAGAACTCAGGGAGATGTGATCACTCCCTCACACCCGGCACACCTGCCCTTGTTCCTGAATCTATTTAACCCTCCCTTCAGCCTGTAGGGAAACAGCATTAACCCTATAGTGGATTATCATGGAGTGAGCACAACCGGGGCGAGACATACCAGCCGTCATAGATAACCCCGGTCACAGTCTCACATACCCCCCCCCCTCAGTTCAAGCGTGCGGGGTTGAACTCCTGCCATCAAACACGGGCCGCGGGACAAGGCATCGGCGTTGCCCTGCAACCTACCGGCCCGGTGTTCAACCGTAAACCGGAAGTTATGCAGAGAAAGGAACCACCGGGTAACCGGGCATTCCGTTCCTTGGCGGACCTCATCCAGACCAGTGGAGAGTGATCCGTCACCAAGCGAAACTGACGTCCCAGCAGGTAATAGCGTAGGGACTCCAAGGCCCACTTGATCGCCAGGCACTCCTTCTCCACTACGCTATAATTCCGCTCGGGAGGGGTGAGCTTCCTACTTAAGAAGGTGACGGGGTGTTCCACCCCCTGAACCACCTGAGACAGCACTGCCCCCAGGCCGACCTCCGAGGCGTCAGTCTGTACTATGAACTCTTTCCGGAAATCAGGGTTTACAAGAACGGGCTGTCCGCACAGGACCCCCTCCAGGGCCCGGAAGGAGTCCTCGGCCTGCGGAGTCCAGTGCACCATGACGGACTTCTTGCCTTTGAGAAGGTCCGTCAAGGGGGCTGATAGTCCCGCAAAATCTTTTACAAACCTCCTGTAGTACCCCACGATACCCAGGAAGGCCCTAACCTGCTTCGTGGTCAGGGGTCTAGGCCACTTCTGGATCGCCTCAACTTTGTTAATTTGGGGCTTAATCACTCCTTGGCCTATTACGTAGCCCAAGTAGCGGGCTTCCGTGAGTCCCAACGCACATTTCTTGGGATTGGCTGTCAATCCGGCTGTTCGAAGCGCGTCCACCACCGCTTGTACCTGTTCCAAGTGGGTCTGCCAATCGGAGCTGTAAATAATGATGTCATCAAGGTACGCTGATGCATACGCCTGGTGGGGTTCCAGCACTAAGTCCATCAACCTCTGGAACGTGGCCGGAGCGCCATGTAACCCAAAAGGCAAGACAACATAGTGGAAGAGACCCTCCGGCGTAACAAAAGCGGTTTTCTCCTTGGCGGACTCCGTTAGTGGCACCTGCCAGTACCCCTTGGTCAGGTAGAGCGTGGTAAAATATCGCGCCTGTCCCAGCCTATCAATCAGCTCATCCACCCGGGGCATGGGGTAGAGATCAAACTTGGATATTTCGTTCAATCTCCTAAAGTCATTGCAGAACCTTAAGGAGCCATCGGGTTTTGGTATTAGGACAATTGGACTAGCCCATTCACTCCGGGATTTTTCGATGACCCCCAGGCGTAACATTGTCTTTACTTCCTCCGATATGGCTTGTCGTCGAGCCTCCGGTACTCGGTATGACTTCAGGCGTACCTTCAGGTGGGGCTCGGTGACAATATCATGTCGTATCAGACTGGTCCTACCGGGCAGCTCGGAGAAGACATCGGGGTTCTGCTGAACCAACCGTCTGGCCTCTCGCCTCTGTGTCTTGGTGAGGGCTTCTCCAATCCTTACTTCCGGTTCGTCCTCTCCGGAGGTCGCTGGAGCCGGATGTGAACGACCCGAAGAGGAGGGAGGTGGGGAAAAAACAGCCATCAGGCTTTCCCGTTCCTGCCAAGGTTTTAATAGGTTGACATGGTATATTTGTTCAGGTTTCCGCCTACCGGGCTGCAATACTTTATAGTTAACCACCCCGACTCTTTCCTTTATCTCGTAGGGGCCTTGCCACTGAGCCAGGAATTTACTCTCCGCCGTGGGAATCAATACCAACACCCGATCCCCGGGATTAAAGGTCCGCACGGTGGCTTGTCTATTGTAGCGGCCGCTTTGCGCGGCCTGAGCCTCCTGTAAATGCTCCTTCACAATTGGCATGACCGTGCTTATGCGGTTCTGCATACCCAAAATGTGTTCAATCACACTTTTATGGGGGGTGGGCTCCTGCTCCCAGGTTTCTTTTGCCAGGTCCAACAATCCCCGGGGATGTCGCCCGTATAACAATTCAAAAGGCGAAAACCCCGTGGATGCCTGTGGCACCTCTCGTATGGCAAACATCAAATAGGGAAGCATCATATCCCAGTCTTTCCCGTCTTTGGAAATCACCCTTTTGAGCATGGTTTTCAGGGTTTTATTGAATCGTTCCACTAAACCATCCGTCTGAGGATGATACACAGTCGTACGCAACTGCTTGATCTGGAGTAGCCGGCATAGCTCTTTGGTCACTTTAGACATGAATGGGGTCCCCTGATCCGTAAGGATCTCCTTGGGCAACCCCACCCGGCAGAACACAGCAAACAACTCCCGAGCTATAAGCTTGGCTGCAGTATGTCTGAGAGGTATCGCCTCTGGATACCGGGTGGCATAGTCAACGATCACTAGGATATGCTGGTGCCCTCGAGCAGACTTTACGAGGGGCCCCACCAGATCCATCCCTATCCGTTCAAAAGGGACTTCTATAATGGGTAACGGTACCAACGGACTGCGAAAGTGGGTCAGGGGTGCGGTAAGCTGACACTCCGGGCAGGTTTCGCAGAACCGTTTTACCTCCCCAAAGACCCCGGGCCAATAGAACCTTTGCAATATTCGCTCCTGCGTTTTCTTGACCCCTAGGTGACCACTCATCAGGTGTTTATGAGCCAAGTCGAGGACCCGCCGGCGATACGGCTGGGGCACCACCAACTGCTCTACCCCTACGCCCCGTATTTCATCTACCCGGTAGAGTAAATCCTGCTTAAGAGCGAAATGGGGGTATCTTACCTGGGCACCAGGCAGCTGTGCCACCCCGTCAACTACTGTCACCCGACTCCGGGCATGTATTAATGTAGGGTCCTGGAGTTGGGCTGTCCCAAACGTATCCGGGGATGCCTCCAACTCCGGGATGGGCTCGACCGTCTCAGCCTCTCCTGCCAATACCTCTAGGGGCGACCTATCAGGTTCACATCCTGTCCCTATCATGGGGACCCCTACGGCAGGCGTCCCGTATCAAGTCCTGCGTAGCCACATGCCGCTCTACCAGGGACACTAATTGGTCCAGGGTACTCGGGTCACCCTGTCCGACCCACCGTTGAACGGTGACGGGTAAAGTGCGCACAAAACGATCCACTACTACCCTTTCCACCATTTGCGCCGGGCTCAGAGTGTCAGGCTGCAACCACTTTTTTACAAGATGTAACAAGTCATAGGCCTGGGAGCGTACGGGTTTGGCTTCCTCAAAGAACCACTGATTTACCCGCTGAGCCCGTACATAGGTATTCACCCCCAACCGAGCCAGTATTTCGGCTTTCAGGGTCACATAGTCAATGGCGTCCTCGGTACAGAGGTCCAGGTATGCTTTTTGGGGTTCCCCCGTCAGATAGGGTGACAATACCTCAGCCCACTGCGGGGTCGGCAGCTTTTCCCGCTCGGCCACCCGTTCAAACACCGCCAGGAACGCTTCCACATCATCACCCGGGGTCATCTTTTGCAACGCTTGTCTCACCGCTTTCCGGACGCTGCCGTCATCACCCGGTCCTTGGGTTGTTGCTGCCGGTCCGGCACGGATCGACTTGGCCAGGAGAACCATCTGTTCTTGGTGCCTTTTTTCCTGCAATTGCAAGGCTTGCTGCTGACGTGCATTGGCCTGATCCATCTGTTCTTGGAATTTTTTTTCCTGCACTTGCAAGGATTGGAGCAGGTGTGCATTGGTTTGTTGCTGCTGTGCATTAGCCTGTTGCTGCTGTGCATTAGCCTGAGCCAAATGCTTTATTATGTCCTCCATGGCGTCGCCGGGTTTGGGCTGTAGTATAGCCGCTCGAATCCAGGACATGCGCAGCTGGGTCACCAGGGATGGATGCTACACCTCACCGGCTGTCATGCCCGCCAATTCTCCACCATATGTGAGGTAGCGTCGTCGGCTGCGCTGCAGAAGACACGGGATCCAGGCACCAAGGTTCACAGCACACGGTTTATTCCAAAGAAAAAGTCCACAATAGTACATATGTGCCTTTCCTGCAGAGAACTCAGGGAGATGTGATCACTCCCTCACACCCGGCACACCTGCCCTTGTTCCTGAATCTATTTAACCCTCCCTTCAGCCTGTAGGGAAACAGCATTAACCCTATAGTGGATTATCATGGAGTGAGCACAACCGGGGCGAGACATACCGGCCGTCATAGATAACCCCGGTCACAGTCTCACAGAGTCGTACAGAAATCAAAATCAGGCCTTTACATAGACATTAATGTCAATTCCTATTATTTACAGGAGCCAGGAGAAAACAGCCTGGTCTTCTAGATTTGTTATAAAGACATGTATACAAAATGTCTATAGACAGAAACATTTAATGTATGTTGTACATTCCAGTAACATAACGTGAAGCTTCTTATCGAGAGAAATGCGTCAGATGGAAACGCCAGAGGGAAATGATTTGCTGTGATGAGCAGATACAGTTAGATACAAGTGATCACCTAACAGCTAACAATGCTTTCTAGATGGAAGACATGATCTTCAGACAGAAGTGAGCGCTGCGTCAGTGAGATGAAAATCCCTAGAGAAATACCCCAGTCCCTACTACTCAGCATCAATGCACAGCTAACTGCTTCTCTTTTAAATTAGTTTGAAAAATATTTTACTAAAGTACAAATTCATGACCTCCCAAATGTACAGTGAAAACAGAATTACTGGACACAATAGAAAAGTAAGAGCAGGAATGAATTGTCTGCATTCATTACTATGCTAATCAAACCTTCAATAAAGCTGCTACAAAGTAATGTCATAATATAGAAAGAAAAAAATATATAATCAACCCATAGATGTCTCCCTTGGTGGTGATAAGTTGTTACTTGTTGGGGTTGCCACTGCTGTGTTGTTCCAAACCTATGGGACTTAAGGCTCCTTTACACACTGCAACATCGCAAACGACATCGCTGTAACGTCACCGGTTTTGTGACGTTATAGCGACCTCCCCAGCGACATTGCAGTGTGTGAAACACATCAGTGACCTGGCCCCTGCTGTGAAGTTGCTGATCGCTACAAATCGTTCAGGACCATTCTTTTGTCCTTTGTTTCCCGCTGTGCAGCATGATCGCTAGAAAGTCTCAGTGTGTAAAGGGTACTTAAATGTGCAGGCAGCAGGAGCAGGCTTCTGCGGACACTGGTAACCACGGTAAACATCGGGTAACCAAGAAGCCCTGTCCTTGGTTACCCGATATTTACCTTCGTTACCAGCCTCCGCCGCTCTCACTGTCAGTGCCAGCTCATGCTCATTGCACGTGTAGCAGAGTACACATCGGGTAATTAACCCCATGTGTGCTGTAAATAGGAGAGCAGTGAGCCAGCGCTAAGCAGTGTGCGCTGCTCCCTGCACGTGTAGCTACAGCACACATCGGGTAATTAACTCGATGTGTGCTGTAACTAGGAGAGCAGGGAGCCAGCGCTCAGAGGTGTGCGCTGCTCCCTGCACGTGTAGCTGTGTGCGCTGGTAACCAAGGTAAATATCGGGTTAATTACCCGATATTTACCTTAGTTACCAAGCGCAGCATCGCTTCAGTGCGTCGCTGCTGGCTGGGGGCTGGTCACTGGTTGCTGGTGACAGCTCACCAGCAACCCGTGTAGCGATGCTCCAGCGATCCCTGCCAGGTCAGGTTGCTGGTGGGATCGCTGGAGCGTCTGACTGTGTGACCTCTCACCAGCAACCTCCTAGCAACTTACCAGCGATCCCTATCAGGTTGTATTGTTGTTGGGATCGCTGGTAAGTTGTTTAGTGTAAAGGGGCCCTGATTGGTGGAGGCCATAGTAATTAGGAGCTGATCACCTATTCAGTGACTAGGTGATGAGCTGTGATTGTGTGAGATCCCTTTTAGGATTGAAAGAAAAAGGAAAAAAAAGCCCAAATACAATGAATGATGAATGAATGATTATTCACCAATAAAATAGTAAAAAAAATAATATGGTTCAACATACAACCATGAGCTGTGCTACCTTTACAGACTACGAGCAGAAATACGGGAATATGCCAAATCCGAAAAATAAAAAAGTTCCAGTATAATTATAGAAAAGAAAAAAGGTCTTTACATGCAATGCTTGTTTTGTTTTCTAAGTAATAAAAATGAAAGGTTTTCATTGCGAGAGAAAGTAAAAATAATCCTAAAATATTCTTTAACTACATAAACAGTAAAAAACTGAAAAGCGATAGTGTTGGCCCCCTTAAAAATAGTCTTGGTGAAATGGTGGAAGGGGATGAGGGTAAAGCCAACCTGCTGAATGACTTTTTTTCTACGGTTTTTATACAAGAAAATGCCATGGCAGATGACATGACCAGTGATACCATAAATTCACCCTTGAATATTACCTGCTTAACCCAGCAGGAAGTACGCCGCCGCCTCGAAATCACTAAGGTTGACAAATCTCCGGGCCCGGATGGCATACACCCCAGAGTACTACAGGAATTGAGTTTTGTGATAGATAGACCATTATTTTTAATCTTCTCAGATTCCTTAATAACAGGGTCGGTACCGCAGGACTGGCGCATAGCAAATGTGGTGTCAATATTCAAAAAGGGGACAAAAACTGAGCCGGGAAATTATAGGCCGGTAAGTTTAACCTCTACGGTTGGTAAAATCCTTGAGGGTTTCTTGAGAGATGCTATACTGGAGTATCTCAAGAAAAAACCTTAACCTTATGACAGAGTATCAACATGGTTTTATGAGGGATCGATCCTGTCAAACTAATTTGATCAGCTTCTATGAAGAGGTAAGTTCAAGCCTGGACCAGGGAAATGCAGTGGATGTTGTGTATATGGACTTTTCAAAAGCTTTTGATACGGTGCCACACAAAAGGTTGGTACATAAAATGAGAATAATGGGGATAGGGGAAAATATGTGTAACTGGGTTAAAAACTGACTCAGTGATAGGAAACAAAGGGTGGTTATTAATGGTACGTACTCTGACTGGGTCTCAGTTCATAGTGGGGTACCACAGGGGTCAGTATTGGGCCCGCTTCTTTTCAACATATTTATAAATGACCTTGTTGGGGGCATGCGGAGTAGAATTTCAATATTTGCAGATGATACTAAACTCTGCAGGGTAATCAATACAGAGGAGGATAATTTTATATTACAGGGAGATTTATGTAAATTGGAGGATTGGGCTGAGAAGTGGCAATTGAAGTTTAATGTAGATAAATTTTAGGTCATGCACTTGGGTAGAGGAAATAACATTTATGATTATGTACTTAATTGTAGAACACTGGGTAAAACAGACACAGAAAAAGACTTGGGTGTATGGGTGGATGGTAAACTTCACTTTAGTGGACAGTGTCAGGCAGCTGCTGCCAGGGCTAATAAAATAATGGGATGTATTAAAAGAGGTATAAGTGTTCATGAAAAAAATATAGTTCTACCTCTGTACAAGTCACTAGTGCGACCGCACCTAGAATACTGTGTACAATTCTGGTCACCGATATATAAGAAGGACATAGCTGAACTGGAGAGGGTGCAGAGAAGAGCGACCAAGATTATTAGAGGAATGGGGGGGCTGCAATACGAAGACAGGTTATTAAACTTGGGGTTATTTAGTTTGGAAAAACGAAGGCTTAGGGGGGATCTAATCACAATGTATAAATATATGAGGGGACAGTACAGAGACCTTTCCAAAGATCTTTTTACACCTAGGCCTGCGACTGGAACACGGGGGCATCCGCTACGTCTTGAGGAAAGAAGGTTTAATCATAATCACAGACGAGGATTCTTTACTGTACGAGCAGTGAGACTATGGAACTCTCTGCCGCATGATGTTGTAATGAGTGATTCACTACTAACATTTAAGCAGAGCCTGGATGCCTTTCTTGAAAAATTTAATATTACCAGTTATGTATATTAGATTTTATGACAGGGTATTGATCCAGGGAACTAGTCTGATTGCCGGATGTGGAGTCAGGAAGGAAATTTTTTCCCCATTGGAACTTGTTTGCCACATTGGGGTTTTTTTTGCCTTCCTCTGGATCAACATGTTAGGCTACGGGTTGAACTAGATGGACTTAGAGTCTCCCTTCAACCTTAAAAACTATGATACTATGATACTATGAAGTGAAAAGCACATTGAAAACACTCTTTCTCCAGGGAGTTTTTGCTTCCTGAAGCAGATCTGAAAAGTTTATCAAACATTTTTGGACATTTTTTTCGATTGGACAGTGCCTGGTTTAGACTTTTCCATCAGGAGATGCTGCAAAGAAGTGACAGGCACTTTTGCACTACTGGTAATTCTTAAAACCTGAAAAGGGAACACTAATATATATATATATATATATATATATATATATATATATATATATATATATATAAATAATAATGACAAGTGACTGAGCAAAGAGGTTTTACAATAAGAATGAATCGGTAGAGTCTATCAAGTGTTTTATTAGTGATTTTAAGGCAATTTTCATAGCGGACCAGCGCCAAAAGATTCCTTTAAAACTTTTGGTGTGCATTCTTTAATATAATTGGAGCAATGTAAATCCTCGGTAATCAGCTTGTTCCCTGGTCTTAGGAAAGTGTTTAAACTCTGGAATGTCATTGATAAAAATTAAATAATTGAATATGAACTGTACCTGGATATGCACAGAATTTGGAATCTGAACATATTGAATACAATGAAGGGGGACGTAGCTCACTATAAAATGACGGAAATAGCTGACATAACAGGAGACCGACAAATTTTTAGGCTCTTAACAGAAACAATGTTCTTTCCGACTATATTAGTACCTGGACACAACAGATGAGTTTATCTTGGCAGCTTCAGTAGTATAGTAAAACTACACACTGTGGATGGATGCAATTGACCAAAACTTCACCAGCCTTCATGAACAGTAGCACCAATAGGAACATTTGAAACCAAATTGCGCCACCATCAGACATTATAAAAGGCAAGAGTTTTATAGAGCCATCGACAGTGTGTGATCTCAACTCCATATGCATTTCTAATTGTCCTTTTCAATATGCATTCAGGTGTCTTATCATGCAAGTCTCTATATACAAGACCTAAAGACCACACATGCTTCAAAGGATAACCACCTGCAACAATTATACTTATATTTAATTAACTACATGCATGTTCTAAAAATAGTTTTTGCATTTTAGTCTCATTAAAAATGTTGGCTTTTATAGTGTCTCTGTTTCTGAGCACATTGATGGCTGCATAATCTCTAAATAAAGTAGTTCAGAAAGAGAATTTGTAAGATGTCTGACTTTTTCTGAGCTCTTCTCAGCTGATTTAAGACAACATCAAAGTTAAGCTCAGCTTTAATGTGGTCTGTGGTCATAAATCAGCACAGAGGAGTTCAGTCAAAACAAGATAACAGAATTACAGACATGCCAGTCCTAACAGCCTCGCTGATGGAGTCAAAGTTGACTCATTCTACAGCCAACAATGTGCAAGAGCCTATAAAAGCCAAAACGGTGTAAAGTCCAACTGCAACAAAAAAAATGTTTTATAGTGCAAAGTACATGTATTTAAAATGAAAAAAGAAATGCCCAGGAAGTGTTCAAATCAATTACTGCCTTAGTTCAATGCCTGAGCACCTCAAAATCATGTTGATATCTAAAATGGAGCACACACTAGTGGTATTTCTGCATTGTCCATTTCTATATGTCTTATTTTTTCTCTCAGTGGGCATATACTACATAAGGGAACATTAACTACCAAATGGAGCTTAGATTTTCTTAAACTGCTCAGAAAAATAATTAAATATGCACTATGACTGGTTTAAATGGGCAACCAAACCTCTTTTAGACAGGTTTGATAAATAGGTCTTTAGAGTTTTACTATACATTCATCAAAGAATTGTAAAGTGCTTTGGAATATGTTGGTGCTATAGAAATAAAAATGATTATTATTATTATTGTTAATATGAAAGCATAAAGGAGGAGCCTCTCCTTCCAGTGTAGCCAAACTATCCAACACTGCGGAAAATTGTGGCCTTTACCTGAAATGTGTCATCGTCTGCTGACTTGTCGTTCTGAGGTCCCTTTTCTCATAGGTCTGGTGGTAAAATTATACTGACTTGCTTTTATAACATATCTAAGGCTTAAACCACTAGATTTCAGTCATCTTTAGCTTTACTAACACAATAAAAAAAAAAAAAAGAAGAGGTCATACGGCAAGTGAGCATCAAATACTGAACATTTTAATGGATGCACAAGCATTCTGCACATGTAAAAGGTCAATCATTTATTTCTGTACATAGTATGTGGGCAAACATCCCCCTTGATATTTTGTTTTTTAATACATCAATATAAATAATTTTCTGCCACAAATAAAATGAAAAAAAAAAAAATCTACATCAAATAAAATTGAAGAAAAGAGCTCCGTGCTTGGAAGAGGTCAATGCTATGGTCAATGCTGAATTTCAAATAAAAAGCTGAGCATGAACACTGTCTTAGGCAATTGATTGGTGACCCTATTTCTAATTGGAAGGACACAGAAGTGTGTACATTGTTGCAAAATATTCTTATCTCAAAGCAAAGGTCAAAATACAAAAGCATCAAAGTGTAAAATGTAAATACACAATATATTAATAACCATGTAAGCAAAATTCTGTACTTAAACTGTGTCTTTGTCACTATGGATATCTCAAGTGTTAATTCTTAGGCACAGAAGTCTACGAGTAGTCATCCATGTAACGTATATATCCACTGGCAAGAAGTTAGGCTTTGTCTAACATGTTAAAATACTGTATGGTATTGTCCAAGCAGAAGTAGCACAACCTTAGAAAGACTATCACGAGAGTACAGGATGGATGAATCAATTGTCAATTGTCCATAAAGTAATTACTTGGCATCTAAAATGTCGGCCAATCCTATTCTGTCCCAAGGGGAAGGTGAATATTTTATGTAAGTATGCAACAATTCAGAGTGAAGGGTTTTGTATGGTTCGGAGAGGTAGACTGACTTATACAGTCAGTAATGCAGCCTCTGCTTTCCACGACCAGGCCTGAAGAAGGCATTTAGCCAGAAACACATGCTCATTTAAAGATTACCTGTCATCACGCCAAAAGTTTACTTTTTTTTTTTCTATCCTCCATACAGTTTCAGAAATATGGGCCATTTATTTAGAAGTACTTTTTATAGTCTTTACCTATGGGTCCTGGCTCACAGGATTATCAGTGGATTTTAGGCTTCTTTGCATTATTACCCTGTGAGCAGTGGCCATGTAAAAACCCTAAAAAAAGATCTAAATAAAAAAAAAAAATGCCCATGTCTGTGGAACATTATGGCGATTTTACAAGAAACAAAATAAATATCCAGAAAAGTAGAGAAATAAAATAAGAGCAAATGCTGGCCTCTTTTGACCTAGTGAGAGGTCCTCTTTAAAATAAATATTTCACCTTGAAATCTAAAGTAGGATGTTCTTTATATGAACACAATTATAATAAGATGTATTATCAGTGACAATGCCAGTGCTCGAATTACATTAGTTACAACAAAAAAGGAAAAAATCCTGGATCCCTGCTGTTACTAATACGTGCGATAATGAATAGAAAAGAACAGGGTAATAAGCAATGAAACCATGGGAGAGAGTAGAACTTTAAGGCTATGTGCGCACGTGTGCGCTCTGCACCGCACCGAAAAGGTGCGCTTCAGAGCGAAGCTGAAAAGCTGCGTTCTGAAGCACATGGTGCCGGCGAGAACGTGCGGTCTGCCTGCAGCTCCTGCCATAGACAGAGCAGGGGCTGCCGGCAAAGCGCACGGAAGAAGTGGCATGTCACTTCTTAGAACGCAGCGATTCGGGCAGCAGCCGAAGCGCTGCGTTCTAATATGCACGCACGGCCCCTGCACAATCTCCATAGATTGTGCAGGGGACGCAGGACGCATGCAGTTACGCTGCGCTACAAAGCGCAGCGTAACTGCATGAATTACGCACACGTGCGCACATAGCCTAAGTCTTTTGTAAACAGAGCCATATGGGGAGGGCACTTAACTCAATGACAGACATTGCTCTGCAGGGTATACATGGATATCCTAGATTATCAATCACGCTTCTCAGTTATCAGACATAATCTGCAACATTCACTTAAATTGGGACAAAAATACAATATCTTTTTAATAGTGGTTCTTGGGAAATGCCTTCAAACAAGCAGCTTAATGAGCAATACATTGGTGTAAAACGAGTTGTGTCTACTATGTGCAAACCATAAGAAAAAACATCTTTCAGAAACCCCTTGAGCAGCGCATAACACAAGGCACACACGTAAACAGTGTCTGCTTTTAACAAAATCACATTAAAGAACATTTTTTCCGAGTGGTTGAGTTTTGAAGACTCCCAAATGAATAAAAAAAAGTCAAGAAGGCAACGGAGTATATATAATGAGAACGTTCTACAAAGATGACAAAGTATGACTCATGAGGAGAACAGCTTTTTTCTGTTCAAGAAACCTGACAATACAGACTGCATAGCAGCCATAATACTATGTTTATTATTCTACAGGATTGTTCTATATAACGGAAACCACAGTCCTTGCTCTTCTCATTTCTATACATCCTAAAATTTCACAATCTTACTAAAACAGTCTCAAGACCAAAACTCTTCAGTGAAGTCTTTGTGCTGAAGGGAATGAATATCTCTCAGATATAAAGCTTTGTTGGCCATGTCAGCAGTTGCCACCAAGACCTGTCCAGTGGTCAGGCACCATAAGGAAGTATTTATCCATTGCTTCGCAAAATCGTGTTCGATACAGTTCTGGAGATACAACTGTTGGCATTTTACCTAAGGATGAAGAAAAGAGGAAACACTGAGGTTAGACAAATATATTGTTTAATTTTTTTTTAATTCATTTATTAAATTACAGATATCAACCAGGTAAAAGAACAACCTATACAGTGCTTACATGTGAAACTTTAAAAGGATTCTGTATGGAGATACACATATCCCAGGTACCTGGGTTGCATATGCACCTTAATGAGACACAAAGAACCAAAGAAAAGAAACACAGAACACACAACAATATCACAGTGGCCGTTAGGCACCAACCAAGGAACATTCAACTTTAATACCAGACAATAATATATTTACTACAATATAAGAGTGAACAGGCAATCCAGACAGTTATTACACTTAGGCGGGTAATGTCAGAGGAGAGGAATTCCCCATTTCCCAGACTTTATCATATTTTCCAGGGCAACCTCTATAGTGATATACTGTCCGTTTCATAGGGAAGTACCGCATTTACTAGCTTCACCCATGCACGCACCGTGGGGGTAGGAACTGCCCATCCATCGAAGGGCAATAAGCTTTCTGGCCAGAAATAGGCATTCCCGAAGAAATATTTTGTGGTGATGGGACCAGGTTGCCTCGTTCAGGACTCCAAACAGGTAGCGTAGTGGATCAAGAGGTATAGGGAAGGAAGCAAGGGAGGACAGAAGTGATTCCACCTCATGCCAGAAGGCACCACCAGGCAGCCCCAGATTATATGGACTAAGTCTGCGTCCTCCCCATAACACTGAAAATCTGACGTCTCACAGCGTTACATCTTAAACAATGTCAGTGGGGTGAGATATGATTGGTTTACTATATAGATTTGGATCATTTTATTATTGACAGGGAGACCTTCGTAGGCGATTCAAAGACTTCCTCCCAGTCATCCTCCTGCATATTCGGAACCAGCAGTCCCCACTTTTCTATAACTGCCAAAGGTTGGGACTCATTTAAAATATATCGTATTTCAAACAAAAGTTTATTCAAATCATCATATTAATGTGAACATATTTCTCAAAGTAGCAATCAATTATATATTCAGTCAGGATACATTTTCTTTGACAAAATCAAAAGAACAGGAGTTCTACACTGCCACATGTGAATTAGCTGCAATTGACTTCCCTATATTAACAGAAATTGTGCCTGTGCCAGAGTCATCCAGGTAGCCTCAGTGGTTAACGATAATTACTAAATAAATTATTAGTGAATTCAGGACTAAAACAAAAAAAACGAAAACAGGGCTGATTGAGCCCATGTAACTATCCACTGTAGTCTAGCATTTTGATACATTTCATCATTGCTTCCCTTTTAAATGTTGCTTAACCCCTTAGTGATGAAGCCAGTTTTGACCTTAATAACCAGGCCAATATTTTGAAATCTGACCAGTGTCACATTATGTGGTAATAACTCTGGAACGCTTATGACACATTGTACTTTATGTTCGTGGTAAATGGAAGTACCGGATTTTTCGTTTTCTAAGACGCACTGGACTATAAGTTGCACCCCAAATTTAGAGATAAAAAAATAAATAAAAATGGGGTATGTCTTATACTCTGGTGTTGTCTTACCGGAGGTGGGCGGCAGCGGTGGTTGAGCAGAGTCACAGGAGGCAGAGGCTGTGCTGGCAGCGGCTCAGTGCTGGCGGCGGGTCAGTGCTGGCAGCGGAAACTGCGGTGGTTGTGTGGGAGAGCAGGCCGATGCAGCGAGTGTCCCAGATGCTCTGTCGGCAGTCCGGGCTTCAAAAAAATGGAGCCAGAGCTTCATCTGTGCACGCGCTGACTCTGGGCATTATTATTTGACGCCCGGACCGCAGACAGACCATGTGGGACACCCGCTGCACAGACACAGCATCTTCCGCTGCCAGCCGGCCGACCACCAGCACAGAGTGGCGGCAGCAGCAGGCCGCCCACTCGTACAGAGAGGCAGCCGGCTGACGACACAGAGAGGCACATGGCCGCCGGCACAGAGAGGCACCCGGCCGCCCGCACAGAAAGGCACCCGGCCGCCCGCACAGAAAGCCCACCGCCAATTCTTCACCTCCCGGTAAGCTATATTTGGATTTTAAAGACGCAGCCCTCATTTTCCTCCCAAATTTTTGGGAGGAAAAGTGCGTCTTATAATTTGAAAAATACGGTAGATATTGTTTGGTATTTGTGAAAATATCAGAATTTTGGCAAACATTTTGAAAACTTCACAAATTTAAAACTTTCAATTTCCATATCCATAAACCAGTTAGTCATTCTGTACAAAATAATCAATAACATTTCCCGTATGTCTACTTTACATCTGCATCATTTTTCAAACATTTTATTTTGTTGAGCTGTTAGAAGGGTTAAAAGAGTAGCTGCAATTTCAGATTTTTATCCAGAAATTTACAAAACCTTTTTTTTTATTGACCTATTCAGAACTTAAATTGTCCTTTGAGGGGTGTGTATATATTGGAAGCTCCCCAAAAGTGACACCATTTTAAAAACTGCACCTCTCAAATAATTCAAAACTGCTGTCAGGAAAATGTTTAACCCTTCAGGTGCTACACAGGAATTAATGCAAAGTGAAATAAAAAAAATTGTAATTTTTACTCTAAAATGTTGTATTAGCCCAAATTTCTTCACTTTTTTTTTTACAAGGAACAGCACAACAAAACAGACCCAGCAATTTGTTACACAGTTTTTCCTAAGCGTGCTGCTACCCCACACATGTGGTCAGAAACCTTGGACAAATGGCAGGGCACAGAAAGGAAATCGCACCATCTGAATTTTGGAACACAAATTTGGCTGAAAAATATTGTGAATACCATATCGCATTTACAGGTCCCCTAAGGTACCTAATCAGCAGAAACCCCATTTTATAAACTAGACCCCTCAAGGATTTTATCTAGAGGTATAGTTAGCATTTTGAATACACAAGTACTACACAGAATTGGAAAACTTGTCATATCGAAAAAAAAAAAAATCACAAAAATGTTGCTTTAGCCCCAAATTTTTCACTTTTACAAGAAGCAATATGAAAATGTAGAACACACAGCTTAGTACCCACTTTCTTCTGCATGCAGCGATATTCCACATGTAGTCAAAAAGTTCTGTTTGGACAAACGATAGTGGTTGGAACAGAAGGAACAATATTTTAATTTTAGAAAGAAAATTTGGCTGAAATATATTGCGGGCACATTGTCGCATTTGCAAAGTCCTCAAGTTACCTAAACAGCAGAAACTCCCACAAATAACCCTATTTTGGAAACTAGAGTAGTCAAGGAAATTATCTATGGGTGTGTTAAGCATTTTAACCCAAAGATGCTTCACAAAATTTTTAAAAAGTGGATGTGAAAACGAAAGTTATGTTATGCTAAGTTGTTTTTTTTTTGTGTAAATAAAATGTTGTTTTAGCCTCAAATTTGTAACTTTAACAATAGGAGGAAACAAACCCCATAATTTGTCACACAATTTTTCCCAAACACAGCGATACTCAATATATGGTTAAAATATAATGTTTGGCCGCGTGGCAAAAAGTTCTATTTAGATTTCGGAATGCAAATTTGGACTCCATGATGCATTTGCAGAGCCCATGGGGTGCCAAAAATGCATAAACACCCACATGTGACCACATTTGGCAATCTAAATGCCCTAATGAATTAATCTATTGGTATAATGAGCATTTTTAACCCCTAAACTACACAGAAGTTTATTAGATTGGGCCGTGAAAACAAAAAACGTATGATGATTTCCTTTAAAATTTTGTGTTAGCCTCAAAGTTTTAATTCACACAAAGCGTAACAGGAGAAAATGAACTGGATAATTTGTTATGCAAGTTTTACTGATCGTGACAGTACCCCATATGTGGTTGTACATTACTGTTAGAGTCCACGGTGGAAATCAGATGAGAAGGAGCGTGACTTGGCTTTTAGATTGCAGATTGTTATAGATTGCAGATTCCAATACCCAAGCTTCTGGGGTGCCATATAAGCAGAAACCTTTCAAGTGCCACCATAACAGAAACTTTGCTGCTAAAGTAATTTATTTACGGGTGTAGTGAGTATTTTGAACCAACAGATACCTAACAGCATTTTATTGAATTTGGGATGTGGAAATATAACATTTTAGTGGTAAAAATGTACTTTTTTTTATTGGCTGCAAATCAGTCAGTTACATAAGGGTTACAAAGTAAAACTGGACCCCACTATTTATGGCGCAATATCTTACAGTGGTATTTAAGGAGTTAATCAGCCTTGATAGGTTCCAAAAGCGGTCGGGGCCGATACCCACGAGTATCAGCTGTCATATACAGCGGTCAACTACGGGAATTTTGCCCGCAGGGTGGCGAGGTGGTTATCCACTTATTCTCCAGTGCTGTTAAAATGCAGCTAGAATAAAGGTAGAATTGCACAAGGGGTGTGCCAACGCATTCTTTTAATTATACTGCCTGCATGATCGCCATAACGTAACTTTACATCATAGGTAGGGAACACCTTCCCAACCATGACATATAGGTACGTTAAAGGTAGTAAAGGGGTTAATTAAAATGTAAAACATATTCAACGAAGATGGATTTTCCATTATTGAAATAAAAGAGGGCAGTTGGTGCTCATCACATTACAGAAAAAGGGTGGAGAGGAAGAGAAACTAGAGGCAGACACTGACATTCTGCTGCACACTTAAACTATACTCAAACTCTACTTTTCAGAATTAAAACCAGAGAACTTATATATAAAAAAAAAAAGAAAAACTAAGTGCGTTCCCACATACACAGCATGCTCACACCTACAGTGCGCACACACCCACAGACCATTTTCTATTTCCCACTTGAATTATCAACTGAATTAGCGGAATTCTACTGTTCACATCTTGGAAACCATCTGTCAGTGAAAATCATGCAGAGTCTCCACATGTAAAGCATTTGGACCTTACTCTACAAGAATAAATATAGGAAAATATATATTCAATATTTAAAGGGAACCATGCATCCTTCCTAAAAAACAGAGAGGTGTTCAACATATGCAAAAGGGCTGACCCACTGAACTCTCCTAAAAACTATATTTAAAAAAGTAGAGACTAACAGGTCTATTAATAAGTAGCAATGACCAAGTACTCTGATACAAGCAACATAAAAAGTAATTTTTTTGTCTGATAGGTAAAGATGCTAGAAAATTAAAATATGCATCATTGATGAAAGAATGAGGGGGTTAACACCACACTAACACGGTCGTGGATCAGACAGGATAATGAAAAGTGATTTTTATTCTACGCGGTTTGAAGGCTATGCCATTATCTGGTCTGATCCATGACCACGGTAGCACGGTGTTAACCCCTTCATTCTTTCATCAACGATTCATCCCTTCATGAGGACTGCTGCAGCCATGGATTTCAATAGATTATGGTGGTTGTGACCGTTCGCAATCTATCCAGGTGAGCAATTTCTCACACTGTCATTTTTTATCCCATAAGGATAACTTTGCCACCTTGTCTGCGAAAAAGTTGTTAAAGATTTGGGCGGATCTAGACTCCAATTGGAATGCAGTGTCAACTGATAATGATTCAGTCAAGGTGACTGGGGCACGTCTTGAGCAGGTTATCTGGGATAGGTTTGATCTAGTGATTCCTGATGAAGTGGACAAGGCCATTGGAGCTGTGAGCTCTGCTACTTGTTTACTGGATCTGTGCCCCTCCTGGCTGGTTGCGGCCAGTAGAGAGGTAACACGGAGCTGGATCCAGGAAATTGTGAATGCTTCTTTGAGGGAGGGGTCCTTTCCGTCTCTCTACAAGGAGGCAACTATGCGCCCCCTCCTCAAGAGGCCTTCCCTGGACTCGGCCATTTTAAAAAACTATCGTCCGGTCTCCAACCTTCCCTTTGTTGGGAATGTTGTAGAGAAGGTGGTGGCGCTCCAACTACAGCGGTCCTTGGACGAGACCGATTATCTAGGCCCTGTACAGTCCGGTTTCAGGCCCGGCTACTCCATTGAAACAGCTTTGATCGCATTGATGATGCTGTTGAAATATTAGGTGCAAATAGGGTCTTATCCGGTAAACAAGTAGGGGGTGAATGTCAGAAAAACCACTCACCTGGTCTGGTTGTACCAGTCACAACCCCTTATTGAGCATGGAAATAGCATGGAAGGCAGCGGTCCCGCAGCGGTAAGACAATTATAAAAGCAGGAGGAAAGCAGGTTTAAATACTGCGCCAAAACCACAGAAGTCCGGAGGATGTTAGTAAATCCCTTTTTAGTTTCTCAAAATAAGAGAAAATAAAAAGGGATTTACTAACATCCTCCGGACTCCTGTGGTTTTGGCGGGGTATTTAAACCCGCTTTCCTCCTGCTTTTATAATAGTCTTGATCGCATTGATGGATGATCTCTGGCGGGCCCGGGATAGGGGAGAGTCCTCTATTTTGGCGCTTCTTGACCTCTCAGCAG
The DNA here is from genome assembly GCF_048569485.1 of Anomaloglossus baeobatrachus. Taxonomy (NCBI): domain Eukaryota; kingdom Metazoa; phylum Chordata; class Amphibia; order Anura; family Aromobatidae; genus Anomaloglossus; species Anomaloglossus baeobatrachus. The sequence goes on from NC_134359.1 coordinate 164,582,010, forward strand.
ATTTAGATACCATCGATCATTGTATCCTTCTGCGCCGATTGGAGGGATTGGGAGGCACTGTTTTACGGTGGTTCTCCCCCCATCTCTCTGATCAGTCGCAGTCGGTATTAGTGGGCGGTCAGAGGTCATCTCCTAGGTTTCTCCCCTGTGGGATGCCTCGGAGGTCGGTCCTCTCCCCCCTGCTATTTAATATCTATATGAAACCGCTGGGTGAGATCATCCAACGACACGGGTTACGTTGCCATCAGTACGCGGATGACACCCAGCTGTAGGTTTCCACCCCGTGCCAAGTCAATGAAGCAGCAGATGTGATGTGTTAGTGTCTGGAGGCTGGGAGGGTCTAGATGGGTGAAAATAGACTCAAGCTGAAACCCGACAAGACGGAATGGCTGTGGGTATTGCCTCCTAAAGACGTTTCAAACAGTCCCTCCATTAGCTTGGCGGGAGGGGGGTTTATTACCCCCTCAGAGAATGTTCGCAACTTGGGAGTCCTCCTCGATCCATGACTAACATTAGACCACCATGTAGCGGCTGTGGCGAGGGGGGCGTTTGCCCATTTTCGCCTGGGGTACTAGTTGCACCCTTATTTGGATCGTGAGGCTCTACGCACAGTTGCCCATGCCCTTATTACTTCGAGGATCGACTACTGCAATGCTCTCTACATGGGGCTACCCTTGAAAAGTATTCGGAGACTGCAGGTAGTTCAGAATGCAGCCGCAAGAGCCATTGTGGGACTTCCTAGACATTCCCACATCTTTCCAACACTCCGCAAGCTGCACTGGCTACCGATTAGCCTCCGAACACAATTCAAAGTGTTGGTGATCACCTATAAAGCCCTACATGCCATAGGACCAGCATACCTCCGCGATCATATCTTACATCATGTGTCTCGGCGACCAGTCCGAGCCCATAGAGAAGGCCTCCTCCGAGTCCCACCGATAACTCGTCGACTGGTGAGCTCCAGGGTTAGAGCCTTCTCCATAGCAGCTCCAACCCTCTGGAATAATCTCCCCCAAGAGCTTTGTATTGCCCCTACCTTATTGGCCTTCCGTAAAGACTTCAAGACTTACCTATGCCAGCAGGCCTGGAACCGTTAGTGTCGGTTACAGCTAATAATTTATAACTGCGTTAAAAATTGGTATGAATGGAGTATGTCTGTGGGGGTTTTTAAAATTTTTAAGGTAAAATATTGATTTTATGTTAACTGTTTATTTGTTAAAGGCTTTGTAATTTGCACTCATATGTTGTGAGCCACTCCGAGTCTTTGGAGAAGGGCGGCATACAAGTTTGACAAATAAATAAATAAATAAGACCCCATATTGCGTCTCTTGTCTTTTCAGCATAACTTTCTATAAAATGAAAAAAGGGAAATAGAAACTTAGAGAGGGAGAGAGGGAAGAAGAGATAGAAGGTGTAATAGAGTGAGGTGGTGATGTAGAGATTGTGAGATGCAGCCACTTCTCCTACTAATTAGATATACAATATATTTTAAATTAAATACAATAAAACCAGACCGGGTTAACAGCAGGTCATTTTATTCATAACCATAGATAAAGTGAAAAACCACCACCCAGGTTAATGCAACCCTACAGGCAGTGTGATATGAGAACAGATGCCTTTGTTATGCTAAAATAGGTTTACCTCTAAAGTGTTCCATCACTATAGAGAAATCATAGTGGCAGATGTAATAAAACGGTCTGATTTTTACAGCATAAATTGGACAGCTTTAACATGTGTAAGGTTTATCCCACTGGCTCATGCTGGATGATAAATTTGATGCATACAGTGTTGGCTTACTTTGCATCAAAAATTTTGAAGCATGGTATTGCCTATTAGACAAACGCCTTTTTCCATGAAGGCATGGAGCTATGTTCTGAGAAAGAGGAATTCCATACCTGCCGCTGAGCGAGAGTGACCTATGGAGCCTTGTTCTAAGAACGAGGCTCCATAGGATTCGATGTACAGTACAGACCAAACGTTTGGACACACCTTCTCATCTCTAGAACAACTATTAAGAGGAGACTTTGTGCAGCAGGCCTTCATGATAAAATAGCTGCTAGGAAACCACTGCTAAGGACAGGCAACAAGCAGAAGAGACTTATTTGGGCTAAAGAACACAAGGAATGGACATTAGACCAGTGGAAATCTGTGCTTTGGTCTGATGAGTCCAAATTTGAGATCTTTGGATTCAACCACCGTGTCTTTGTAGAAAAGGTGAACGGATGGACTCTACATGCCTGGTTCTCACTGTGAAGCATGGAGGAGGAGGTGTGATGGTGTGGGGGTGCTTTGCTGGTGACATTGTTGGGGATTTATTCAAAATTGAAGGCATACTAAACCAGCATGGCTACTACAGCATCTTGCAGCGGCATGCTATTCCATCCGGTTTGCGTTTAGTTGGACCATCATTTATTTTTCAACAGGACAATGACCCCAAACACACCTCCAGGCTGTGTAAGGGCTATTTGACTAAGAAGGAGAGTGATGGGGTGCTACGCCAGATGACCTGGCCTCCACAGTCACCAGACCTGAACCCAATCGAGATGGTTTGGGGTGAGCTGGACTGCCTGGTGAAGGCAAAAGATCACTGTAGAGATAAAAATATAGCGCATATGAGAAGCACCCGTGGAGTGATTTCTGTATATATATATTATAGAATTGCTCACCTGGTTAGGTTGTGCGCCCTGAGGATGGCAAGTGTATCTTGCTGAAACGCGTTGTGTTAATACAAGAGCTTTATGTTATTAATAATAAAGCCAAATTTCTTAAAAGATCAAAGACCAAAGATCTATTACTAGCGCTCACCAAGACCGGAATCTTTTTTCTACATGGTGAAGGCAAAAGGACCAACAAGTGCTAAGCATCTCTGGGATCGCCTTCAAGACTGTTGGAAGACCATTTCCGGTGACTACCTCTTGAAGCTCATCAAGAGAATGCCAAGAGTGTGCAAAGCGGTAATCCAGTAATCAAAGCAAAAAGGTGGCTACTTTGAAGAACCTAGAATATAAGACATATTTTCAGTTGTTTCACACTTTTTTAAGTATTTCATTCCACATGTTTTCATTTATAGTTTTGATGCCCAATGTGAATCTACAATTTTCAGAGTCATGAAAATAAAGAAAACTCTTTGAATGAGAAGGTGGGTCCAAACTTTTGGTCTGTACTGTATGTCTTAGGACACTGCATCAGTGGATTACGTCAGAACTTAGAGGATTTTTTTAAATTAATAAATTGGTGAACAAGTGAACCTGGGGGAGTCTTTATTCAAGTAAACTATTTTTTCCTCTGTGATTTTTCTTACTGACTGGGTTAGTAATGGGTGTGTCTAGTAGACTAATTTCAGTCAATTTACAGATTACATCAATCTCAAAAATATTACTACGATTGCCACCATATCAGGGCAATCGGGAAGAGCCAGGCAAAGTGCTAAGTAGTGCATCTTATGAGTGCACCACTTCTGGGACGGCTTCAGACCGGTATTTATAGGCTGGAAAGGGCCAAATAACCATGGACGTTACAGCAAGACAATACCAGCTGCCAGCTTTACCCTGGCTGGTTATGGAAAAATAGGGCCCCCCCCACACACACTTAATGTGCTGCAGCCTTTCAACAAGCTTTATTGAGCATTTGAACTCTGTGAGAAATTCATGTTTGAGTATCGGACACTAGATGCTCAGTAGGAATCCTGGACTTCACAGTTCAGGATCACTCATCCCTAAGGTCACATTAAGTTCACCTGAAAAGGTTGGCATGCATTTTAGGATCATCCTAAACCTAAAATTTGCAAAATTGTGACATTTAAACAAGTTCTCCCAGAATCACAATGTATTAGTTATCCACTGGATAGCTGGTAAATGTTACCCATCAATCATGGGCCTTGTCACTCTATTCAAAGAAATTAGAGAAGATGACTGCTTCTCAGTTAATCCCCTATGCGTGCCCAGGGGTCCATTCAAAAAGGGTGTCTTGGAATCTCCATTCTCGTGATCTGTGGAAGTCCAGAGATAAAAAAAAAACCTATAAAAGTATTCTGTGGGTAGGGGTTAAGATTCTGATTTTGTGAAAACCAGTATTGACTGCTTCTACAGATTCTACAGATATTATAGGGGGTGTCTAGTAATTTTTTTTCCCTAAGAGCTAATACAGGTTTAAAAAAGAAGGGATACTCCCAACACCAATCTCTAGCAACTCCCATTCCATCCCTTACCCAGTGTCAATTTCCTAAATGTTAAGGTCATTGTATAGTAATATGTGATTATGTTGTAATATGAGTAAACTAACAGTATTTTAAGCTTATTTCATAAATTGAATTTATTCCAAAGCATATACACTACAGTTCAAAAGTTTAGGGTCACTTACATATTTCTTTATTTTTGAAAGAAAAGCACATTTTTTTTAATGAAGCTAACATTAAATTAAACAGAAATACACTCTATACGTTGTTAATGTGGTAAATTACTATTCTAGCTTCAATCGTCTATTTTTTAATGCAATATCTACATAGGTGTATAGAGGCCCATTTCCATCAACCACCACTCCAGTGTTCTAATGGTACATTGTATTTGCTGTGTTAGAAGGCTAATTGATGTTTAGAAAACCCTTGAAAACTCTTGTGCAAGTATGTTAGCACAGCTGAAAACTGTTTTGCTGATTAGAGAAGCTATAAAACTGACCTTCCTTTTAGCTAGCTGAGAATCTGGAGCATAACATTTGCTGGTTCCATTAAACTCTCAAAATGGCCAGAAAAAGAGAACTTTCATGTGAAACTTGACAGTCTATTCTTGTTCTTAGAAATGAAGGATATTTCATGTGAGAAATTGCCAAGAAACTGAAGATTTCCTACAACAGTGTGTACTACTCCCTTCAGAGGAGAGCATAAACAGGCTCTAACCAGAGTAGAAAGAGAAGTGGGAGGCCCCACTGCACAAATGAGCAACAAGACAAGTACATTAGAGTCTCTAGTTTGAGAAATCGACGCCTCACAGGTTCTCAACTGACAGCTTCATTAAACAGTACCCGCAAAACGCCAGTGTCAACATCTACAGTGAAGAGGCGACTCCAGGATGCTGGCCTTCAGGGTAGAGTGGCAAAGAAAAAGCCATATCTGAGACTGGCTAATAAAAGGAAAAGATTAATATTGACAAAAGAACTTAGACATTGGACAGAGGAAGATTGGAAAAAAGTGGTATGGACAGGCGAATTAAAGTTTGAGGTGTTTGGATCACACAGAAGAACATTTGTGAGACACAGAACAACTGAAAAGATGCTGTAAGAGTGCCTGACGCCATCTGTCAAGCATGTTGGAGGTAATGTGATGGTCTGGGGTTGCTTTGATGCTGGTAAAGTGGGAGATTTGTATAAGGTAAAATGTATTTTGAATAAGGAAGGCCATCACTCCATTTTGCAATGCCATGTCATACCCTGTGGACAGTGCTTGATTGGAGCCAATTTCATCATACAACAGGACAATGACCCAAAGCACACCACCAAATTATGCATTTACTATTTAGGAAAGATGCAGGCAGCTGGTATTCTATCTGTAATGGAGTGGCCAGCCCAGCCACCAGATCTCAACCCTATGGAGCTGTTGTGGGAGCACCTTGACCGTATGGTACGCAAAAAGTGCCCATCAAGCCAATCCAACTTGTGGGAGGGGCTTCTGGAAGCATGAGGTGAAATATCTCCAGATTACCTCAGTAAATTAACAGCTAGAATGACAAAGGTCTGCAAAGCTCTAATCGCTGCAAAGGGAGCATTCTTTGACGAAAGCAAAGTTTGAAGGAGAATATTAATATTTCAAGTACAAATCATTATTTCTAACCTAGTCAATGTCTGGACTATATTTTCTATTCATTATGCAACTCATTTGATAAATAAAAGTATGATTTTTCATGGAAAAGACAAAATTGTCTGGGTGACCCCCAAACTTTTGAACTGTAGTGTACTTAAAATGTAAATGAGATAAATGAAAAAGAACACTGATCAAAATTAGAGAACACTTTCAGATACCTGCAAGTTATTGGCGTTAATCTGGCACCTGGTGCTAATTTCCTTATTATCTGACAAACCCTATTTAACTAACAGTCTAAAGGCCACTTCACACATAACAAGATCGCTAATGACATTGTTGCTACGTCACAATTTCTGTGACGAAACAACGACTTCACCAGCTATCTCGTTATGTTTGACATGTACCAACGATCCGCCCCCTGCTGTGAGATCGTTGGTCATTGCTGAATGTCCTGGGCTATTTTTGGCTCGTTGGAGTCCTGCTGAGTAGGATGGATCTGTATGTATGAAACCTACCAACGATCTCGTTAACGACCTAGATGTGAACTTAAAGTGTGACACGTAGGCGTGTAGTTGCGTCACCTTTTCCGCGCCCCCTCTGCATCGATTGGTTGGCGCTGAGAACAGTACTGCGTTCTGATTGGGTATCGCTTCATGTTTTGTTCCTTTTTGAGCTTTGCTTTGAGGATAGAACCTGCGACTACACCCGGATTCATTCGTACTTTGTTCCAGATTTCTTGCTTGCTTTTCGGATCGAAGCTGAAGTCACAGGTTCTATCCTTAAAGCAAGGTTCAAAAAGGGACAAAGGATGAAGCGATACAAAGTTGCCTTCTAGGCCGGACACCAAATCAGAACGCAGTATTAGCCACCAATCGGAGCGGAGGGGTGTGGAAAGGGCGACGCATATGCATGCCTACGTGGCTTACAGCGTCAAACACTACGCCCCTATTCGAGGTCGGAATCGTCACATAGCTGCTGTGTGACAGGGTCCCAACGACCAACGAGATCGTTATACAGGGCGCTGCATCGTTACTAAAGTCATTGGGAAAATGACTGTATGACATCTCACCAACGATTTAACAACGATCCAGAAACTGTGACGCAGTAACGATCTCGTTATGTGTGACTGGACCTTAACTTTACAGTTTCCACTGACTTTGCAAAACTGGTGTGCCATTCCAAAGTGACTGAAACCCTCCGACAGCAGGTTGTCCAGATGAAGGCCAAAGGGGTGACTATCAGCCATAGCAAGAGAGGTTGGTTGTTCCAAGTGTGTGATTTTGAGAATATTGCATCTTTACAACAACACAAACTCTTTCAAGTCCCCCAAAAAGGCTGGTCACCTCACGAAAGACAAATGCAAGAGACGACAGGATAATGCAGAGAATCTCCTTGGGTAATCCTTTAAACACTGCAGCTGGAATTGCTTGGCAGTTCAGCACTGAACAGGGTAAAGGCCACGTCACACTAAGCAACATCGCTAGCAACATCGCTACTGAGGAACGACTTTTGTGACGTAGCAGCGATGTTACTAGTGATGTCGCTGTGTGTGACATCCAGCAACAACCTGGCCCCTGCTGTGAGGTCGCTGGTTGTTGCTGAATGTCCTGGACAATTTTTTAGTTGTTGCTCTCCCGCTGTGAAGCACACATCGCTGTGTGTGACAGCGAGAGAGCAACAACTGAATGTGCAGTGAGCCTGCTTCTGCGGACGCTGGTAACCAATGTAAACATCGGGTAACCAAGAAGCCCTTACCTTGGTTACCCGATATTTACCTTCGTTACCAGCGTCCACCGCTCTCACGCTGTCAGTGCTGGCTCCCTGCACACGTAGGCGGACTACACATCGGGTAATTAACCCGATGTGTACTGTGGCTAGGAGTGCAGGGAACAGGGAGCCGGCACTGGCAGTGTGAGAGCGGCGGATGCTGGTAACGAAGATAAATATCAGGTAACCAAGGTAAGGGCTTCTTGGTTACCCGATGTTTACCGTGGTTACCAGCGTCCGCAGAAGCAGTCTCCTGCTGCCTGCACACGTAGCAGAGTACACATCGGGTAATTAACCAGATGTGTAATGTGGCTAGGTGTGCAGGGAGCCAGCGCTAAGCGGTGTGCGCTGGTAACTAAGGTAAATATCGGGTTGGTTACCCGATATATACCTTAGTTACCAAGTGCAGCATCGCTTCCACGCGTCGCTGGTGGCTGGTCACTGGTTGCTGGTGAGATCTGTCTGTGTGACAGCTCACCAGCAACTCGTGTAGCGACGCTCCAGCGATCCCTGCCAAGTCAGGTCCCTGGTGGGATCGCTGGAGCGTCGCTTAGTGTGACATCTCACCAGTGACCTCCTAGCAACTTACCAGCTATCCGTATCAGGTTGTATCGTTGTTGGGATCGCTGGTAAGTTGTTTAGTGTGACTGGGCCTTAAGGGTCTATCTTGTTTAAGAGCATTTGGACTTAATGTCCACTCTGCAGTGACCAAACCTTTCTTCAGCAGAAAGAATCAAAAGGCTAGACTCACTTTTGGTGAGGAGCATGTTGTGTGGACAGAGGACAAGTGGTCCACAGTTCATTTTAGTGATGAAAGCAAGTTTAATTTATTTGGGTCTGGTGGGAAACATTATGATGGTTGACAAACTGGGGGAAGACTGAACTCTAAGTGTGTTAATGCTATGTGCCCACGCTGCGGATTTTGCCGCGGATTTGCCGAAAATCTGCAGCAGCGGCACTTCCAAGCCATTTCAATGGCATTTTGGAAATGCTGTGTCCATGCTGCGGATTTTTCCGCTGCGGATTTGCCGCGGATTTTGATCCGGAAAAATCTGCAGCATGTCAATTGTTTGGTGCAGATTTGGTGCGGATTTTTGGTTTTGAATGGGGAAAAAAAAAAAAAATCCGCATCAAAATCCGCGGCAAATCCGCGGTAAATCCGCGGCAAATCCGCGGGTGCGGATTTGCCGCGAAAGTCGCGGATTTTCAGGCAGAAAAATCCGCAGGTACATTCTACCGTGGACACATAGCCTAAGAAGTCAGTGAAAGATGGTAGAGGAAGTGTCATGGTTTGGTGAATATTTTCTGCAGCAGGAGTTGGACCTCTCATACAGCTAAATGGCAGAGTGAATGCAAGTGTTTTATCAGAACCTTCTTCAAAAACACGTGGTTCCTTACTTATGTTCATCAGTCAATCAGCCAGCAATTTTTATGCAGGACAATGCCCCCTGTCACACAGCAAAACAGGTAAAGTAGCTCCTTGAAACAGAAATCATTGAAACAATGAAATGGCCAGCCCAGAGTCCTCATCTAAACCCAATAGAAAACCTCTGGAAAATCCTTGGTGACAAAGCTATGGCCAAGAAACCAACAATAGTCATAGAACTGTAGAAGAGACAGGAAGAAGAGTGGACCAAAATCACACCAGAGCAGTGTGAGAGACTAGTGATGTCCTGAGGATGCAGATGTGCTGAAGTCATTTAAAGCAAAGGCCTGTACACTTCAAACCGATTGGTGACTGTTGTTACCTTCAGAAAATTTTGTTATAATCTTTCTCCGTGCTATAGTCATTGTTGTTCTCTAATTTTGGGCAAAATAAAGGTTTTATGTTGATAAACTTTGCATCTTTTGTAAAACACTGTTCTAGTGGTATGGAGTACCCCTTACAAAAAACCTTCAAATGTTGATCAATGTAGATGCAACTTACCTTGGCCACCCAAAATACCGGTCGATTTGACCACCATTTCAAGCTTCTTGTCCCATGTAAAGGTTCGAATGTAATCTGTAAACCGTGAAAAAAGGAAATGAAAACTTGCAACAATAAGTAAGGATTAACTATTGAAAAATTAATTAAAATTGAAAAAAACATCTAATCTCAGAACAAAAGCTATACTTACATTCAACATCATAGCACCAGTATAGCACTGGCTGTACTTTACATATGAAAATCCTACTGGTTGGTCCTCTACCTTCTATGGAAAAGACTTGTGGGCATGTCCTGCGATATGTTCATAGGTCATAGTGCAGAGAGAGAGGAGATGAGTGATGACCTATCGTTAATGTGTGACTTAATATTTGAGCTTTATGAAATAATATACCATATTACAGAGCTTTTGAATTAAACCAATAACTACTCCTAAAGAGTAAAGGTATACACTATGGCCCCAACTCCTCAAAGTGTTTAACAGAAATTTGTCATAAAACACTTTAATAAGTTGCAGAAATGGGAGGAGCAGGGTGACTGTGGAATATGGGCATGACACTACTATACATCTAACTCATGATGAGCTGTGGAGTATCCTACACCAGAAATACTCCCAGAGTACGATTTGTGCTAAGGTGCACTCCTCTTAATGGATCAGGCACCTCTGTTTCTGACATGCCCCTTCCTCACAACTGGGGTGAACAACAACGGTTTTGATGAATCATGGTTTACATGTTTTAAAGAGAACATATCATGAGCTGCTGTCTTGCCGAACCATGATAAAATATTTTGAAAAGCCAACCGGTGGCGATGTGTTTTGGATGATTAGTCCGACGCAGGTCCTCTGGGCTTCTCTCCACCCTTCTCCACATGACTTACGGATAATCCCTAATCACACATGTAAGTAGAAGGCTTTTCAGTCTAGGGGAGCATGGACCCACATTGGACTAGTCATTAAAGATGCATGGTCATGTGCCAACTTTACAAGGTAGAGTTTTCTCTGAAATCTCCAACGTTTTAGAGTAAAACACGGCTGCAATAATACAGCCAATGTTTAATTCCTGCTGACTGTTTTTCGTGCAAACATGAATCTCATGACTGATTTGCCTTAATGTTGCAAACCAAGTCTACTCTCCAACAGTTAAGAGAGAAAATATATCAGCTTGGATGCTAGTAGTATAGAAAAGCTCAACACAAAATATACTGAAAAAGTTAGCAAATAATCTTCTCCCAGTAAACTCTTCATTTCAAGTTAATCAATAAAGCTTAAAGCAAAGAATTGTGGCTGGAGTACACAATACACTTTATGCTTCCCATGTGATAGATAAGCATCAGCCCCATTTGTGAGCTCAGACTTGACATATGGCTTAATTGGACAAGTCTCAATAATCAGCAGAACAGTCACTTGGGATTTTGGTCAGGTACACTGCACTCACTCATTATTCATGTGAAGTGGAGGGTTTTATTCCTACAAGTTTTTCATCAGAGCATTAACGTAAACAATATTATATTCTGCATAATGCCGTATAATTAAACTCATAGCACACTGCAAAGAATGCCAATCCTCATTCACCATATGCAGATTTAACATTTCTAGTCAAACTAATTATGGTATAAATAATACATACAAATTATCTACAGCAAATTCAATTAACTTTTAAACAAAAAATGGCTGATCAAAGTTCTTATGCAGCGACCTCCCACACAGAATATGGTGACACAGGGCTTGGTAATGTTCGCAAAAAAAAAAATGGGAAACAAATGCCAATTTATTTTCAGTTTCCCTCCTAAACCTGGTTAATAGACAAAAAAACAATCAAAACTTTATTTAAGTGTAAACACAATCCTGAAACATTCGGCTTATAATACAAGGGGCGATCCAAAAGTAATGATAATCGGTTATTTCTATTGCACACAGAAATTAAAATAAAATGTTTTCTTCTCTCTTAGATACCCACTAGTCCAGGAAAAAAAAAGTCACTTAAATAGGTCACGATTCCCAGGAGCTACATTCATTTGAATGTGAACTGCCGAGGAGAACATCAAAATGGAAAAAAATGAGCTCATAGCTGTCATCAAATACCTCTGCTTGAAAAAAATGACTACCAAAGACATACACAGCGACTTGGTGGAAACATTGGGGGACTCTTCTCCATATTCCACAGTTGCATGCTTGGCCAAGGCATTTAAGCTGTGAAGAACATCGACGGAAGATGAACATCGTGAAGGACGCCCATCCACGTCCCACAATGAAGAAAACGTGAAAAAAATTGAAGACGTTGTATTGGCAGATTGAAGAGTGACTATCAGGCATGTAGCTGAGGTCACAGGGATCTCATATGGCAGTATTCAAAGAATCCTTGCAAAAGAACTGCATATGAGAAAGATCTCCGCGCGTTGGGTGCCAAAAATGTTAACCGACGAGCAAAAGGAGAAACGAGTTGACATTTCAATAGCAAATCTCGAAAAGTTCCAAGCAGACAAGGAGAATTTTTTGTCACATTTTTTGACCATGGACGAGACCTGGATCCACCACTTTGATCCTGAAACTAAACAACAATCGATGACATGGAAACGAGCCGATGAACCGACGCCAAAGAAATTCAAAGTGTCAAGCTCAGCAGGGAAGGTTATGGCGTCCGTTTTTTGGGATGCTGAAGGAATTATTATGGTGGACTATTTGGAGAAGGGAGCCACTATTACGGGCTCCTACTACGCAGAACAAATAAGAAGATTGCGGGAGGCTATCAAGGAGAAAAGGCGCGGCAAACTGCGGGCTGGAGTGCTGTTTCACCAAGATAATGCGCCGGCTCACAAAGCTGTAGTTGCCATGGCAACCATTCAAGAAGCGGGCTTTGAACTGGTGGAACACCCCCCCCCCCTATTCGCCAGATCTAACCCCCAGTGACTTCTTTCTCTTTCCTCGCCTCAAGGAACACCTCCGGGGCAAGAAATGTGATGAGAATAGCGACATGATAACCGCTGTTGGGGATTTTTTTGAGGGTCAAGATCAAGAATTTTTTTCGAAGGGAATTCTAAGTTTAGAAAAGAGATGGACTAAATGTATAGACTTGTTAGGAGACTATGTAGAAAAATATTTTTTTTTAATATATTCATTGTTTATTATTGATTATCATTACTTTTGGATCGCCCCTCGTAGATCAGACTACGTGGTGCAACAGGAAAAGAGAAACAAATATTTCAGACTACACGAAGAAGAAAATCTGGCATAGCCAGAGTCTAAAGAAGCTTTAACTTTATTTGTAAAAAATAAATACCAAATAACAAAGGCAGATCTCACACAACTTAGGGTTAACTTTAGGATTCCGGTGGCAGTGGAAATTCAGTTTCAGTTCGTCATATAGCGCAGAATCTGAGGTGGTGCACACGCTGAAGGTAGCTCGTATCCAAGGCAAATTCACATTTGAAGAGAAAAATGAGCGGCTCCACTCCAGTGTGCATAAAAATCTTAGGCTTCATTTTATGAAAAGGTGTGTATTAAAAAAGCAGCGGTGAAGCCGTGTGCAGGCTCTCCAGGACGACGGCCGTTTCGCACTGTCAAGTGCTTCTACAGGTTCATAGGAAGTGGACTGAGCCCTCCCCCTAAAAGGAACCTGTAGAAGCACTTGACAGTGTGAAACTGCTGTCGTCCTGGGGAGCCGGCACACGGCTTCGCTGCTGCTTTTTTAATACACACCTTTTCATAAAATAAAGCCGAAGTTTTTTTATACACACTGGAGTGGAGATGCTCATTTTTCTCTTCTTCAAATGTGAATTCAACTTTATTTAGCATTACCAAAAAGGCATACATATCTGAGATGCCCATTTCATGTGGATTTCACGTGGTGGCGGCAAACCTTAAAGCAGCCAGATGAATAACTAATTGTTAGGCTATGTGCACACGTTGCGTTTTTTTCAGCGCAGAAAAAAAAACGCACCCTCTGGCAGTAAGGACAATTGTAAACAATGCGTTTTGGAAAAAACACATCGAAAACGCATGCGTTTTTCATGCGTTTTCCATGCGTTCTCTTCAGGTGCGTTTTTGACCACATGATCCAGTGACACGGCATCTAGTACACAGTGCCAGGCTTCCTGCAGAGATGTGAGTGTTGCCCACAGGAGAACGCAGCTGCCCATGCCCACGATTTGGGTTCAGGCTGCTGTGGACTTTAGCTCTATTCTACCTGCAGAGAACACTCTTGTCTCCGCAACATAAATTGACATGCTGAGGCTTGGGAAGCCGCGCCACAGGTCAGTTTATGCTGCGGAGAAAAGAAGCACAGTGGGCATGGGATTTCTAAAAATCCTTCCACTGTGCTTCTACTGCACAACGCAGCGTTATGGACGCAGGGAAAACACTTTGCGCCCAAAACGCTGCAAACCCTGATTTTGGGCACACAGCCAAAAATGCGTCAATGGATGTCAAACATATATATAACATCCCACCCCCCTGCATATTCTAAGCTGGCGCCCTTTAGTGTCTTTCATGTGGCACTAAAGGGTGCCTAGCCTTGTATTTAGCCCAAATAAAAAATTAAAACAAATGACGTGGGGTCCCCCTATTTTTGATAGCCAGTTAGGGTAAAGCAGACAGCTGTAGCTTGCAAACCACAGCTGACAGCTTCATCTTGTCTGGTGATCAATTTGGAGGGCTCCTCAAGCTGTTTTTTTTTTATTTATAAAAAAATTAAAAAAAAAAAAAAATGTGGGGTCCCCCCAAATTAGATCACCAGCCAAGGTGAAGCTGACAGCTGGAGTCTGGTATTCTCAGGATGGGAAGAGCCATGGTTATTGGATTCTTCCCAGCCTGAAAATAGCAGGCCGCAGCCGCCCCAGAAGTGGCGCATCCATTAGATGCGCCAATCCTGACACTTTGCCCCAACTCATCCCGTTGCCCTGGTGCAGTGGCAAACGGGGTAATAAATGGGGTTGATACCAGTTGTGTAATGTCACCTGGCATCAAGCCCAGCAATTAGTTATGTCATGGCGTCTATGAGATACCAGACATAACTAATTGACAGTAATAGAAAAAAAAATTGACAAAAAAAAAAAAATTATTTGAAAGTACATTCTCCAAAACATTCCCTCTTTTACCAATTTATTGAAAAGAAAAACAAAAAAATCGGGTCCCTGTAATTCATTTTGGACATCCCACGTTGACTCTGGACCTTCTAGACTATGGGGGGCACGGTCAGGGAACGTATACCCAATTTTCTAGGAGTGCAGACCCTCCATTTGAGGAGAGTGGGTGCAAAGAATCTGCACCCACTCTCCCCGGGTCAGAGCTGCAGAGTGCGAGCAGCAGCCAGCGTCTCTGAAGGCAAAGCAGGAAGCTGAGCTATCAGCTGCACTGCACATGTGACCGGCGCGCACTGTGAAGGAGGAGGGGACCGCGGGGGATCAGCGCCATGACAGGTACGGGGGTTACCGGGGGACACCGGGGGGAATAGGGGGTGACCTGCCAGGGCCTGGGGAGCAGTTTTCTGTCGCATGTGTTATGGCACATGCGACAGAAACAGAGGAGTAGGGCGGCCGGTGCGCTGCCGTGCGCGCGGCCGTCTTTGATTTTCGGGAGGGGGTTGGGGGTCAGGGCGGGCACTTTGGCGACACCGGCTTTCCTGAACTTTGCCAGGAAGTGAGGTCAAGAGGAAACCTCTTGACCTCACTTCCAGGTAAAAATGCCTGCGTTCTGTATGCCGATAAAGCATGCGGACCACAACAAAAATGCAACGAACTGCGGTGTAGCTGCATTCTGACCCACATCATTGATTTCAATGGGTGGAGAACGCAGCTACAACGCACAAAAGAAGTGACATACTGCTTTTTCATCCGCACCGATTTTGGGCATCCAAAACGCTGCGTTTAGAAACGCAGCGTGTGCATTGATTTTTCGGCTTTCTCATAGACTTTGCTGGGGAAGCTGAACGCATGCAATTTGGCACTGAAACGCTGCGGTTCTAAACGCAGTGTTTCCGCAGGAAAAAACGCAACGTGTGCACATAGCCTAAATGTGGTGAGTGGTAATGTACTTTTTCTGACTTTTTCCATGATCTATGGTAGTATAATGTAATTGAGGGTAGAGGACAAGGATCTGTGCTCAAGGGTAAGGCTGGGGGCCACACGGGGACTACTGCGATCCACTTGCATGACACTCGGCTCATGCTGGCAGTACAGCAGAGCGCGAGTGTCATGCATGTGTCCTTGCAACTGAGGTCCGTTCGTGCGAGCAGACCTCAGCTGCGGGGGGCGGGCTGGCTCTCAGGAGGAGAGGGAGGGATTTCTCTCCCTCTCTCCTGCTTAGCCGGCTATTGCCATTCTCGCACTGCACTAGCGGTACACCGGTGTACCGCGAGTGCAGTGTGATTTTTCTCTCGCCCCATTCACTTGAATGGGTGCGAGAGAAAGAGCCTCAGCTTACAATCGCAGCATGCTGCGATTGTTTTCTCGGTCCAATTAGGGCTGAGAAAATAATCGCTCATGTGTGCTGACACAGAGGCTAGAATTGGTCCGAGGGGAATGCGATGTTTTATCGCACTCCACTCGCACTGTTTTTCTCGCCGTGTGGCTTAGGCCTTAGGCTGGGGCCACACGGGGACTACTGCGATCCACTTGCATGAGACTCGGCTCGTGCTGGCAGTACAGCAGAGCCGAGTGTCATGCCTGTGTCCTTGCAACTGAGGTCCGTTCGTGCGAGCAGACCTCAGCTGCGGGGGGCGGGCCGGCACTCAGGAGGGGAGGGAGGGATTTCTCTCCCTCTCTACTGCGTAGCCGGCTATTGCCATTCTCGCACTGCACTAGCAGTACACCGGTGTACCGCGAGTGCAGTGCGATTTTTCTCTCGCCCCATTCACTTGAATGGGTGCGAGAGAAAGAGACTCAGCTTACAATCGCAGCATGCTGCGATTGTTTTCTCAGTCCGATTAGGGCTGAGAAAATAATCGCTCATGTGTGCTGTCACACAGGCTAGAATTGGTCCGAGTGGAATGCGATGTTTTATCGCACTCCACTCGCACCGATTTTCTCGCCGTGTGGCTTAGGCCTAAATGTGAGAGTTCATATCTAGTGGCCTAGATTAAATGAGGAGGTTAATGCTTTGCTCCATGATTGTCTAGTGTAATTAGGGCATACTTTGTTTGTGTGATCATTCATTCAAGTGCCAACTTGAGTATCACTGAGGTCCCCCTCGTGGACTTACGATGTACTTATAGCAATGATCAAAACCCTTTTTTATAGTGGAATAGAATTATTCTTTATATGCTCCTGAACTTAGGGGGAATATAAAAAGGAAATTTTTGGAGGGGGAATACATGTTTCTATTGTATAGTTGGCACAAAGTATATTGTTTGGTATATATTGTGGAAGTATTTTGTATCTAATTGCTTCTGTTAATAAAACTTTCTATAAAATAAAGGAGTTTTTTAGTCTGTGAATCGGGAATAGCTACTCACTAATGTATATAAAGCACATCTGAAAACCTTTAGAACATTTGCTGGTATAGCTGTGAAAATCTCCCCAGCATTTATTAAACCTATAAGAGTAGGGAGCCATATAAATCACCAAATACTTGAAGAAAAAAAAAATTGGTACAAACTTTATTGAACATTAATGCCAACAAACAATTCAATACAATCGAAAGTGCATAGTGCAGGACGGAAAAGTAGCTCAGGTGCCTACAGAGTAAATACCAAAATACATAAGGGGAGCAATGTATCTCCACTGGGCTGTGTACATAGACACTATTCAGACTTCAACGGTGACATAATTCCAACTAGCATTAAGCATAAAGTATAAGCAAGAAACATTCAGTACACTCACCCATGATATTCCTAGTATGTGGTACCATAGAATAGTGTCTATGTATACACCCCAGTAGAGATACATTGCTCCCCACTATGTATTTTGGTATTTACTCTGAGCTACTTTTGAGTCCTGCCCTATGCACTTTCGATTGTATTGCATTGTATTGAATTGTTTGCATTAATGTTCAATAAAGTTTCTACCGATTTTTTTTTTATATATATATTATTGGTGATTTATCTGGCTCCTTATCAATGCATGTATAGCTAAGAAACCTCACAATAAAATCACATGACTTTGCTCTTGGGGGTTATCCCGATTACTTCTACTGGTGTGGTGTGATGTACATGTCACTTACTGCCACTCCCTGGCTTTCTCACACCTCCCATGTCCATGCAGGGAATGTGTTTCTCGTGCCGGGCAGCAGATTGTGCAGTAGTCGAAGAGCAATAAAAGCAGTTGTAATAGAGCCAAGTTCTGTGAGGAGAGAGCATACTCATGGAAGAAGTGCTTTTCTAAGCTTTAAAAATTGTTTGCAAATTGTACATCTGTACTAGCATGTTCTCGGAGAGATCACCACCCTTGGAACACTCTTTTCATGATATTCTTACAGTGTAAATGGGCTGTTTATTGCTCAATTAACAAGCAAAATCAGTTGCAATGATCAGGTGCAATGATATTTAGGCTAACTTAAAAATCATAGTTTTCAGTGGCGCCTCCTGCTGTTTAAACAGGACTTGCACTGCAGAGAACAATGGCAGCCTATACACACTGAATGAGCTATTACAGATTGAGCAGTGCACATCGTTCAGCGTGGCATAGCTGTGTAAACAGGATTTGGATCGCTGATTGAGAAATATTTACTGTTACGCGTTTTTTTTAGTTCCGCCAGTCGTACCTTGCAAACAGCCCTTACTCATGTACTGGTTGTGCCCAATCTGCAAGCCAGTTTCACATGACATGACCATGCTGCTGGGGTTTATCCAGAATATATATACTTTTTTAACACTCTGTAAACCCTCTAACCTGATGTGTAGGAAATCACATCACAAATCTTTCACCCCCATGGCTCCCTGGCTCTCCCCCTACCTTCCTGTTATTGTGGAGATTGTTTCTTTGTTTTTCATAAACCCGGGACAACCCAAAAGTTTTAGGCATACAGGTTCAAAAGTGTTCAGTTCAAATTGAAGATTACTCAGAGCTAAAAGTAACAACTTTGACGTAAGCACATACCAATTATCCCCACGACTAGCTCATCTGAAGTGTCATCGCGCCCTACCAGTAGGGAATAGTCAATGATGAGATGACTGGAGAGGAAGTGCGAGTCACTGTGTATTGAAGCACGAAGGACAGATTTACAGTGAGATCGAATGTACAAGGGGTTGTCCTGAACCATCTTTAATAAGTTTTCATCCAGCAGGACAAGTTCACAACTCTCCTTCCCGATGTCTGTTTTCACATTACGATTTCTCAAAGACCCTTTCAGGTCAAAAACCTATTACAAGCAGACAAATTAATAGGTTATCAGGGTTCCCGTGTACTTAGCATTTCCACTCTCACATTCTATGTGTTACCTGCGCCATCTTTCGTCCATAAAACAAATTTTCCATAACTAAGAGATCCAACTTCTTCTCCGTGTTGTTCTGAGAGTTTTTGTACCCAATTCTATAGACTCCTAGTATTTTAGCCAATGCTGTCGGTCTCTGCAGGCACAGTACACAAATAGATCAGCATCGATCATGGGCAAGGGAAAATTAAAATCAATACGTGGCAATAAACAAAAAAGCAGCATGAATATAGATACACCACCAGGATACAAGGAATTGCACTGCTAAGCAAAGAGCAGTGACTTACATTAAAGGGGTGGTTCACCCATTTTTTTTATTTTCTGTATGAGTTCCACTTACCATTCTAGGCGTTTTCTCCATTGGCTTCTGTTTCCATTTCTGGCACTGAGCGGCGCTATCCTGCATGCTCAGTGCCTGTCACATGACCCCCTGGAGCTGTGGCCGCCAGTATCCTCTGACGTCCCGGCAATTCCGGGCTCTCAAACTTGTCGGGTACGTCAGAAGAGGCTGGCACCACTCAGATTGAGTGACAGGGCTGTGGGCGGTGACTACCGCACGGCACAGCCCAGCATCGAGGGGAGGAGCCGGAGGACGTCAGTGTGGAGCCGGCTAAGCGTCCTGCAGATGGTGAGGCACGGGGCGCCAGTGTGCAGTACAGGGGGGGGGGTTCTTCAGCTGAAATCCCCCCTGCACGTAAGTATCTGATCACACTCTCCACCCGCCCGCTCTGCTGCGGATGTCAGGAGAGCGGCCGGTGTTGGGCAGTGTGATCATGTGCTCCTCCCAGCAGCACTGCAGGACGCAGCAAGACACTGACAGGCATGTCACCACTCTGCTCTGTCACCTGTCCTGCTGCATGGGACCAACTGTCTGCACTCTGTCACCTGCACCACAAGTCACAGAGAGGAGACCGTTAATGACACAGCACCTCTGCCCCCCCCTCTTCTCTCCCCCCCCACTCTTCTCTCCCCCCCACTCCTCTTCCCCCCCACTCCTCTTCCCCCTCTTCTCTGCCCCCCTCTTATCCCCCTCTCCTCTCCCCACTCTTATTTCCCTCGCTCTCTTTCCCCCCCTCGCTCTCTTTTCCCCTCGCTCTCTTTCCCCCCCCTCGCTCTTTCCCTCCCCCCCTAGCTCTCTTTCCCTCCCCCCCCTAGCTCTCTTTCCCTCCCCCCTAGCTCTTTCCCTCCCCCCCAGCTCTCTTTTCCTCCCCCCCGGCTCTCTTTTCCTCCCCCCCCCTCGCTCTCTTTTCCTCCCCCCCTCGCTCTCTTTTCCTCCCCCCCCCTCGCTCTCTTTTCCTCCCCCCCCTCGCTCTCTTTTCCTCCCCCCCTCGCTCTCTTTTCCTCCCCCCCCCTCGCTCTCTTTTCCTCCCCCCCCTCGCTCTCTTTTCCTCCCCCCCTCACTCTTTTCCTCCCCCCCTGCACTCTTTTCCTCCCCCCTCGCTCTCTTTTCCCCCCCCCTTGCTCTCTTTTCCTCCCCCCCTCGCTCTCTTTTCCTCCCCCCCCTCGCTCTCTTTTCCTCCCCCCCCTCGCTCTCTTTTCCTCCCCCCCTCGCTCTCTTTTCCTCCCCCCCTCGCTCTCTTTTCCTCCCCCCTCGCTCTCTTTTCCTCCCCCCCCCTCGCTCTCTTCTGGCATGGTCAGTACAGAAATCTCTCCATCGTGGAGGGGTGAGAGGGAGTAATAAACATGGAGTCCCTACTGTGTCTGTGTATTTATTTCTAATAAAGTATTTTTCTCTGTGTGATGTCTTCTTTTTTTTTTTTTTTTTTTAAACCCTTTATTGGAGATTCTTAATGGCCAGGTCAAACTTGGCCTGACATTAAGGCTATGTGTCCACGGTAGAATGTACCTGCGGACTTTTCTGCCTGAAAATCCGCGACTTTCGCGGCAAATCCGCACCCGCGGATTTACCGCGGATTTTGATGCGGATTTTTTTTTTTTTTTCCCATTCTATACCCAAATCCGCACCAAAATCCGCAACAAACAATTGACATGCTGCAGATTTTTCCGCATCAAAATCCGCGGCAAATCCGCAGCGGAAAAATCCGCAGCATGGACACAGCATTTCCAAAATGCCATTGAAATGGCTTGGAAGTGCCGCTGCTGCAGATTTTCGGCAAATCCGCGGTAAATCCGCGGCAAATCCGCGGTAAATCCGCAGCGTGGGCACATAGCCACGCTGCGGATTTACCGCGGATTTTGCCGCGGATTTGCCGAAAATCTGCAGCAGCGGCACTTCCAAGCCATTTCAATGGCATTTTGGAAATGCTGTGTCCATGCTGCGGATTTTTCCGCTGCGGATTTGCCGCGGATTTTGATGCGGAAAAATCTTCAGCATGTCAATTGTTTGTTGCGGATTTTGGTGCGGATTTGGGTATAGAATGGGAAAAAAAAAAAAAAAAAATCCGCATCAAAATCCGCGGCAAATCCGCGGTAAATCCGCGGGTGCGGATTTGCCGCGAAAGTCGCGGATTTTCAGGCAGAAAAGTCCGCAGGTACATTCTACCGTGGACACATAGCCTAAGAATCTCGGGCTTTATACCAGCTGGTAAAACATAGCTGGTATTAACCCCTTATTACCCAGCGTGCCACCTGCCACCAGGGCCACTGGAAGAGTTGGATACAGCGCCAGAAGATGGCACTTCTATGAAAGCGCCATTTTCTGGGGCGGCTGTGGACTGCAATTCGCAGCGGGGGGCCCAGAAAGTTTGGGCACCCTGCACTGCGGACTCCAATCCCCAGCTGCCTAGTTGTACCTGGCTGGACTCAAAAATTCGGCCAAGCCCACGTAATTTTTTTTTTTTCAATTATTCCATGAAATTCATGAAATAAAAAAAAAAAAAAAAGGGCTTCTCTATATTTTTGGTTCCCAGCCGGGTGCAATTAGGCTGCTGGGGGTTGGGGGCAGCCCGTAGCTGCCTGCTGTACCTGGCTAGCATACAAAAATATGGCGAAGCCCACGTCATTTTTTTAAAAAAGTTTTCAGGCAAAAACCTTTATATAAAAAAAAAAAAAATGCTTCCCTGGATTTCTATTGCCAGTGAAAGTAACACCAAGCAGCGGGGGTTAGCAGCCAGTAGCTGCTTGGGTTACCCTTAGCAATAGAAAATGCAGCGGGAGCCCATAAACAATGTGTTTTTTTTTTTCTTTTAATTAATTTTTTTAAAAAAAAAAAATCGACATGGGCTTTGCCCATCGAGCACCAGAACATTTTACTGCTCAATTCATCCCAAGTAATCAGATGACTCAAGTGTCTGCCGATTACTTGTTCTGTGTCCCCCTGCATCCATTGCAGCGTGTATGGGCTGTGAGGTCAGCGGAGTTCAGTCCAGCACTGGAGTCAGCTGATCTGAACTCAGCTGAACTCCAGCCTGCACACGCTGCGATGGATGCAGGGGGACATGGAACAAGTAAGGTCTAAGCCACATGGCGAGAAAAACAGTGCGAGTGGAGTGCGATAAAACATCGCATTCCACTCGGACCAATATTAGCCTGTGTGTCAGCACACATGAGCGATTATTTTCTCAGCCCTAATTGGACCGAGAAAATAATCGCAGCATGCTACAACTGTAATACAAGACTCTCTCTTTTACCCATTCAAGTGTATGTGGTGAGAGAAAAATCGCACTGCACTTGCGGTACATCGGTGGACTACGGAGGAGAGAGGGAGAGAAATCCCTCCCATCCCTCCTCAGTGCTGGCCCACCCCTTGAGTGGCGGACCGCCCCCCGCAGCTGAGGTCTGCTCGCACAGTCGGACCTCAGTCGCAGGGACACACGCATGACACTCAGCTCTGCTGTACTGAGCGTGAGCCGAGTGTAATGCGAGGGGATCGCAGTAATCCCTGTGTGGCCCCAGCCTGATCGGCCGACACTTGAGTCAGCTGATCTGAACTCAGCTGAACTCCTGTACACACAGCCCGCACACACAGCCCGCACACGGTCACATGTGATCGGCAGCAGGCAGTGACTGCTGTTAAGGCTACATTCACATGACCGTTCTGTTTTTGCGGGCCACAAAAAACGGTCCTTTTTTTCACGGATGCATCCTAGTGGCATCCGTATGACATCTGCGTGCCTTCCTTTTTTTTGCGGACCGCAAAAAACGGAAGCAGCAAGAAAGATAAATACATGAGTAGATATAGAGATGGGTAGATATAGAGACAGAGGGATAGAGGGATGAATCTATGAATGAAGGAATGAATGAATAGAGGGCTGGATAGATAGATAGATAGATAGATAAAGACATATATAATGTCCTACCCCCTGCATATTCTAAGCTGGCACCCTTTTGTGACTTTCAGGTGGCACTAAGGTGCTTAGTCTTGTATTTAGCCAAAAAATTAATAAATAATAAAAAAAAATGACATGCGGTCCCCCTATCTTTTGTAGCCAGCTAGGGTAAAGCAAACGGCTGCAGCCTGCAAACCACAGCTGGCAGCTTCACCTTGGCTGGTAATCCAAAACAGAGGGCACCCCACGCTGTTATTTTAAATTAACTAAATAATTTAAAACAAAAACCACGGGGTCCCCCGAAATTGGATCACCAGCCAAGGTAAAGCGGACAGCTGTGTATTCTCAGACTAGGGAGGTTCACCGTTATTGGACACTCCCAGCCTAAAAATAGCAGGCTGCAGCCGCCCCAGAAGTAGAGCATCCATTAGATGTGCCAGTCCTGGTGCTTCGCGCCAGCAAACGGGGTAATATATGGGGTTAATACCAGATGTGTAATGTCACCTGGCATCAAGCCCTGGAGTTAGTGATGTCAGGCGTGTATCAGATACCCGACATCACCAACCCAGGCAGTAATAATAAAAAAAAAAAAGACAATAAACACATTTTTATTTGAAAAAACACTCCCCAACACATTCCCTCTTTCACC
The DNA here is from genome assembly GCF_048569485.1 of Anomaloglossus baeobatrachus. NCBI lineage: Eukaryota > Metazoa > Chordata > Amphibia > Anura > Aromobatidae > Anomaloglossus > Anomaloglossus baeobatrachus. The sequence goes on from NC_134359.1 coordinate 164,605,734, forward strand.
AATTTATTAGAAAGAAAAACATATCCAGGTCTGGTGTAATAAAAGAGGTTGCCACGATGATCCATACCATAGTCAATGTCACAGTCAATGAAGAACAGAATGTTCCCTATTTGCTGGGAGAGCCGTGCAGTGACTTGAGCTAACATCAATAGGTCAGCCCAGGTCACTGCAGGGCATGACGAGTGCTGCTATCAGGAGGTTAGCGAGGTATATTACCTGCGATGATCGCTGAACTCCAGACAACAGCGCTGTCACCGAGTTCAATGACTGCCGCCTTCACAAAGTATCGCGAGCGGCCCAAGACGTCACCACTAGTCACCGTCTCGGGTCGACAGCGAGAGGTGATGTGACAAGCGGCGGGCATAGAAGGCAGTGACGACCGCTGACGTCAGGAGGACAGGACTTCATCACCGAAGGTAATGAACTTACTAACCTCCTGACGGTAGCGCTTGTCATGTCCGCGGCTGCTGACACTGCTGAGCGGGCAGCCGCGGGGCTGGGGCTGGAGCGGGACACTGACTACACGGGCACCCAACGGAAGTCACAAGGAAGTGCTTCCGTGTTGCTTCCGGGAATTTTGCGGACCCATTGACTTGTATTGAGTCACGGTTCGTTATTACGGAACAGAATAGGACATGATCCATAATAACGGAGCGGACATACGGCATCCGATGAGGTTTTTTTTGTAGGATCGGATGCACATGGAAGTGCTACCGTGTACCATACGATCCTACACAAAAAACATTGAAAAGATGGTCCTGTCTGTGGGGCTGCAAAAAAACAGGAACTGACCAGGACAAACGGAACGGTCATGTGAATGAGCCCACCTGCAGTCATTGCAGCGTGTGCGGGCTGAGAGATCAGGAGTCAGCTGACTCCAGCGCCGGCCGATAAATTCTGTGTCCCGCTGCAGAAGGATCCGGTAAAATAACGGTTGCATGCGCTGCACATTTAATCCACAGGATCCGGTCATAAGCGGTTTGCGGATGATACGGACGACACACAGACTAGGCAAGAGGGAAAAAAGCAATCTCATCACCCCGTCCCTTTTTTTTCCCCAATTATTTTTTCACATGTTGCGCCGGCTAATAAACACACACACACACTTTGGGTGGAGAGGAGAGTGGGGTGTTACACACAGTGGGTGTGTTAAATAAGCTAGACACCGCCCTAGAGCCACAAAGAATTCTGGGACTTGTAGGAACTGAACACAGGAAGTCAGAGGAGAGATTAACCCCATCAGAGCTGGAGCCAGCAATGAGCATGTGCTGCTAGTGCACAATAAAAGGTAATTTTGCTGAAAAAAACATAATAAATGTGTTGAGGGGCACATATTAGCAAGATTTATCAGAAAAAAAAAATCAGTTTTGGTAACTGGACAACTTCTTTAACACTGAACATAAAGAAAAGTTAATATTTGAAAATGAAAATACATAACATATTATATTTCATTTACAAAGAGCCAATATCACACTGGGATATAGAGTAGAAGCTTTTAGTTTTAGTCCATATTTATATACTAAGAATATGAGACTGAGGAGGTAAAAAATAGTAACCTCACAATGCTTCCAAATGTTTTGCAAAACTGTGGGGGTAGAATAGAAAAAATAGAACTTATCTTTTGCATATGAACAAAAGTAATGTTTTCCCCAAAACTGTCCAGCAAACCCCTAACACCTTCTTAACCAGTCGATGCTCCGTTTCCCGCTTTTTCCTCCTCTTTTTTCGAGAGCCTTAAAAAAAATTATTATTTTTCTGCCACAGACTTATCAGGTTGTTTTTTGCAAAGCAAGTTGTGGTTTGGAGTGACGCCATTCATTTTACCACTCAGTACTGGAAAATAGGAACATAAATTGCAAGTGCGGTGAAACTGAGCAAAAAATGTAATTCTGCAATTGTTTTTTTGGGTTTCATTTTTACAGCGTTTATTTATTAAATAAAAATTACATGCCATTTCTAATTTAAATAAAAAAAAATCTTCAATTTGAAAAAATAATGCGCTTGCGTGTCAATGTTCCAAGATCCCGTGAGGTTTTCAATTTTCGGTTGCTGGAGTGACTGAGCCTGTTTTTTATGCCTTCTACTGATATTTTTATTGATACCATTTTGAGCTGCATATGTTTTGATCGCTTCTTATTGTTTGTTTGTTGCGACCGAAAAAACTAAATTCTGGCATTTCAATTTTTCTTCTTGTTACACTCTTTACCGATCAGGTTAATTCATTATACATTTTGATAGATCAAACTTTAATGCACATGGCAATATGTTTACTGTCTTAATTTTTTTTTTTTTTCTATTTCTTTTTTAGCAGATACCCAGAATTCACCACAACCCACCGACACCATGAGATCACTTTGTGGAAGAGCTGGTGGGTGCTTAGAATGGCCTTGCCCCGGGCCAAGCACAGTAAATGCCGCTGTTAGATGCTAAACATCGTCTGACAGCGGCTTTTAACAGTTTAACCACAACAGGCGACGCTTGACTTCAGCAGTGGATGGTAGAGGCTGATAATGACTGAATAACACAAACATTATCTGTCGTAAAGAAAGCATGTTCAGTTTCTGTTCCTGCTCCAGAGAAGGGGACCAGTCATATGACATAACTGTACATCATATGCCGCGAAGGTGTTAAATGAAAGGTATGGCTCTTCTGAGCCCAATGTCCCCTACAAGGATCTGTGCTCACTATGAAATGTTTAAATCTTGACATACTCCCTTTTAGAAAAATATATGTGCACATCCATAATCTTAAAATGATTAAAATACAGTTATGGTTTACCTAGATTATAAAACTAGCTCAAAGCATAAAATCTTCTAGTTACCAGTTTGTCCCCTGGTCAGTCTTTTAATGCATATTTATTAAAAGTTATATCTTAGGCGTATATTATATACCTAATTTAAAATGTGCAAGGTGTACAATAAGGCACAGGGAAGTGGACGTGCTACTGATGCTACACTCTGAGGAGCTCTTTACATTTCCTTTTATTGATCCTGGCCGCTCACCCTCCACGTTTCAAGAGAGACATGAGAAGATTGTGTGTAGTAATGCTCAAATATTTGAGCAGCCACGGTTAGAAGATGACGACGGTGGGGAACAGCAATTTAGGTCTCAAAAGGTAGATAATAAAAAACAGATGTTGACAAGTGATGTTGTTAAGTCAACAGTCATGAAGACGGAAGTCTATGGAATTGGAAGACGAGTACATTGACAATTAAGTCACTGACCCAACCTGAGAAGTTGCCATACACAACGAGAACAGCAGTGCAGAGGGGGAGGGATCTGCAGCAATGCAACAGGCAGGAAGAGGAAGTGGAGTGGCCAGAGGGAAAAGACCGCATCTGTTTCCCATAGCGCCTACACACGGCAAGTTCCCAGGCAAAGGGTTAGGTGGTCTCCAGTCTGGCATTTTTTAAAGAACGTAGGGATGATAAAAGAACAATCATTTGCAACCTGTGCCATACCAAGATAAGCAGGGGCCTAACTACTACCTGACCACCATCAGCATGCTTTGGCTCAAGTCATCAAAGCACCCAACAAGGTGGGCTGAACGCCTGGATTCACAATCAGTGTCTGTGGGTATCACTACTGCCTCTTACCCTTTGCTGTGTGCTTGCCAATCCCATCCTGGACGCAGGCATGGATGCCTCCTGCCCCTGACGTTGCACTTTCGCAAGCACCATCAGCAACAACGTCCAATTTTCCGTCCCAACGCAGCACTCAGCTTTTCATACTCCAGGCCTTGGATGCAAATACCCAGCCACCCACCCACAGGCCCAAACACTAAACGGGCACATCTCTAGACTGCTTACCCTGGAAATGCTGCTGTGAGGTTTTCCGCAATCTCATGGTAGCAACCATCCTTCAGGTCTCTGTCTCCAGTAGCGATGTGTCGGTCGCGAATGATCCGACACAAAGATCCGGCTCCCACTGTGACTGACAGGAGCCGGATCACCAGTGTGAGTCCCAAAAATGTCTAAACTGCTCTTTTCGCAGCCAAAACCCGCCCCCCCACGACTAAACTCCGCCTACTCAACAATATAATTGGACGCTTGTAAGTGGGTGGGGTTTAGCCGCGTGTGGGGGTTTTGGCAGCGTTACTATAATCTTAAATATGTGTTGACCTGGGGTGAACACATATTTAATAAGGAGCCAAGAACGATCTGAAAGATACGGCTCTTTTTGGTGAGCGGAGCCATGGGAACCGGATCACCAAAAAGAGCCGGAATGCCTATCACTAGTCTCCAGCCACCACTATTTTTGCAAGTGTGCAATCGCCGCCTTACACCATGCCCCGTGCCCTCACCAACACAGGTGCTGGGAAGTCCACTTGACCACCGACAAGTGAACAAGTGCTTGTGGCCAGGGTCCCATTTTCCTGACAGCACACTGGGTCAACCTTGTGGACACCGGACAGACTCAGACACTGGGAAGGCACATGTGCTACAGACGCCGAGGATTGCGGCCCTAGTCACATCAGGGTTTCCTCCACCTCCTAGACTAGTTCCTGCACCCCTACCTTCTCCTCATCCACCATCTCCGAATTATCATCTCTGAGCACGACTTCCATATCAGTCGCAAGCTGGAAGCACTGTAGCACTGCCTCAGTGAAGCAACAGGTTCTTCCGAAACTAAGTCTACATTCACACGACCGTCCTGTTTTTGCGGTTCGCAAAAAAAGGTCCCGTTTTTTCACGGATGCATCCGTTCCGTTCACGGGTCGTGTGTCTTCCATGTGCCTTCTGTTTTTTTGCAGACTGCAAAAAAACAGAAGCAGCTAGATAGATAAATAGATGGATAAATATAGATAGAGGGATAGATAGATAGAGGGATAGATAGAGAGACAGAGAGATAGAAAGAGGGATGGATGGATAAATGAATGAATGAATGAATACATACATAGAGGGATAGCTAGAGGGATAAATAGATAATAAATAAGAAAGACATATAATGCCCCACTCCCCAGCATTTTGTAATCTTGCACCCTTTAGTGCCTGTCATGTGGCACTAAAGGATGCTTAGCCTTGTATTTAGCCAAAAAATAAATAACTAATTAAAAAAAACCCACGTGGGGTCCCCCCTATCTTTTGTAGCCAGTTCGGGTAAAGCAGACCACAGCTGGCAGCTTCACCTTGGCTGGTAATCCAAAACAGAGCGCACCCCATACTGTTATTTTAAATTAATAACCCCCCAAATTGGATCACCAGCCAAGATAAAGCGGACAGCTGTGGTCTGGTATTCTTATGCTAGGGAGGTCCATGGTTCTTGGACCCTCCCCAGCCTAAAAATAGCAGGCCACAGCGGCCCCAGAAGTGGCGCATCCATTAGATGCGCCAATCCTGCTTTTCACCAGCTCATCCCGATGCCCTGGTGCGGTGGCAAGCGGGGTAATATAAATTGTTGATACCAGATGTGTAATGTCACCTGGGATCAAGCCCAGAGGTTAGTGATGTCACGGGGTCTATCAGATACCCGACATCACTAACACAGTCAGTAATAAAAAAAAAATGACAAACAAATATTTATTTGAAAAAAACACTCCCCAACACATTCCCTCTTTCACCAATTTATTGGAAACTAAAGTCAAATCTGACTCCGGCGTAATTCAAGGGGGTCCCACAACGATCCATACTCACTGTCCCAGTCAGTGAAGAAGAGAATGTTCCCCATTGGCTGGGAGAGCAGTGCAGTGACCTGAGCTAACATCATGAGGTCAGCCCAGGTTACTGCAGGGCATGACCAGCACTGACTTCAGGAGGTTAGCTAAGTACATTACCTACGGTGATGGAAGCCGCTGCACTCCTGACATCAGCGCTCGTCACTGAGTTCAAAGACCGCCGCGTTCACAAGCGAAGTGTCGCGGGAGCCCGTGACGTCACCGCTAGTCACAGTCTTGGGCCGCCCGTGAGAGGTGACCTGAGAACGCTGCGAGCATAGAAGTCAGTGACAAGTACTAACGTCAGGAGTGCAGGAATTCATCACACTAGGTAATGAACTTTACTAACCTTCTGACAGCAACACTCATCATCCCCGTGGCTCCTCGCACACTGCAGTGCGGGCAGCTGCTAACACACTGCAGTGCGGGCAGCTGCTGACACACTGCAGTGCGGGCAGCTGCTGACACACTGCAGTGCGGGCAGCTGCTGACACACTGCAGTGCGGGCAGCTGCTGACACACTGCAGTGCGGGCAGCTGCTGACACACTGCAGTGCGGGCAGCTGCTGACACTGCAGTGCGGGCAGCTGCTGACACACTGCAGTGCAGTCAGCTGCTGACACACTGCAGTGCGGTCAGCTGCTGACAAACTGCAGTGCGGGCAGCTGCTGACACACTGCAGTGCGGGCAGCTGCTGACACACTGCAGTGCGGGCAGTAGAGTTGAGCGATGTTCGAGGTTCGCCAATTTCATGTTCGAGTGATTTTGGGGGTGCTCGAGATCGAACGCGAACTCGAGCTTTTTGCTAAAAGCTCGATAGATCGAGATACATTTGAGAACGGTTCGATCAGCATAAAGCCTATCTATTTACTAGCTGTCTTTTCACTGTAATAGTGCGAGTCACTGTGACTCACACTATTATCAAATTTCAGCGTATAGTGTGCGGGGGGGACGCGGTTTAGATCTATGCTGCTGAGAGAATGCCGATCGCCATTTTTTTTTTTTCCCCTAAGCGCACGTGCAGTGGGGCGTACCAGGATGTCAGCCAATCACAGACACACACACAGCTAGGTGTACTTTTTGCCAGACAAGCAAAAGCATGTGTCATAGGCTGCCCATGTCACATGTCCTTGCCTTATAAATACGGCCATTTTCCCTCACGCCATTATCTGCCTTGTATGTGTGTGGGTGACAGTCACCGCTCACGCTGCTGCCGCTGCTCCTGCTGTGTACGCTAAACACACAGCGCTGTACAGATTAGGGACTGCAGTTTTTTTCAGCCCTTTTCAGGGCTGATTTCCAGGCGCTCAGAGCCATAGCTGAACGGCAGGTCCGTGGAAATGCTGCATACAGCTTTAGATAACAGCGTCTGTGTACCTCAGCTCAGGGAATTCCTTGCTGCATTTCATCATTGGGAAAGATAGAAAGTGAAGCTTCCTTTACTGTCCTGGTACCCACAGAACCCGGCCACTGTACCCACCTGCCCCCATTGGCCATGCTATTTTTATAGCAAACAGTGCTGAAACTTAGTGGTATCCAAACAGTGTCTGCTATCCTAAATTAGTGTCCCACTGGTGCCAAGCAAGTTCCACCACCTCTGCATGCTGGCCTCCTGCACATTTTGCAACGATATTTCTATAGCAAACTCAGGGAATTCCTTTCTGCATTTCATCATTAGGAGGGAGAGAAAGTGAGGCTTCCTTTACTGTCCTGGTACCCACAGAACACGGCCACTGTACCCACCTGCACACTTTTGCCACACTATTTTATTTGCTCAAAGAGCTGACACTTTTTCTACCATCCTAAAAGTGTCTTGAATACTAAGTTATTGTTCCTTTGATGCCAAGCAAGGTACACCACATGTGCATTCTACACTCCTCCATTTCTGCTACGCAATTTTAATTTACAAAAGTGCTGACAGTTTTAGGGGCATACTACAATTGTCTGGGATACTACCTTACTGTTCACTTGCTGCCAAGCAAGGTACAAAACATGTGCATTCTGCACTCCTTTCCATTTCTGGTACGCAATTATTAACTGCAGGTAGTCCAGCCAATCTGTGACGAAGGTGCAGGCGTGTATATAATGTTGCCTTTATCCCATAGTGGTTTTCTTGATGTGTGACAGAGCTCAACAATACCATCTGTTTCCACTTCCAAAACAACTGACGACCTGCCAATCACACTCCCGGTTGCGAGTAAAGGGGTGGAAGTTCAGTGTGAAAAAGCATGTGTGACTGCTGTCCCCACAGTCGCAGCGGATGCTGAGCACGCAGATGCACTTGATGGGGCAGGCGGTGGTTGCACAGCCCAGCTAGGCCACATTGTAGCATAGTGAAATTCCCATTGCGACTTATGCTTCATTTTAAGTCGTGTACAGGGTGGGCTCCACAGTATGCAGCAAAACCACGCAACAGGAAAAGGACTTTAGGCAGTTGAGTTGAAAAATGATTATTGAGCTTTCCCAAGACAAACAATAAGAACCATGTATAAAATTGAAAGAATAGAACAATCTATTCAGTTGCCTACTACCTGGTAATCCCTCTGCTTCGCAGCAGTAATTGTGTGTGTGTGCGCGCGCGAACACGACTTACCAGTGGCGCATCACAAGAGCTTCCAAGTTATGTACCTAAACATAGACAAAACCCATTACCCCCCTCCCTGACAACCCTTGTTAGCTGAAGCCTCATAGATAAGGCAGATGATACCAGTGTGAATGCAAACCACACAGCTCTGCAACACAGTCATGGAAACCTTGTAAAGCAACAGTCAATGCAAATTTGTGTCGCTGTTCCTCTATGATTTAAACTGTGACAATTTGACAGTGCAGAGGCAGCAAGTCTTATTGTCTATATAGTCGGCCTACCCAGAACAGATATGTGTTTTGCTAATAAAACAAAGTGTTGCGTGCACGCATTACTGTCTGGGCACAGCCTACCGTACCAGGTTACTGTGATGTCCATTTGCCAGAAATACAGACTTTACGCTCCTCTCACGGAAACAGTATAGACAGCATCAGAAGAATGTTGGTCTGTCGCACAGGATGCTGCTCACTGGCGTTACGGTGCTCCTCACCAAACTCCAACACGACTCCACTCACAATTGAACAAAGTGTTTCCACGGTGGCTCCTTGCTGTAACACACACCTTTAGCTTTTACTTCGGTTCATATACAGCATCTCCAAGTCCACAGCCGAAGACCAATTTGCTATTGCTATAGTGACCAAACAGACAAAGGCAGATCCAAAAAAACAGCAGCTCCTTGTGTGTAGTCTGCAACAATGCATGCAATGAACGGCAAATAAGCATGTTGCTTTGACAGTGGCTAAAGCTGAGCAATACACCTTCACGCTATCAATTCATATCTATGTGACACTTCATGGAGGAAGTACTCAAAAGGTGAGTTTTTGCCTTCTACTTAGAGATTGTTGTCAAATCTTACAGATTACATAACTTGGGGGATCCTTTGCGATGTCAAAAAAGTCCTAGGCTAGGCAAGGCTTAAAGCCAATGCGACCTGCAGAGCCAACATGACTTATGCTCAGAGTCAGAGTTTTGACCGAGGATTAAGTTGTTGACGTGCTTCCAGTACTTTGTCTCTGTCCAGGAAGACGCAACGTAACCTCGTCGTCAGTAGCATCCTCCACCTCCTCTGCGGACCTCATCGACTGGGTGACTTTGGTTTGACAGTAAGTGGGGTCTCCAAACTCATCATCACCATGTGTGTTTTCATTCCCCTCGTCCTGAGTCCTCCGAGACAACCTCTTCCTGCCCTGACCGAATAGTAAAGTTATCGTTACAATTAGGTATCTGAGTCTCCTCATCATGTTCTCCATTGTCTCCACCAGGAGGATTTACGGTTTGTAAATAAGGGTGTACATTATGCTCAGCACCTTCTTCATCGGGGCCTGGATAAGACTCACAAAGCTTCTGGCTATCTGTGCAGATCATTTCCCCTGTCTCCTGGAACTCGCTGCCTCAACACGCAAGGTTATCTGATACACCCGCAAGCTTCAAACGGAACCTGTAAACTCATCTGTTCAGAAATGACTATAACCTTCAATGACACCACCACCGTGCGTAGCTGCCGCCCAACGTACACCACACCTACTATCTCCTCCCCAAAATACTTTACAATGTAATCCCGCAAGGGCTGGGCCCTCTTCCCTCTGTACCAGTCTGTCTATTGTTACTTGTATATGTATTCTGTATGTAACCCCCCTTCTCATGTACAGCACCATAGAATCAATGGTGCTCTTTAAATAATAATAATAATAATAATAATAATAATAAAAAATAATAATAACTTCTTTGTCTGTACTCACTGCAGCTTTGGAGCAGACCTCTGATTCCCAGGCTATAGTGTGACTGAACAGCTCTGCAGACTCAACCATCTCTGTTACCCCATACTCAGCAGGGCTGGTGGAAACTTGAGAGGTGTTAGGAAGCAAGTGCGATTGGGTTGACACCACAGAGGAATGGAGTATTTGGGATATTGAACTTGAGGTGGAGGACAGGCCACTTTATGGAGCACTTGAGATCCATCGAAGCAGCTGCTGTTTTGGTGCCTCATCTACATTTGTTAGCGATGGTCGTGTCTGTTAAAAAAAAAAAAGGGATCATATCAGATTATCCACGGGAAGAAGTACACCTGTTATTTTGGCTGTGCTGCGGTTCCAGTTGTGCCCAGGCGTCAGCTGCCATTTAGGGCTCTGCCTCCGGTTGTCCAGCTGGCTGCTTTCTCCTCCACGTCTAAGTATGGAGAGGCGGCTAGTGCGCATGCGTGTGCCGATTTACCACAGCCGCAGCCTAACTCCAGTGTTTCGCCTAATGAGTATGCTCAGCCTGATTGTGCCATTCCTGAGGCTAAGTCCTCATTTCGGGCTACAGCGCATACTCCCACAGTTAGTGCGAAAAGCCTCATTGCACAGGTACTTGCTTTCCGTGCCGTGTCTAAGTCCTCTGTTGTGCCTAGACAGCATTCTGAAGCTGATAGTCTTTTTTCTGAGACTGTATTTCATGCTACTGAGCATGCTCAGGCACTTACTGCATCAGAGGCTAGGTCCGGTAATGAACTCTTTGGCCCTGCCCCTGATGTGGGGGGCCCATATAGACCACAGGGCAGTGTCAGTGTCCTGACGATGTGGCCAGGACACTCACAACTGGCTTGCAGAGGCCCGCCCCTATGACTTGTCACCTCATTATTGTTGGTCAGAAGCTGACTGGTGAAGTGATTGGGTCGTGGCTGCCATGAGGTCATCATTGAAGTGGCGGTTCCGAATAGGACGGTAGTTATGCCACTCATGTCGTGTCACTCTGCTTTTGTCTCCAAGAGTTGAATTGCGGTCCACCATGGGTTGTGGCGGACCCAGGTTATAAAAGAGGCTGGAGCCAACAAGTAGGTGCGCAGTCTTCTATTATGCTCAGAAAGAGCACACCTCCATGTGTTAAACCCATTGCGGCTTTAGGCCGCCACCACAGTTGGTAACGCAGAACGGTTAAGACCAGCTCCTGTCCTAACAGTCCTGCTAGTGCAAGCACAGTGGCATTAACTGGGCTGCTGCTGCTGATGCGCCTACTGTCCACAGGTGTGGCCCCTACGCACACGGACAGCGTACACAATGGCCCCTGTGTTGTTAACAGAGTCTTCCTGGGCTGGGTGGGTGTGTGGACCCTGTGACGCTAACAGGGATCACAGTCTCCAGATCCTAGTGTCGCCTAACTCTGTTCAGGCTAATATTAGTTTCAGAGCCACACAGCTCTGTATCCTCCACCTAATCTTCCAGTTACCAACCTCTTCTTTTCCATCTGGGAGCACGGTGGACACAGACTGGCGATGGGGATATATACCTTTCTCTTTCTTTTCTTCTTAATTTTTTTTATATAGCGGTAACATAGTATATACCACCTTATCCAAATCTGCCACTCCCACCATAACAGATGGTGTTTCTTCAGCAAACGTTACTGTTGCTTAACCACCAAACCAACGGACACAAACTTTTTTCCCCTTTCCAACACATCTGTTCCCCTTTCCACCAGCATCTCTCCTTTTTCAACTCATTTTGTATATGACCAAAATTGCAACTCTGCAGGGACACCGTACTCAACGCCGTCTCAGCACAGCAGCCAGCCCTCGGTCCCTCAGATGGGGACAAGTAAAAGACCATTTCCTCCTATCCATGACAAAGCATTGAGATTCACTCTGTGCAGCACTGTTGTTTAGTGGAAAAGCAGATCTAGGATTGCGTACCACCTTCTGCTCATACTCCTGCAGATGTGCGTCCCTTTCTATGGCAGGGCTTATTTTGCAAAATTTTGTCTTGTATCGGGGATCTAACAGTGTGGCAACCCAGTAGTCAGCATTACTTCGAATTCGGAAAATCCGAGGGTCATGTTGTAGGTAGTGCAGCAAGAAGGCACTCATGTGTCTTGTGCATCCAGGAGCACCAAGTCCTTGGTGTGTTGGTGGTGGAGAGGTGAGAATCATGCCTCCTTCCTCTGCCCTCTTCCCCCAACCTCGCACAACTGAAATGTGAGCAAGCTCTCACTCATCTGCTGAGTCTTCCATGCCAATCGCCAGTTTGTCCTCCATTTCTTCATGGGCTCCTGCACCTTCCTCAACAGTTTTGCTGATACTATGCGCCCTTGTTAATACCTCTCCTCCACCGTACCATGCCTGCTGCCTAGGTGCCGCTGACCGTCTGGACCTTGGAGATCTTGTGATCCCTTCCGCATATGAATCCTCCTGTACTTCCTCCCCTTCCTCTTGTCCCACCACCTGACTCCGAATAATGTTTAATGTGTGCTCCAGCATGTAGATAACCGGAATTGTCACACTGAGAATGGCATCGCCAGTGCTAAACAGCTTCGTCGACATTTTAAAACTGTGAAGAAGGGAGCATAGGTCCTTGATCTGACACCACTCCAGCAGCGTGATCTGCACCACCTATGGATCACGTTAGCCCAGGGTATACGTCATAACGTATTGCAGCAGGTCTCGGCGGTGCTGCCACAGACGCTGCAACATGTGCAGATTCAAATTCCTGCGTGTCGGCACATCGCATTTCAGTCGTTGAACCGCCAGACCGAAAGACTTCTGGAGCGATGAAGGTTGTTGAGCTGCTGGGTGTGAACGGTGGAAGTGAGCACATAGCGAGCGTGCCCGCTGCACAAGGCCATATAGGTTGGGATGGTGGTTTAAAAATTGCTGGAGAATAAGGTCAACACGTGAGCCATACAAGGCACGTGTGTCACATTGCCCTGACGAACAGGCCGCAGCCAGGTTTTCATCATTGTCGCACACGGCTGTTAAGTCACCACCGGAGTCCGCTCCATCAATTTGTACTCCGTCGCCAGGTGACACCGTGTTCCTTTCATGCATAGTGCTGATGATGGGAGAGGAGTCGATGCCAGCGGCGCAGGTGGACGCAGTATATGCTCACCCACTGCGCTGCATTACCTTCACATATGCAAAACCAGTGGCTGAATATAGGTGGTGGGAGTCTCACAGATGAAGTACCATCATTCAGCTACAACCAATGGGAAGACACCACACCCTTTTTTAGGCCCATCCTGTCTGCTGACCACTGCCATAAATAGCTCTGAACCTCTGGTTACTTTTACCCCCCCCAGTTCTGATTTGTGATTTTGTGTGCTTGTTTCCTGACTACTTTTCCTGCCTGCTGTTTATGTACCTCGTTGGCCGATCAGCATTTCACCTCTGCTTGTTTTATGAATAAGTCCTGGCCGTCCCATTCTATTGCTCTTCCTCAATTAATGTTTTGACCCTGCCTGACTACTACTCTCTGGAACTGCAGCTTTCCACAGGTATTGATCACCTTGGGCCCTGTGTAATTCAAAATACCTGTATAGGGGTTAAAGAGTTTCAGGGTTCTGGGGGTCCTGCTTGGTGAGTGGCTTCCCTCTAGCCAATCCCTTACAGCCCGTCAGAGTGTGTGGATCTAGTCAGACGTTGCACCGTGCTCTCTGCAGAAGGCCATGTAGGCCGGGATAGTGGTTTAAAAATTGCTGGACAACCAGGTTCAACATGTGAGCCACAAAAGGCACGTGTGTCACATTGTCACGGCAAAGGGCCGCACCCAGGTTTGCATCATTGTCGCACCCGGCCTTCTCTGGCTGCTGGTTGAGTGGAGACAACCATTGATGAAACTCGGTCTCACTCTCCAGAGCTTACCGTCCACAACTCCTCAGCGGTGTGAATCACAATTCACAGACATTTCAAAGAAAAGAGTCGATCGCCTGATGCGGTTAAGCTCTGCTGCCAGCATAGTAAGGAGGTGTGTGGGATTCCTTGTGCGCAGTTACAACGCGGGTGGCATCACCACACAGGGTTTGAGCGGAGGTGTAGCACCCAGACGAGCTTGAGGAGGCAGCAGCAGTGGAGAAACTTCTACATACAGAGGAAGGATTGACACACAACTCGTGGGGACGGCAAGACTTGTACAGCAGACCCTTCTCCATCTCTCCCCATAGTAACCCAGTGCACAGTCAGCGACATGTAACGCCCCTGTCCATGCTTTCTGGACCAAGTATCTGTAGTGAAATGCACCCTGTCACACACAGAGTTTCTCAAAGAAGCGGTGATGTTTGGTGCGACATGCTGTTGTATCGCGGGCACACCGTTCTTGGCGAAGCAGTGGCGACTGAGCATCGGCTCCTGGGGCACTGCCATGGGCATAAGGTCTCGAAAATCCTCGGTTAAAAAGGTTTGAAAGGCAGCATTTCTGTACCCAACCGTTTGCAGATGCTGAAAGTAAACCTCTCAGCCATGTCATGCCCTTTGAAAATCATGTAAAAGACAGCGAGGGGACGCCAACCACAGTCTCCCTCGTTTCCACAAATTGGGCCACACACACCCCACTTGACTGGCATCAGTTGTCCCCATTTTCCAAAGGAAAAAGATGCTTTGCATGAAGAACTCTCAAAAATACACCTGCCTTTCGCCTCCCCTGGATGACACAGGGGAAGAAAAGTCCTCTGTGAGCCATGACTTCCTCATCTTGATGAATGTTAGTCTGTCCACATTGACAGTGGACAGACGCGTGCGCTTATCTGTCAGCACACACCCAGCAGCACTGAGGACATGTTCCGAGAGAACGCTGGCTACGGGACACGACTAGATCCCCAAGGCGTAAGTGGCGAGCTCAGGCAATTTATCCAGATTTGAAGCCTAAAATGAGCAAGGCTCAAGTTGCACAGTAATGGCATTGATGATCACTTGCATATACTCATATCTGTGTCTCCTCTTCTTTTTCCTCGTCCAGCTGTTGTGTTTTCGCATGAGTATTTGTCCTTGTCACTTTCCCATGTGTTTGTGTTGTCTTGTGAGTTGTTTGTCACCTTTTGGACACCTTTGAAGGTGTTTTCTAGATGTTTTTGTGTGTTTGTGATTGCCTTCCATTGTTTTCTATGGGGTTCGAGAGGTTCGTCGAACGGTTCGCCGAACTGAACTCAAACGTGGCCTCCGTTCAACGAACCGAGCCGAACTCGAGCCTCTAGAGGTTCGCTCATCTCTAGCGGGCAGTCTGTGGCTTTCACCGCTGAACCTCAAACCAGGCATGGCAATGTGTGATAATGGCCATAACTTGGTGGCAGTTTTGAAGCTTGGCAAGCTCGCACATGTATCATACCTGGCCCACATGTTCAACTCAGTGGTTTAGCGGTTTCTGAAAACCTGCAAAGATTTGCATGAGCTACTTGTGAAGGTACGCCATGTGTGCGCCCATTTCCGCAAGTTAGCTACTGCTGACGTCGATCTAGCAGTGCTGCAGCAGTGTAATCATCCCGATTCTGTATCTACGGAAATGCTCACTGTTCACAATTAAAGAGGAAGCTTTGCATTACATGTAGACTTTGTAGAGATGGAGGAAGATAGTACACAGGGTGATACTAACCAACCCTGCTTCATCACATATTCTCAGTGTCGATTGGGAGATGTTGAGGTGACTGAGGGGGGAGGAGGCATATCTGTTCACCTTGGATGGGCTGAAGAGGAGAAGATGGAGAGTCGCCCTCCTGGTGGGGACAGAGAAGTCTTGCCTGTTAGGATTCTGGCACACATGGCAGACTATGTCCCGTTGCCTTTCACGTGACACTCACGTTATACGCATTTTGGCCAACACGGATTACTAGTTGTTCATCAGTTGTTCACCCTTCTCGACCCACGCTACAAGCAGAACTTTCGATCTCTCCTTCCTGCGGTGGAGAGGGCAAGTGAAATGGTGCAACAGAAGGCTCTTGTAAAACAATTAGTACAAAAATCTGAAAAAGCTAGTGGCAGAGGTCAGATTTCTTTGGGCAACCAAGGAGGAGAGACGAGGGAGACACACACCACGTCCAACAGAGGCAAGGGAACACTATCAAAGGTCTGGAACAGTTTCATTAGATCCTCCCAGCACTCTGGCCCTCATGCATAGGGTAGTCTGACAAGGAAGGAAATGTTTTGGAACATGGTGAAGGATTACCTAGCCAACCTTATTAGCGTCCTCCATGATTCCTGTGCTGGACAACTATTGGATATCCAAACTGGACACAAGACATGAACTGTCCCTTTATGCATTGGAGGAGCTGGCCTTCATTGCTGCTAGCATTTTGTCAGAGCAGGTTTTTAGTGCTACTGGGGGCATAATAACTCATAGGTACATCCACCTATCAACTGAAAATGCTGACAGGCTTAATCATCAAAATGAACAAGGCCTGGACTGGCCCACTTCTCAACCCCACCGAATGACAGCAGCGGAACATAAAAGCAAATTCAAATGTTTTGTATTCCCATGCACCCATTCCCATCCACAAAAGTGTATACGATTCATGGTTGTTTCTTTTTCTTGTCTTCCTGCTCCTCCACCACATCAACAGGATCAGCATGTGGCTCTCTGTTAAAATGTTTTAGAGGGTTATCTAGCAGCCATTGCTCAAAATGTTAGGAGGGTAAACAGGAGTTTCTCGCTCAAAATCTTTAGAGGGTCATCAGGTGGCCCTTGCTCTTAATTTTTTTAGGGTGTGTATGCTGTCCTCCTTCGTAAGTTTTTTAGGATGTGTATGAGGCCTACCTCTACAATTCTCTTAAGTATTGTATACCCCCAGGGGGTAAGTGTTTTTCAAACCTTGCACTTAGTGCAGAGGCTTTAGGTTTTCTTGGGTGTATTGCAGCCCCTCCTAATTTTTGGATGCCCTTGCACTTGGTGTATAGGCTTTATGAGCCTATAAGTTCCACTACCTAACAATTTTAACTGAATGTGTATGAGGCCCTCTTATGTCTAAACAGGGTGTATCGGAGTCCCTCTTGCTTCTAATTTTTGGCAGCCCTTTCATTGTCCTCAAAGGCTTTGTGAGTTTCAGAGTCTCTCCTTCATAAATTAAACAGAATGCCCAGATAAGGTAGTAAAACTACATTTACCGATGACTACCGGCAGGTGTATTTGTAATTCCCCCTCTACTATGTCAGGTACTATAGTCATACATGGAGAAATGTGGTACGAGATGACTGCTATTAAGGGGTGGAAGGGGAGGTTGGAAAAAATGTTTCCTAACATGGTTTCCTGCAAAATGCATTTTAGATTTGGATTGGTATGCTTTAATGTCAGTCCATAAAAGTGGCATAATACTCTGACCACATTTTTCCCAGCAGCGACCAGTGAGTCAGTGATGCGTCCAGGCGTCTTCGCTATGATGTTCCCATTCACTTGAGTATGGTTTCCATCCATTTTAGTGATTTTGCTGCCCCCCACAGCCCTCCAGTTAGGCTCTTCCAGAAAAATGCTCGAGATTCCCATTGACTTCCATTATACTTGGTCCTAGAGCTGAGCCCGTCCGAACATCTGACCTGCTGAATTCGAGTACTGAGCACTCAAGCATTTTATTGCTCTTTCATCCCTAGTAGTGGCCACTACCGAGTACTGCAGGGCAGCTCCTACTCAGTAGAATAGGAGCTCATGTGTAGTATTTGGCATTGAAAAAAGCAGTGCAGCTCAATTCAAACTGTTTATATCCCTCTGCTGTTGGCGTTAATAACAGAGAGACTCCTATAGATCTGATATTGTTGACCTAAACTACTGATAGGTCAGCAAATATATACTTCGACAACCGTTTTAAACCAATAATGAGAAAGCATGTTGAGATGCTGGAAAAGAGCTGTGACAGAAGAAAAAAAAAATCATCTGTTCAGCTGAGCAAAAAGGATTTTTTCCCTCCAGCCTCAGTCCAACGTGGGCAGTTAGCTGAAGAGATTTCTTTCTTCTCCTGACACAGCCATTCTTCGGCAGCTCACCGATATGTGTCCTTACGATACAGCTCCTCTGTCAGTTGAGACACATCTCAGGCGCTGTAGTTCATCAGACTGTAGCTCATCCTGACATGTGACTAGGATGGAATGCAATTTTAATTACCGGGACCATTTTATTACTCTTGAAGAACTCCTATAAGAAATTTTGGCAAAACTCTGTATGTGTGCTTTGAGTTAGTGTTCAACTGATTGACCTATTTACACCCAACTTTTTGGCTGATGACATGGCTTCAGTATCTTCATATAATTTCTGTTTCTCATAATCTCATCTATTTTGTTAATTGCACAGGTCTTTACTGCAGCACAGCACCCATACAACATATGGCTGTTACCCATGAACCTAATGAGATGGTTATTTTTGCTGGCAAACATTATGCCATTTCCTGCATACATAATGTTTATTATGGCCGACTAGTTCATTTCTGTTTCATAAAGCCTGAGGACATTTCTCCAAGAAATAAGATTTCCGTCCTCTTGTGCAGATGCAACCTGTAAACTGGCTTTTTATGGCTGTTTTGTAGCAGTAGATTTTTCCATGCTGAACGACCTTTCAGGTCAAGTTAAAATATAGGGCATGTTTTCGTGTTCACATCGATACTTTTGTACCCGTTTCCTACAGCATTGTCACAAGGTCATTCATCTCTAGGAGACAGAATGTGCCTCCTTCCTAAACGATATGATGGCTATGTAGTCCAGTGTTGCTTAAACTTGGAAATGATCATTTTAACAGATGAATGTGGTACCTTTAGGCATTTGGAAAATTCTCCCAAGAATGTACTAGATTTATGGAATTCCACAATTCGTTTTCTGATACCTTGGCTAATTTGTTTTGCTTTTCTAAAGATGTTAAGAAAAGAATCAAGCAGGCCTTGCAGGTAGGTTTTAAATGCTGCCATATGTACACCGCCAATTATCTCAAGTGATGGCAATTAATCTGAAAGCTTCTGAAGCCATCACATTGTTTTCTGGAAAATTTTAGGCTGTTTAATGACACAATCACTTTGGGTTTTGTAAACTTCTGCCCCACTGTATTATTACAATGAGTCTGAATATTTTTTCGGACAAAGTCCATATGTCATGTACACCATAGATATCCAAAACAATTTACAGTTTCATTTTTTTAAGGTTGGAAAAAGATCCAAGTCCAACATGTTCAAAGTACAACTAAACATGTTGATCCAGAAGAAGGCAAAAACCCCATGAAGCAGATGCTAATTTCACTAAGTTAGGAAAAAAAATCTTTCCCGACTCCACATACGGCAAACAGACTAGTAACCTGAATTAATGTCCCAGAACTCAGCGCCCCTAACCCGTAATATATTTTTCAAGAAAAGCATCCAGGCCTCCTTGCACATTTTTAGTTTGTTGACATGAAATCTGCACAGGGAATAAATATGAGTTTTAATGATTTTCATTTAAGTGTATGTCAACTTTTGAATTTAATAGTATTTAGTATAATGTTCTGATCACTTTGTGCAAACTAAATTTGCTTTATGTATAGGAAACTGATCAAAATAATGATCTATCGTCAATTAAAGCAAAAAGTAACATAAGAACGGAGTAATAAACAGTCTTATCCTCTGGACCAGATATCTAAAGAATAGTAGAATGTGGATTTTACAGCATAAAATATCACTGGTGTCTAAGGTATCAATAATTAGCCTCATTGACTCTCAGAATAAACCGGAAGTGAAAAGCATTTACAGGTCCAGTGTTATTTCTCTTTATCAGCTTTGCAATGAAGAGTTTTGTAGACCATCCAATATGTGGGAATAGACCTTTATTCTACTATGTGGCACAGCTCAATCCACTGCCCCTACTTAATACCAACATATTATAAAATAATCAGAAGCTTTTAACAGAACCCAGTTGCTTGTACCTTCATTTGTACAGCATTAGTAATGTATGTGAAGTAGTGTGGAGCAAAGTCAAGAAACGACTGGACTTCGAGGCGAGGCATCTGTTTCAAAATAAATCTGTCATCTGTGGGGAAACAAGAACACAATTTGTACCACACAAATGTCCACAAAAAATGACAAACTGACACAAGTAGTAACGTTCTATCCTATAATTATCTTATCCTAAAAATAACACACACGTTGCAATCTGTTTGAGCTTATCAAAACCTGTTGCAAAGGTGACATCCAATATAGCTGCGCCTCCTGCTGGATTTTCTACAATAAATTGCTGTCAAACTAATCAATGCTTAAGGGAAGATCCCATGTTTTATATTTTTGTATTAATAATAGCGATTATGAAATCAAGTATTTTTAATACAAAATTAAACTCGCTGTTTATTTAATTTTTATTCAATTCTAGTTGTACTGAAGCACTGGGGTCTGCCATCAAGGATTTGCTATGTGTAACAACAGTTACTCACCTCCTTTACGTGCATTCACTCTGATGGTCGGATTCTGACCCTATGCTTAATAATAATAATAATAATAATAATAAATAATAATTTTTATTTCTATAACGCCAACATATTCCACAGCGCTTTACAATTCAGGGGGATCATATACAAACAAGTAACAGTTATAGAAGATACAATATTTAAAGGGAGAAAAGGCAACCCTGCTCGTGAGAGCTTACAATCTACAATGAGATGGGGGGAGGGGCAAGGTACAAGTGCTTATTTACAATGACAATCCAGCCATCTCAAGGAAATGGAGGATAGATAATGGCTTCCTGGACCAGTTGGCTAGAGCCTTGAGATGCATTTGGGTGCCATGGAGTTTGACGTGGGGTTATTTTCTGATAAATTGTGGAGGGATTAGGTGAAATTAGTTTGGCTAGGGAGTGTGATAGGCCGCCCTAAAAAGATGCGTTTTTAGGGTGTGTCTGAAGCTGAGTAAGTTGTGATTCGTCCTAACTTCTTGGGGTAGAGCGTTCCAGAGGTTTGGTGCAGCTCGGAAGAAGTCTTGGATTCGGGAGTGGGAGGTCAGAATTAGTGTGGATGTTAGTCGAAAGTCATTTGCAGAGCGTAGAGAACGGGTGGGGTGATAGACAGAAAGGAGCGTGGAGATGTAGGGGGTGCTGCACTGTGGAGAGCTTTGTGGGTGAGAACAAGCAGTTTGAATTGGATCCTGTGATATATGGGCAGCCAGTGCAATGACTGGCACAGAGCAGAGGCATCCGAGTAGCGGTTAGCCAGATAGGTGACCCTGGCTGCAGCATTAAGGATGGACTGTAGAGGAGAGAGTCTAGTTAGGGGGAGACCAATTAATAGAGAGTTACAGTAGTCAAGGCGAGAGTGGATCAGGGCCACGGTGAGCGTTTTTGTCGTTTCCATTGTGAGAAAGGGGCGGATTCTAGAGATGTTCTTGAGGTGCAAGCGGCAGAAGCGGGCAAGAGATTGTATGTGGGAGGTGAAGGAGAGATCAGTGTCAAGTATAACACCCAGACAGCGGGCTTGCTGCCTAGGACTTATCGTTGTGCTACACACAGAGGGGGAGATGTCAGGTTTATGAAGGTTGGGAGATGGAGGGAAAAGAAGTTCAGTTTTGAAAAGGTTAAGTTTCAGATAGAGAGCAGACATGATGTTGCAAACTGCAGTCAGGCAGTCACTGGTGTTCTGAAGTACAGCAGGGGTGAGCTCAGGGGATGAGGTGTATAGCTGTGTGTCATCAGCATAAAGATGGTACTGAAAGTTAAATCTGCTGATGGTCATTCCAATTGGGGCAGTGTAGAGGGAGAAAAGAAGAGGGACAAGGACTGAGTCTTGAGGGACCCCAACAGTGAGAGGAAGAGGAGAAGATGTGGAGCCAGCAAATGATACACTGAATGAACAGCCAGAAAGATAGGAAGAGAACCAGGAAAGAACAGTGTCCTTTAGGCGGATAGAATGGAGCACAGAGAGAAGGAGATGGTGGTCAACAGTGTCAAAGACGGCAGAAAGGTCAAGAAGAATAAGCAGAGAGTGGTCACCGTTACGTTTTGCTGTCAATAGGTCATTGGTCACTTTGACAAGGGCAGTTTCTGTTGAGTGTAAAGGGCGGAAGCCAGACTGTAAAGGATCTAGAATAGAGTGAGAGGAGAGGTAGCGGGTAAGACGAGAGTAGACCAGCCGCTCCAAGAGTTTAGAGATGAAGGGGAGATTGGAGACTGGTCTGTAGTTGCTTGTGCAGGACGGATCAAGAGAAGGTTTTTTAAATAATGGAGTAATGATAGAGTGTTTGAGGGAGCAGGGGAAGATACCAGAAGAGAGAGAGATTGAAGATTTTAATTAGGTGAGTAGTGACAACCGGAGAGAGGGACAGGAGAAGGTGTGAGGAAAAGGGATCAGTAGGGCAAGTGGTAGGACGAGAAGAAGAGAAGAGCCTGGAGACTTCCTCCTCTGTGACTGGGTCAAATGTGGAAAGTGAGCTGGATGGGATATGGGGAGGGATGGGATTCACAAAGCTTGGTGGCTGGGAGCTGATCTCTCGGCGGATGTTTTCTATTTTCTCAGCATGAAGGTCTGTGATAGGGGTCTGTGCTTTGGGACTGAGGAGGGAGTGAAAGGTGTCAAAGAGCTTTTTAGGATTGTAGGATAGTGAAGAGATAAGGGTGGTGAAGTAGGTGTGTTATGCGAAGTGAAGGGAAGAGTTGGAGGTCCTTAACATCAACTTGTAGTGGATGAAGTTTTCTGGTGTGCGGGTTTTCCTTTATAGGCGTTCAGCACTCCTAGAGCATCGCTGGAGAAATAGAGTTTGTGATGTGAGCCAAGGCTGTTTTACTCGGTGTTTGGAGGTTCTGAGGCTGAGAGGTGCTATTTGGTCCAGGGTGCTTCTGAGTGTGTCATTGTAGTGCTTCACAGCCAGATCAGGACAGGAAAGTGAGGAGATAGGGGACAGTGATAAGTGTAGAGAGTCTGTAAGTGTCTGAGAGTCAATGGCCTGTAGGTTTCTGAATGTGTGATAGGTGGGAGTATGCTGGGGCGCACGAGGGTTTGTGAGCTTGAACGAGACCATGTTGTGGTCAGAGAGGGGAAGAGGTGAGTTGTCAAAGTGAGAGATTGAGCAGAAGCGGAAAAAGACCTGGTCATGGGTGTTACCATCTTCATGTGTCTCAGAGGATGAGAGCTGTGAGAGGCCAAGGGAGGTGGTTAGAGATAGAAGCTGGGATGCAGATGGGGAGGAGGGGCTGGTCATGGGGATGTTGAAGTCTCCTAGGATGAGGGTTGGCAATTCAGAGGACATGAATTGTGGCAGCCAGGCTGAAAAGTGGTCAAGGAACTGGGTGGGTGAGCCTGGTGGACGGTATATGACAGCTACTCTGAGGGAAAGGGGATGGAAGAGCCTGATGGTGTGGACCTCAAAGGATGGGAGTGAGAGTGATGGAGCTGGGTGGATGACCTGGAAAGTGCATTGTGGGGACAGGAGTAAGCAGACTCCACCACCATGTCTGTTTCCAGGTCTTGGTGAATGGGTAAAGTGTAAACCACCATGAGAAATTGCAGCAGGGGAAGCAGTGTCAGAATCCTGAATCCAGGCTTCAGTGAGGGCTATTAGGTTAAGAGAGTTATTGAGAAAGAGGTTGTGAATGTAAGGAAGCTTATTACATACAGACTGTGGATTCCAGAGAGCACAATTAAAAGAGGGAAGTGAGGGTGTACAACTAATGTTAATAAGGTTAGCAGGGTTTCTATGGGAGGTGGGGGAGGAGGTAAAGTTAGCATGGGGTGGACCGGGATTAGGTGAAATATCACCTGAAAGAAGTAGGAGTAGAAGGAGAATGATCAGATTGTTTTTAGACAGCTCCCCCTGCTGTGACCTGGACGTGCCCCCTGGGCTGTCCAGATCACAGCAGAGGGAGGAAATCAGCGCCATCTTTGTGCAGATCACAGCATATGCTGCACTTTCTCCCTGTCACTTGCTCGTCCTGTGTGAGCACCAGCGCCCCACCCCCCGCTGCCGCTACCATCTCCAATGACACCCCCGCTCTGCCGCTACCCTCCCCCACGTGCTCTCCTTGCCGCAGCGGGCGTGCATGCATGCAGAGCATTGCGTGCGGGCGTACGTGTGTGCACGCAGAGCATTGCATGCGTGCACGCAGAGCACTGCATGCGGATGTGCATGCAGAGCATTGCGTGCGGGCGTGCAGAACAATGCATGCGGGAGAGCATTGCAGGTGGGCGTGCATGTGGCAGAGCATTGTGTGCGTGCGTGCGTCAGAGCATTGTGTGCGTGCGTGCGGCAGAGCACTGCGGGCATGCATGTGGCAGAATATTGCGGGCATGCATGTGGCAGAATATTGCGGGTGGGCGTGCATGTGGCAGAGCATTGGACAGAGCTGGCAGAGCTGGCACCGAAGCGTGCAGAGCGCTATGTGGCTGTCTTTAGTGACACTTTAGACATTTGTGGTCACCAACAAAATGGCTCCGCACTGTGTCCCTTAACCTCATTTTCTCTTATCCTGTTGGAAACACCCAGATTCGGAGGGGGAGCTGTGACATCACACACAGGAGAGCAGATTCTGCCCACTTTTACTGCAGCTGTAATGTGAGCTAGTTCCACAGTAGGATTTCAGCAGCTGCTCCCCTAATGTTTAACAGTGGAAAATATCAAACTCTTTAATTTTTTTTTATATTTTGCTCAATTAAAAACAAATAATAATATTTAAACAAAACATTAATATTTTGCATTTTTTCAGTTATTGAAATTTGTCTTTTTTGGACGACACCTTCCCTTTAAAGGGACTGTTGGCACACAACGACTGCTCAAACCAAGTTTGGGCACTCGTGCATCATGGCGGGGCTAATCACTAAGAAGCCGGGCCACGTGCTGAAAACTAGTGGATCATTGAATTGGATACCTTGAAACCAAAGGGCCTTAATAGTGAAAGTGAATTATTTGCATTTCAAAAGAACAGAGGTGCTAAATGGATCAGGCTATTTAAGAGTTAAAAAACAGCAAATGTACTAGGCTATATAAGGTTTAAAAGTAGCAACCTGAGCTATCCCTGAGGAAGGAAGCCTTATTGCTTTTGCAACGCGTTGGTTGAGCCCAGTTTGCTGTGTGCCCTAAAACGCAGCACACAGCCTGCCAGTCTGAGAAAACTCGCGGAGGAGAGTGTGAGTGAACGCCACCGACTGGGGCACTGTTCTGAATAACTGCATATCGGAATAGTGCTTAAAGCCTGGACACCACTTCAACTACAGACATATCTCTATTACCTGACACTGCCTGATACACAGGGGACATTTCAACCTTAATATCAGGTATCCTATACTATGGACTTGGTTTTACATTATGGTATTCACCCTGCTACTTTGCAAATTCAAATTACCTTGTCAAGCAGTCATGGGTATTTTATGTGCGGTATATACTGTATGTATGAAAATTAATATCAGACCCTGTTTTAATATTTGAAGTATTCTGAAGTGTGGTAATATATAGCTTTAGCTGTGAATACCCTACAGTCTACATTACATTTATTCTAATTGAGAGCAAATTGATAGTTTTTTAATATGATTTATCTAATCAGCAATTAGGGGAATTTTGCACATATCTTTTTGTAGCTGATTGGGATAGTGAGATTCTGGGGCCCAGTCACTCATACATATTAAACTATGCAAAAGTCATGCCCGATTTCTGAATAAGAACTTAAGAGTCTTTTTGGGTGCAGTGAGGCCTGTATAGCCTGTATCACTGATTGGCAAGGCTGTGTCTGGACCATACATACTACCCTGTCTGTTTTGCCTATTAATTGAAATAAGTGCTTTTCGTAATAGTATAGTGGCTGACTTTACACATATGCCTATAGCACCCAGGTATCAGTATATCAAACACTTGACACAGATCTGTAATGGTCAGTGTAGAGTCCATGACATCTCCTGACAGAACCCTTGTGTTATCACCTTATTAACCTGCTGTTTATACAGATCTAGGATTTCTCAACCTTCATCTGTATGGCAAACATATCTATATATATAATTGCCTTATTCTGTCTGTCTGTCTGTCTGTCATGCTCCAAAATTGTGTTACGGTGACACAAAGCTGATTGGCCGCTGGGCTCGCCATGGCCCCGCCCCCCACACGGATTGGCCTCTCGCCCCGGCTCTCTGCAGGCCCCACCCCCCTCACGCACGGATTGGCCTTTCGCCCCGACTCTCTGCAGGCCCCGCCCCCCTCACGCAATGCACGCTCGCTCTGGCCCAACTGACACGGAGCTCCGACTCACAGGTGAGTACACACACACACATCAGATCACACTCACTCTCACACACACCTCACACATCACATCCACACACTCACAACATCCTGGGGTATCGCTTGCTTCTACACCGGCTCCGTCACGATCCCAGCAGCGCCAGACATAACCTTGCGATGCTGGGATCTTGACGGAGCCCGTGAACGCTGGTAACCATTATACACATCGGGTAACTAAGGTCCCTTGGTTACCCGATGTGTATCATAGTTACCAGTGTACACCGGCTCACACTCACTCTCACACACACATCACATCGCATCCACACACTCACAGCATCCGGCGATATCGCTTGCTTCTCGGCCTCGATACTGTGCTGTTGTGACCTTCCAGGACCTGCCGGAGGATCACATGGCCAGAAGCATGTGGTATCTCCGGATGTTGTGAGTGTGAGCGTGGATGTGCGATATCGTCAGTGTGTGTGTGTGTGTGAGTGTATGCGATCGGGTGTGTGTGAGTGTATGCGATTGGGTGTGTGTGAGTGTATGCGATCGGGTGTGTGTGAGTGTATGCGATCGGATCTGTGAGTGTCGGCAGAGGAGCACGGCGTGCTGGAGGAGGCTGGGAGGAGAGAGGCTGATCTTGGGGAAGGCTGGGAGGGGAAGGCTGATGCTGGGGGAGACTGGGAGGGGAAGGCTGATGCTGGGGGAGATAGGGAGGGGAAGGCTGATGCTGAGGGAGGCTGGGAGGAGAGAGGCTGATGCTGGGGAAGGCTGATGCTGAGGGAGGCTGGGAGGGGAAGGCTGATGCTGAGGGAGGCTGGGAGGGGGAGGCTGGGAAGAGGGAGGCTGGGAGGAGAGAGGCTGAACCTGGGGAAGGCTGGGAGGGGATGCTGATGCTGGGGGAGGCTGGAAGGAGAGAGGCTGATGCTGGGGGAGGCTGGGAGGAGAAAGGCTGCTGCTGGGGGAGGCTGATGCTGGGGGAGGCTGGGAGGGGGAGGCTGATGCTGGGGGAGGGTGGGAGGAGGGAGGCTGGGAGGAGAGAGGCTGATGCTGGGGAAGGCTGATGCTGGGGGAGGCTGGGAGGGGGAGGCTGATGCTGGGGGAGGCTGGGAGGAGAGAGGCTGCTGCTGGGGGAGGCTGATGCTGGGGGAGGCTGGGAGGGGGAGGCTGATGCTGGGGGAGACTGGGAGAAGAGAGGCTGATGCTGGGGGAGGCTGATGCTGGGGGAGGCTGGAAGGAGAGAGGCTGATGCTGGCGGAGACTGATGCTGGGGGAGGCTGGGGGGAGGGAGGCTGGGAGGAGAGAGGCTGATGCTGGGGGAGGCTGGGAGGGGATGCTGATGCTGGGGGAGGCTGGAAGGAGAGAGGCTGATGCTGGGGGAGGCTGGGAGGAGAGAGGCTGATGCTGGGGGAGGCTGGGAGGAGAGAGGCTGATGCTGGGGGAGGCTGATGCTGGGGGAGGCTGGAAGGAGAGAGGCTGATGCTGGGGGAGGCTGATGCTGGGGGAGGCTGGGAGGAGGGAGGCTGATGCTGGGGGAGGCTGATGCTGGGGGGGAGGCTGGGAGGAAAGAGGTTGATGCTGGGGGAGGCTGATGCTGGGGGAGGCTGGAAGGAGAGAGGCTGAGGCTGGAAGGAGAGAGGCTGATGCTGGGGGAGGGTGGGAGGAGGGAGGCTGGGAGGAGAGAGGCTGATGCTGGGGAAGGCTGGGAGGAGAGAGGCTGATGCTGGGGACAGAGAGGAGAGGCTGATGCTGGGAGGAGAGAGGCTGATGCTGGGAGGAGAGAGGCTGATGCTGGGAGGAGAGAGGCTGATGCTGGGAGGAGAGAGGCTGATGCTGGGAGGAGAGAGGCTGATGCTGGGGGCACAGAGGCTGGTGCTGGTGCAGCATGGGGGATGGAGCACGATGGGGAGTGCGCAGCATGGGGGATGGAGCACGATGGGGAGTGCGCAGCATGGGGGATGGAGCACGATGGGGAGTGCGCAGCATGGCGGATGGAGCACGATGGGGAGTGCGCAGCATGGGGGATGGACCACGTTTGGGAGTGCGCAGCATGGCGGATGGAGCACGTTTGGGAGTGCGCAGCATGGCGGATGGAGCACGTTTGGGAGTGCGCAGCATGGCGGATGGAGCACGTTTGGGAGTGCGCAGCATGGTGGATGGAGCACGTTTGGGAGTGCGCAGCATGGCGGATGGACCACGTTTGGGAGTGCGCAGCATGGCGGATGGAGCACGTTTGGGAGTGCGCAGCATGGCGGATGGAGCACGATGGGGGGTGCGCAGCATGGGGGATGGAGCACGATGGGAGGTGCACACCTCCCCCCAACACACACACACACAACACACCACACACACACTGGGAACCACAAACACCGCCCTACACAGACACCCACACACACAGACAACGCTGCACACACAACACCCAAACACCGCGGCATACATAAATATACGCACATACCACGCAACACACACACATTGCACAAAACATACCTCCCCCAAAAACACACCACACCCACACAAACCGCGCAACACACACAACGCTGCAGACACACAGCACTCCACAAACAACGCAACACACGCAACACACATACAACACCGCTCTCACCCCCCGCCACACCCAGACAACACCCAGAACATGTACAGCGCCTACACAAACACTTGGTAACTACACACAACAACATCTATATATATATATATATATATATATATATATATATATATAACAAAAATCATACATTAACTACACAATACGTAAATTCTAGAATACCCGATGCGTAGAATCGGGCCACCTTCTAGTAATAGATAATGATGGTTCGTACATGCCTCAAGGAATGTCTAAACAAAAAACCTGAAACTTAAACCTTTCTAAATTGCCTGAAATGCTCTTTGTTTCATTAAAGCACGGTCCAGTAATGAGCCTTGAGGGAGGCACATAATGTCTGCATCTTCAGAAGCTCTCAATAATCCGCCAGAGCTGGTGCCTAACAGCCCCTCTCGTCAATTCCTGTCCTGATCTGACTGAGCTCAGCTACTAGAAGTAACCCATGAAAGATTAATGACAATTCTGTTACCAGGCACCATGTCCCGAATCTGTTCTCTGGATTCTGCTTAGTATAAGGCCCCGGCTCTCGGAATCACAGTCAGATTAGAATGAATACTGCTAAAGATGTGAATAAAAAAAGGTAATATGCCAAGCACAAAGCGGCCAGGCTCCAAACGAGATAACTAATTCCATAGACAGGCTGGCGTGATTATCATCGATTTGGATGACTTATCTGGATCCTAAAACACCTGGGGCCAAGTGTCCTGATCAACCCTGGATCCAGGTCATGCAAATATCTGTATGCCAGCAGCATTCAGGAGTGAGATCCATAAGACCACAGCAAACAACCCTAATCAAAGGGACCTGATTAACCCTTCTCACTACAGCTAATGTTCCTGTTTTTTTCTTCCTTTTTTCTAAGATTCAGAATTTTTATGAGACCATATCCAAATGCTGGCTTCCTTTTTGTAGTGTACTGTTGTATAACATTTTTCATTTTACCATATAATGTACTGGGTATATAAAAAAATTCCAAGTGCAGATATGGTGAGAAAAATAATGCACAACTCTGTTGTTTGTAGGGGTTTGTTTTTATTGTGCAGAAAAAATAACATGATCACCTGACTTTTCCTTTAGTTTTCATTGCATTTTTGGAGGAAAAGAGTAGGCGAAAAATGTCTTTTCTGGCATGTTAATACTTTTTTTCTGTGCAACGGGTGTTAAGTTAAATATTTTAATTTTGATTGATCTGACTTTACAGATAAGGCAATAAAGAAAGAAGGATTTTTGTGTACTCACGTAAAATCTCTTTCTCTGAGGGGGACACAGGACCATGGGTGTATGCTGCTGTGACTAGGAGGCTGACATTAAGTGAACATAAAAAGAGTTAGCTCCTCCCTGGCAGTGTACACCCCGAGCCGGAGGCAGAACTATGCCAGTTTAGTGCAAAAGCAGTAGTAGGAGAGACTTGAACAACCATAACTAAACAATGTAATACAAGAGAAAAATGTGTGGTGAAAAACACAGTGTCTTATCATAGTATCATAGTTTTTAAGGTTGAAGGGAGACTCTAAGTCCATCTAGTTCAACCCGAAGCCTAACATGTTGATCCTAACATGTTGATCCAGAGAAAGGCAAAAAAAACCCCCAATGTGGCAAACAAGTTCCAATGGGGAAAAAATTTCCTTCCTGACTCCACATCCGGCAATCAGACTAGTTCCCTGGATCAATACCCTGTCATAAAATCTAATATACATAACTGGTAATATTAAATTTTTCAAGAAAGGCGTCCAGGCTCTGCTTAAATGTTAGTAGTGAATCACTCATTACAACATCATGCGGCAGAGAGTTCCATAGTCTCACTGCTCGTACAGTAAAGAATCCTCGTCTGTGATTATGATTAAACCTTCTTTCCTCAAGACGTAGCGGATGCCCCCGTGTTCCAGTCGCAGGCCTAGGTGTAAAAAGATCTTTGGAAAGGTCTCTGTACTGTCCCCTCATATATTTATACATTGTGATTAGATCCCCCCTAAGCCTTCGTTTTTCCAAACTAAATAACCCCAAGTTTAATAACCTGTCTTGGTATTGCAGCCCACCCATTCCTCTAATAATCTTGGTCGCTCTTCTCTGCACCCTCTCCAGTTCAGCTATGTCCTTCTTATAGATCGGTGACCAGAATTGTACACAGTATTCTAAGTGCGGTCGCACTAGTGACTTGTACAGAGGTAGAACTATATTTTTTTCATGAACACTTATACCTCTTTTAATACATCCCATTATTTTATTAGCCCTGGCAGCAGCTGCCTGACACTGTCCACTAAAGTGAAGTTTACCATCCACCCATACACCCAAGTCTTTTTCTGTGTCTGTTTTACCCAGTGTTCTACAATTAAGTACATAATCATAAATGTTATTTCCTCTACCCAAGTGCATGACCTTACATTTATCTACATTAAACTTCAATTGCCACTTCTCAGCCCAATCCTCCAATTTACATAAATCTCTCTGTAATATAAAATTATCCTCCTCTGTATTGATTACCCTGCAGAGTTTAGTATCATCTGCAAATATTGAAATTCTACTCCGCATGCCCCCAACAAGGTCATTTATAAATAATGTTGAAAAGAAGCGGGCCCAATACTGACCCCTGTGGTACCCCACTATGAACTGAGACCCAGTCCGAGTACGTACCATTAATAACCACCCTTTGTTTCCTATCACTGAGCCAGTTTTTAACCCAGTTACACATATTTTCCCCTATCCCCATTATTCTCATTTTATGTACCAACCTTTTGTGTGGCACCGTATCAAAAGCTTTTGAAAAGTCCATATACACAACATCCCCTGCATTTCCCTGGTCCAGACTTGAACTTACCTCTTCATAGAAGCTGATCAAATTAGTTTGACAGGATCGATCCCTCATAAACCCATGTTGATACTCTGTCATAAGGTTATTTTTCTTGAGATACTCAAGTATAGCATCTCTCAAGAAACCCTCAAGGATTTTACCAACCGTAGAGGTTAAACTTACCGGCCTATAATTTCCCGGCTCTGTTTTTTTCCCCTTTTTGAATATTGGCACCACATTTGCTATGCGCCAGTCCTGCGGTACCGACCCTGTTATTAAGGAATCTGAGAAGATTAAAAATAATGGTATATCTATCACAGAACTCAATTCCTGTAGTACTCTGGGGTGTATGCCATCCGGGCCCGGAGATTTGTCAACCTTAGTGATTTCGAGGCGGCGGCGTACTTCCTGCTGGGTTAAGCAGGTAATATTCAAGGGTGAATTTATGGTATCACTGGTCATGTCATCTGCCATGGCATTTTCTTGTATAAAAACCGTAGAAAAAAAGTCATTCAGCAGGTTGGCTTTACCCTCATCCCCTTCCACCATTTCACCAAGATTATTTTTAAGGGGGCCAACACTATCGTTTTTCAGTTTTTTACTGTTTATGTAGTTAAAGAATATTTTAGGATTATTTTTACTTTCTCTCGCAATGAGTCTCTCTGTCTCAAACTTAGCTAACTTAATTTGCTTTTTACATATTTTATTTAATTTTCTATAATTATATAATGCCTCATCACTACCTACCCTCTTTAATTCTTTTAAGGCTTTCTGTTTTTCTTTTATTGCTTCCCTTACAGCTCTATTTAGCCATAGGGGTTTCCTCCTATTTCTAGTATGTTTGTTCCCATAGGGTATATTTTCTGCACAAGCCCTGTTCAGGATGCTCATAAAAGTCTCCCATTTGCTTTGTGTACTTTTATTACTTAGAGAAACCAAGGAAAAAAATGTGAAAAAATACCCTGCTGTAACTAAATAAAAGCATAGTGCATATAAACATAGGGTACTTAGTAAACACTGTTTTTGATCAAAAAAAGCATAAAGCTATCCCACCAACGCCAAGGTGTACCCAGTTGGGATAGTACCTACACTCTCTAATATTAAAACCTTACCATGGGTCTAAAATAGCCCTCAATGTGGCTAAGGGCTGAGAGCGACCGGGTCCCAACAGGACACACACAGTCAGGGGGATTCACAGAATGAAAAGTCCAGCTCGCCGAGAAGGGGGCCACTCCCTGTTTGTACTGAATACAAAAAAAAATGTCTCATGGCCAGTGTGAACATGGTCTCACAAGTACCATGTATACCATCTCATACTCCGGCTCACTTTTTTGTTTTTACTTTTATTACTTAGTACATCATCCCAGTTTATTGCACTAAGATCATCTCTCAACCGTTTAAAATTTGCTTTCCTGAAGTTTAGTGTCCTTGTAGCCCCTCTACTAGACATCTTACTAAAGAATACATGAAAACTTATTATTTTGTGATCACTATTCCCCAAGTAACCCCCAACTTGTATATTTGATATGCGGTCTGGCCTATTGGTTAGTACAAGGTCTAGTAGTGCTCCCCCTCTTGTGGGGTCCTGTACCATTTGTGAAAGGTAATTATCTTTCATTGTTATCAAAAATCTATTTCCTTTGCTGGAACTGCAAGTTTCTGTTCCCCAATTTATATCAGGATAGTTAAAGTCCCCCATAATAATTACCTCTCCGAGACTCGCTGCTTTATCAATTTGCTTTATGAGGAGATTCTCTACCTCTTCCATAATATTCGGCGTCTTATAACACACCCCTATCAGTATTTTATTATTCATTCTCCCCCCCCTTATCTCCACCCATAGGGACTCTACATTCTCAGTACCCTCACATATGTTGTCACGCAGGATGGGTTTTAAGGATGATTTTACATATAGACACACACCTCCCCCTCGCTTATTTGTACGGTCATTCCTGAATAGGCTATAACCCTGTAAATTAACAGCCCAGTCATAGCTCTCATCCAGCCATGTCTCTGATATCCCCACTATATCATAATTTTCTTCCAATTTTCTTATGGGCACGTAAATATATAGTAGCCGGATGGAAACAAAGGTGACCCGCAAACAACATCGGGAAACATCCGGTAAATGAAGACCTCACAATCCAAACAGGGTGGGTGCTGTGTCCCCCAATGAAGACTCAGAGAAAGAGATTTTACGGTGAGTACACAAAAATCCTTCTTTCTCTGTCGCTTTCATTGGGGGACACAGGACCATGGGACGTCCAAAAGCAGTCCCTGGGTGGGTACATAAGCCGTTCTACAGATCCAACAAACGCACAAATTCTGTAGGAAAGCGCTGTACAAATGTTTACTACCTTTTTAGAGGTGTGCGACGGCCGTCTGCAACACCTTTCTCCCAAGGCAGGCATCTGCTGATGCCTGGGTGTGGACCTTGTAAAACCTGGTGAAGGTATGAAGACTGGACCACGTTGCGGCTTTGCAGACTTGCTCGGCTGAAGCCTGGTGCCTGATTGCCCAAGACGCCCCAACTGCACGGGTGGAATGGGCTCTTACTCCCCTCGGAGGGGACTTTTCCCTCATTCGGTAGGACTCCAAAATGGCTGACCTGATCCATCTGGCAATGGTAGCCTTGGACGCAGCCATGCCCTTCGTGGAACCAGAAGGCAGGACGAACAGGTTGTCTGATTTGCGGAAAGGCCCAATTCTCGAGACGTAAGTCCTGAGCGCTCGTACAAAGTCCAGAGTGTGTACTGACCTTTCCAAGGAGCGAGTGGGTGCCGGACAAAAAGATGGAAGCACGATCTCCTCATTCAGGTGAAAAGGAGACACTACCTTCGGCAGGAACTCCGGAGACGGGCGCAGGACAACCTTGTCCTGGTGAAAAACAAAAAAAGGTGAACGGCACGAAAGAGCTGCTAGTTCAGACGTTCTCCTGATTGAAGTGACCGCCACCAAAAAGACCACTTTCCAGGATAAGTGTGAGAATGAAGATTCTTTGAGTGGTTCAAATGGACGCAGTTGGAGGGATCCTAAAACCAGATTAAGATCCCATGGTTCTAGCGGAGCCCGATAGGGCGGATTCAGATGAGCGACTCCTTGGATGAACGTCTTGACCTGCGGACGTGATGCTAGATTTCTTTGGAAAAGAACAGACAAAGCCGAAACCTGCCCCTTGATGGTTGCCAGCGAGAGACCCGCTTGCAACCCTGCCTGAAGGAACGCTAGAAGCGTCGGTAGTGACAGAACTAGCGGGGAGAGATTGCCGTTGACCTCGCACCACTGAAAAAAGGCCTTCCAGGTGCGGTAGTAGATCTTTGAAGATGAAGGCTTTCGAGCCCTAATCATAGTCTGAATCACTCCTGGAGCAAATCGTAACTGGGCTAACAGCCAGGATTCAAGAGCCATGCCGTCAAATTGAGAACCCCTGAATTTTGATGGAAGAGCGGACCCTGAGACAGCAGGTCCGGCCGATCCGGAAGCCGCCATGGGGTGTCTGCGACTAGCTGTGCGAGTTCTGCGAACCATGCTCGCCTGGGCCATTCTGGGGCGATGAGAATCACCGGAATGCCCTCTGCCTTGATTTTCTTGAGGACTCTTGGGATCAGTGGCAGCGGCGGAAAAATGAACGGTAGTCTGAACTGATTCCACAGAAGAATGAGGGCGTCGACTCCTAGCGCCTGCTGGTCGTGGTAGCAGGATATGAACTGTGGGACTTGATTGTTGAACCGCGAGGCCATCAGGTCCACATCTGGAGTCCCCCACCTGTGGCAAATCTGCTCGAAAACCTCTCTGTTGAGAGACCATTCGCCCGACGCCAGACCCTGTCTGCTGAGGTAGTCGGCCGCCCAGTTTTCCACGCCGGGGATATGTACCGCGGAGATCCTGGCGTGGTGAGACTCTGTCCACTGTATGATCCTCTTCACCTCTCTCATCGCCATGACGCTCCTCGTGCCGCCCTGATGATTGATGTATGCCACCGCCGTGGCGTTGTCCGATTGTATCCTGATTGGAAACCTCTGGAGAAGGCGCTGAAAGGCTTGCAGGGCTCGTAGGACTGCTCTGATCTCCAAAACATTGATCGGGAGCCGGCTTTCCTGGTAGGACCACTGACCGTGAGCCGTGTGTTGATGGAAGACCGCTCCCCAGCCCAGAAGGCTGGCATCGGTGGTGACTGTCTTCTAGTGCACCGGTAAGAACGACGTTCCTTTGATGAGATTCTGGCTGTTGGTCCACCAGCGCAGCGAGTGGCGGACTTCCGGGGACAAATGTATCTTGCGATCCAAGGTGAATAGAGACTTGTCCCAATTGTGCAGCAGAGATAGCTGAAGGGGACGAAGGTGGAATCGGGCAAATGGAACCACCTCTATTTCCGCCACCATTCGGCTGAGGGCCTTCATACCAAATTGCATGGACACCGCTCTCGAGTGGTGGAGGGTCTGGACGTCCTTCCGGAGGGAGACAATCTTTTCCTGTGGAAGGAACACGCGTCCTTGGATGGTATCGAACTCCATGCCTAGGAAGGTAATCCGGTGAGCCGGGGTCAACGAGGACTTCTTCCGATTGATGAGCCAACCGAGACAGGATAGAGTGTCGATGGTGACCTGGACACTTAGACGACAGTCGTTGAAAGAGGACCCTTTGATCAGTAAGTCGTCCAGGTATGGAATTACCAAAACACCTCTGGAATGTAGGATCGACATGGCAGCAGCCATGACTTTCGTGAACACTCGAGGCGCAGACACAAGACCAAACGGTAGGGCAGTGAACTGATAATGATCGTGTGCTATGGCAAAGCGTAAGAATTTTTGGTGTTGGTGTGCAATCGGGATATGCAGATATGCGTCCTGTATGTCCAGAGAGGCGAGGAATTCGCCGACCTCCATGGAGGCAATCACCGATTGGAGGGACTCCATGCGAAATCTTCGGGTTCTGACGTACCTGTTGAGGATCTTGAGGTCGAGAACAGGGCGCACAGTGCCATCCTTCTTGGGGACAACGAAGAGGTTGGCGTAGACTCCCCTGAACCGTTCCGAATCTGGAACCGGAATCACGACCCCTGAGCGGTGCAGAGATTCGATGGCGTGAAAAAAGGGACGAGCTCGCGCGTCCGACTCAGGAGGATGGGAAAGGAAAAAGCAACTTGGAAGAATTGACGTAAATTCTATCTTGTAATCCGAGACTAGGATTTCTCTGACCCAAGCGTCTGTGATCAAGGGGAACCAGACGCGTTGGAAAAGAGAAATGCGCCCCCCCCACCTGGTCTGCGCTGACGCGTGAAGACCACGAGTCATTTGGAGGAGTATCGCTGAGATCTAGATGCTGGTTTGGCAGGCTGGCGTGGTCTGGAACGCCAGGAGGGATTTGTTTTGAAAGACGGGTTCTTCCTGCTTCTCTGCGGGGATCTGTTCCTCCTAGGCTGTGTCGGGGAACTGAAGCTGCGAAAAGGGCGAAAACCTGAGGTCGGCTGGCGGCGCGGGATACGCCTTGGTCTCAGTTGGGGAAGGGAGGTGCTCTTTCCTCCCGTAGCCTCGGCGATAATCTGATCGAGCCTGTCCCCAAACAGTCAGCCTCCTGCAAATGGGAGGGTGGTAAGGGATTTCTTTGAAGCCGCGTCTGCATTCCAGGCTCTGAGACAGACCGCCCGGCGGATTGCCACCGTGTTGCTGGCCGCTTGTGCTGCGCAATTGGCTGTAGACAGAGATGCGTTAATGATGTACTCACCCGCCAGGGCAATCTGTGCCGCCATGTTGACGAGCTCGGGATCGCCAGATTGCGAGCGAAGCCCTCTACGGAGGGTGTTGGCCCAGGTCACCATGGCCTTAGCTACCCAGACGGCGGCGAAGGCCGGAGACAGGGCCGCGCCTGCCGCCTCAAAAGCAGAGCGGGCGAATGATCTCGATGTTCCGGTCCGTGGCATCACGGAGCGATGTTCCCTGCGGCAGAGATAGAACTGTATGCGAGGCCAGGCGGGAGACCGGAAGGTCGACCACCGGTGAGCACGCCCATTCCTTCCTGAGATCCTCGGGGAAGGGATAGTGTAAATCAATCGACTTACCGTTGTTGCACGTCCTGTCCGGTTGCTGTCTGTGTTTGCGTAAGATCTCAGCGAACTCCGGATGATCGCAGAAATACCTGTGAACACGTTTAAGTCGTTTGAAAGATACCTGTGAGCTCTGGACGGTTGCAGAGTCCGGCTGTAGCTTCAGCGTCGTATTCACCGCATCGACCAGGCTGTCCACCATACGCCTGACATCGGCTGCCTGATCCGAGTCCAGAAGGGAGGATGCATCCGACTCTTCCCATGAATCATCAGACGGTCTCGGAGACGAGTGGCACTCGGGCCTTGGAGGGGAGAGGGACCTCTGGGAGGAATTGGAAGACGAGACCGTGCGGGTCCGCTTCCTCACTCCAGTAGTCGGGTCTGGGTCAGACCGACTGTCATCCTGCGATGGCTGGACCTGCGGGGCCTGGCTGAGCGTAGGGAGCGACTGCAAAGCCTGCGCGATGGTCAGAGACACCCTTGACAGGGAATCCACCGACTGGGAGAGAGAAGTCAGCCACTCCGGGGGAGGGAGTGCATTGGGGCTCGGTGCATCCTGTACTGCTGCAGTAGCGAGTGGGATGGGGGTGCCGGCGGCGTCTGGGACAATCTGCGTGGGCTGTGGGTCAGGGACGCAAGCTGCGCAGAGGGGGGTAGCCTGGCCTTGGGAGAATTTTTCGTTGCAGGACGAGCACGCAAAATGCATTATGAAGGGGACCTGTTTGGATCGAGAAGGCTTAGAGTTAGGCACGGCTGCTCAGGAGGCTCCTACTAGAGACACTAGGGAGGAGACAGGAGATAGCAAGGAAAAAGTGAGGAGAAAAAAGTGTAAGAAAAGTTGCTGGTCCTAATCAGAAACAGCACTCACCCAGGCCTGTGTCCTCCCCGGGTCAGCAGGAGGCTCAGAGTAGCTGGGGGCAGCAACCGGAAAATAGATGCTGCTGCTCAGTGGCCTGCCTGAGCTGAGGTGGGCCGTTTGCAAGAAAACGCGGGCTTTTGCCTCTTTTTTTTTTTTTTTACTGAGGGGGCGTGCTAGGGGTGAGCTCTCGCTGTCGCTGGGCAGAAAAGGCGGGGGGGCGGGCCAGGAAAGACGCGCGCGCGCGCAAACGGGGGGTGGAGCGTTCTGGCCCAAGGTAGGCCCGAAGTCGGGGACTAAATTAGTGAGCGGCGGCCACCGGGAGCGCAGCGCTGCGCGGGGAGCAGATCTTACCCGTGTCCCTGCGCGGTGTCCAGATCTACGAGTCCCATCCTGGCTGCTGCGGCTCCCGGTGAGTGCAGGCTGCTGCTGGCAAGTGCCAGGGGAGGGCTGCTGGGGGGCTGTGGAGTAGACTGTAGAGTGCTCCTGCGCTGCAGTGTGTGATCCTTTGCCTGGGCCCAGTGAAACAGGGGAGAACGCTGGGGGAGGCCTGGTGCTGTGAGCGCTCCTGCGCTTGCGATGCTTCCTCGCCGTCTCCACCCAAAACACCCCTTGGGACGGTACCATAGGGGTCGACGGGGAGTGAGCCCATAAACAATAAACGTGTGGGACCCCAAGCAGCCCCTGGAGTGGTACCATGGGGCCGGAGGGGGATAGGGGCTGGCGTCTCGAGCCTCAAGGAACCCTGGGAACGATACCCTGTAGGGAAAAAGCAGGCGAGGATACTCTCTGATGCAGGGCCTTTAACCCTTCAGAAGAGATAAAAAAACGTAAAAAAGAGGAGAATGCTGAGCGGCGCCGTATAGGATGAAAAAAAAACGGAAAAAAGGAATAACCTAGGCTGAGGTTGGCCCACAGAGATATGGGCCCACATCAGCCTCCTACGACACTAAGCAAAAAACTGGCATAGTTCCGCCTCCGGCTCGGGGTGTACACTGCCAGGGAGGAGCTAACTCTTTTTATGTTCACTTAGTGTCAGCCTCCTAGTCACAGCAGCATACACCCATGGTCCTGTGTCACCCAATGAAAGCGATAGAGAAAGGGTTTTTTTTTTAATTTTTAAGTAGTTTTAAAAAACTAATGTAAAGTTATTTTTTTTCATGGTTTATATTTTTTTTGGCCCCATAGGGGATTTTAAGCTATAACAGTGTGATTGCTTGCTCTATATGCTGAAATGAAAGTATTGCAGTATACAGAAATATCATGGTCTCCAATAAAGCCCATCCTAAGGCTGGCTACTGGCTGCCAAGGCAACAAATTGGAAACCCCATAATCATGCCGACGAGGATAGGGTGTTTTGAGCAGCTGATTGTCAATCCTTTAGCGGCATTTAAGGTGCACAATGGCATTTAAGGGTTTACACAGCAGTGACTGCTGCTGTTAAGAGGCAGATGCCGGCTGCCTGCGCCTGCTCCATACAACTGGAGCGTGATGTACTTATTACTGATAATCTGATGTATTGATATGGCAGTCATTAAACGTTATATGATGGAAACAAGGAGTTCCATGATATTCACAACCTGTATCATACAGCAGAACCATTCATTTATTAAAGTCTTTACCTTCAGTTGCATAAAACGCGGCACCAGACTTTCCTCCTCGAGCTTGCCATGGCACACAATGAGCTAGGGAGCGGATGAAATCTTCTTCACTACTTCCTAAAATTACTTTGCGCATTCTGTGAAACTCTTCAGCATAATAAATTCGGCAGTAAAACTTTGCATTGGCGTCTGAAAACTCTGTACAAGAAGAAATGATAGACAATGGACCAAAGCATTAATGAAACAAAAATGCAACTTAAGGCTGCTTTACACGCTAGCGATAGCACCCGCCCCGTCGTTTGTGCATCAAGGGCAAATTGCTGCCCGTGGCGAACAATATCGCCGGTACGTGTCACATAAACTTACCTTCCTAACGACGGCGCTGTGGCCGGCA
Source organism: Anomaloglossus baeobatrachus (assembly GCF_048569485.1). Lineage (NCBI taxonomy): Eukaryota > Metazoa > Chordata > Amphibia > Anura > Aromobatidae > Anomaloglossus > Anomaloglossus baeobatrachus. The sequence goes on from NC_134359.1 coordinate 164,646,101, forward strand.
AACAACCTCTTTTTTAAAGGGGCAATTTGTGCGGCGTCACAGCGACGTCACACAGCAGGCCACCAATAGAAGCGGAGGGGCGGTGAGCAGCCGCATGAACGTCACTCCGACCTCGTTGCCGGAGGACGCAGGAACGTTGTAGTCTGTCGTTCCCGGGGTGTCACACGTAGCGATGTGTGCTGCCTCAGGAACGACGAACAACCTGCGTCCCAAACGATCAACGATATTTTGAAAATGAACGACGTGTCAACAATCAATGATTTGGTATTTGGGATCGTTAGCGGTAGCTCATGTCACATGCAACGACGTCGCTAACTTGGCCGGATGTGCGTCACGAATTCCGTGACCCCAGCGATATCTCGTTAGCGATGTCGTTGCGTTTAACGGGGCCTTTACTTATAAAGTGCACCCCAGGTTGACATGGCAAAAAAATAGTAAAAGAATATTTCATAATTAAATCTTCCCTGTCTGTGTAAAGAAGTGGAGGGTTCAATATCACCTATTTTAATACATTAGGTAGAAGAGTGCAGGGAAGTATTAGCTCTCATTAGTGATTATCTATGGCATGAGTATTAATTATACACAGCACTGCTACATGCACGCACACACCTCTGCTCCACAGTGTATGCACACTACCACATTTTGAAGTTCCTTCCAGGCATATGAATGATGTTATGACCTGAATGGTCCTTCAACTAATGAGGAGTTGATGCTGAGGTCCTGGAGACTTTCACTTGTGCACTGCACCAATCAGAAGAGCGTGAACTTTGCCGCTGTAAACTGATTGTGGTGATCAGGAAGAATACAGTGTCAATTTCTCCTCAATTATAAGAAACTGCCCTTAGACTATAGGATACACAACATTTTTTGTAGTTACTAAAAAGTATGCATTTTGTTAATAAAAAAAAAAAAAGAGATAGACAGAAAGAGAATGAACAAAAAAAGAGAAATCTAAAATCAAATCAACATTTGGTGTGACCATTCTTTCACTTGAAGACAGCATCATTTTTGTATGTTTTGGTTCATTTTCCTGCTGCAGAAAAAAAAACGTGGGTGAATCAGATGCCTTCCTAATGTTATTATATGGATAAATATATCAAAACAATAGAAAGTCCAGCTTACCGCAACATTTCTGATGCTGCAGTCCAGAGCAAGGGAACGTATCTGCCAGATGTGTGGTATGAAAGAATGAGGATAGCGTCCAGCTTCACGGGTGCAGTCTTCTTTATTCAGTAGAATATTTAAATCACATTAAGCCATTGCTAAAATATTGGAGGAATTCTTCAAAGATTAAGGATATTTCCACTATTTTAACAATGGTTTTGATGTGATTTGAATATTTTACCAAATAACGAAGACTGCACCCGTAAAGCTGGACACACTCTTCAATGCTGTATTTCCCAGAAATAAGGACACCAAGAAATGGGAAATATCGAGAACCACAGACTCAGTTGTTCACCAAGGAAACTTAGTGCAGAAGATGATATACAAAGCATATTTACTTTTCTTGAAAATTAAGAGACGTTCAGCAGTGCCATCAGCTCACAATTAGCAGCAACTAGTGGGACACCGCTGCACCGATCTACTGTTCAGAAAGGCCTGGCCTGATGAGGTCTGGAGAGTGGTAATGAGATACTGCAGCCAACAGTGAAACATGGAGGAGGTTCCATGCAAATTTAGGGCTGTACTTCAGTAAATGGAGCTGGCGATTTGGTTAGGAATAGTGATGGGCGCACCCGCAGATACTTGGGATTTGCAGGTTCAACCGGGTTTTAAAAAAAAACAAAAAAAAACACCCAAGTCCAGCCCGGAAATAAGTCTAATGTGGAACAGCATTTGGAGCTTTAAAATGGTGGTAAAAGGGATAGGGGGATTAGAGCAAGCATATTATACTTGTAAGTCACTCGACCAGCTGTAACACTACTTCTGGGGCTGCTCATTACCCTCATGCATATTCAGTGCTTCCACCACTCACCAGAAGTCCTGGCATCTGATTGGTTGCAGTCAGGCTGTGGCCCCACCCTTTGTGACAGCATGCCTGACTGCTTGGAATAGCACACAGTGTGCCAATAGTGGTGTAAAAAATAAATTAAAAAAATGGCGTAGGGTCCCCCTATATTATGATACTCAGCACAGATAAAACATACAGCTACAGGCTTAGCTTGGCAGTGTATCACAATAAAAGGGACTTCATGAGTTTTTTTTGCTTTTTCTTAAATTATTTGAATAATTTTTAAAAATTGGCATTTGCCTCTCATACCTCCCCCCCGAATTCTCATACCCAGCCATGATAAAACCGACAGCTGGTATTCTCAGGTTGGGGAGACCTATGGTTATTGGGTCACCCAGCCTACAAAATAGCAGCCTGCAGTGACCCAGGATTGTTGCTTCCACTAGATGCGACAATCTCAGAACTTTACCAAACTCATCCTGAATTCCCTAGTGCAGTGGCAATCAGTGTAGTAAAGGGTTAGTGAATGCTTCTAGCTGCCACTGAGACCTAGATTAGCAATGGGAGGAGTCTGAGACCCCCCATCACTAATCTGTAAGTGAAAAGAAATAAAACACAAAACACAGAAAAAAATCCTTTATTTGAAATAAAATACAAAACAAACACCCTCTTTCCCCTCTTTAATTAATCCCCAAAACACCCAGTTCTGATGTAATTCACACAAAGTCCCACAACGATTCCAGCTCTGCTACATTATATTACAGTGCGTGGGCAGAGAACATGTCCGCAGGCTGTGGGCTTCAGTCAGAGAATAACTGAGCTGCAGTTATGAACGGTGACGTTATTTGAGTTTAGAGAGTTGGAAGTTTCCACGGTACTCCACCTGTGACCGAAGGTAACCTGACCTCAGGTGACTTCGTTAAACTCTGTGACCTCATCTCTGGTGAGGTCACTGAGTTCACACAACTGCATCTCCTAGCAGAAAACCACGTGTTTTTTTGCCAAGAGATGCAGATTTTACACCATATTCCTGTACCAAATCTGCATCTCCTGGGAAAAAAAAATTGCATCAAAACCGCATGCGTTGTGCTGAAGGCCTGATCTCAACATTATTTAGCCTGTCTGGAAACATGAGGAGACAAAGATTTGTGCAAGTTTACATCCACAGAAGATCTGATGTTAGTTCTCCAAATGTTTGGAAGAACCTTCCCGTTTACTTCCTTCAAAAATTGTGTGCGTGTTCACAAAGAATAATTGATGCTTTGATGCTGTTTTAAAGGCAGATTGCTCACACAAAATATTGATTTGATTTGGATTCTTTGTTCATTCAAATTTGCCAAGTAGATCATAAGGAAGACAGTAAATATACAGCAATTTACAGAAGTGTTTTATCTTGATAATGACCAAGCTTGGTTTTATTAATATCAAGGGTTTTTGCTTAGATTCCAAGAGGACAATATCTCAGATTGCGGAGAAATTGTTCATCTAATATTGTCTTCCATAATCAAGCAAGAGACCTACGCAAAAGGTTCTCAGAAAGAGGTATCAAAATAAGAGTGTGACTGCATACGGCTTTTTTGTTTTCTTTTTAAAAAAAAGACGATGTAACCATCGTCCTCTGATGACACACGGAATCATTTGCAGTAATAGAAACAGGGAGACATGAGCCACACAGCTTATTTCACTGAAACGAAACGTCATCTGGGGCGGTGATAGAAGCAGGGTGAGTGATAAAAGCAGGGTGAGTGACAACAGCAAACCCCCCTCCCGATGACTATCCATTTTTAGGCAGTGACATCAGCTGCATTGCTGATGTTACTCACTCTGCTTCTATTGCCCCCTAAAAAACACCAAAACTCAGCCTTGGTTAGAGAATAAAGGGGTGAACAGCCATAACGTGGTCCCTCAGCATAAGGAAATATACCACTATTCATATAAGTATATGGATATACTGATCCAAAGTAGAACATAAACAACCAATTCACAAAAAAAAGATCAGAGATACATTGTAAAATCAATAATCTTTATTTAAATACATACAAAGAAGAAAAATGGAGTGCAGTAACAGAGAAAGTACACAAGGTGGCATACCAAAACAGCAGATGTATGCAAGTGCCAACTACTAATTAAAAAGCCAATGGTACAGGTCCAATCACAGGTTCTATATTACACACAGTGTGATTACACTTAATAAAGGATCTCTGTGATATAAATAGAGAGGCTATAGCATAAAAATAAATTATATAAACGGCAATTATACACTGCTAGAATGGCACAAAGTCCCATCCAATGCACGTTTCAGCAACAGCCTTCGTCAGGGGGGCGTCATTTATTTTTATGCTATAGCCTCTCTATTTATATCACAGGGATCCTTTATTAAGTATAATCACACTGTGTGTACTATAGAACCTGTGATTGGACGTTTACCATTGGCTTTTTAATTAGTAGTTGGCCCTCACATATATCTGCTGTTTTGGTATGCCACATTGTGTACCTTCTCTGTTACTGCACCTTATTTTTCTTCTTTTTATGTATTTAAATAAAGATTATTGATTTTACAATGTATCTCTGATCCTTTTTTTGTGAATTGGTTGTTTCTATTTCCCCCTGATGCCACCTTGTTTCCATTAAAGAAGCTGTGTGGCGAGAGTAACAGGAGCTACGTCACTGTGATCAATTCGCTCTACTTCTAGCACTTCCATTGATTCTGGACATCATTAGGGGATGTTGATGACAGAAGCTGTGGTACGTGACAGTAGTGCAGTCTCCTGATAACGTCCAGTTTCATGGGTGGTGAGAGAAAATACTGGGAAGTGACTGCAGGGCCATTCATTCTATTGATGTCATCCTATTAAGACTCCCCTCATCCCCTCAAACGAAACATCCCAGGAAGTAAAGAAAAAAAAACAAAGGGATCAGCTTTTTAGAGAGAATGGTAGGGAATTTTATAATAAAGCAAATTGCAAAAATGGTTAGGGCTTCAAACCAGATCTGTAGGGCATTTTATGTATCAGAGAACCCTTTTAACATGTTTGCAGCAATAGTTGTCATCAGAGAAGCGTACCAGTCATGCATACTGGACAGGTTCTGTGCATAGCAGAGGTGTGTGACAGCGGCCCGCTAATACACATGCACTAGCCTAGTCTATAACATAGAGTAAAGTACTGCATGCTTGAAAATTGTGTCACACAGACTTTATTAAACTTTATTGCGGTGTGGAAGGGCCCCTACAAATTCCCGGTACTGAGGCCCTCAGCAGTCTGTGACCGACCCTGGCCTAAAACACACATTAAACAGTCTGAACTATCATGTAACAACAATCTACAAAGGGGAAGGCAGCAGATAGTCAGTAGATCCTTACCCATGTACCCAGTACACTGGCACTTGTTTTCTTAAGGAGAAAACAACTTTCGGTGGTGTCACATACAGGTTCCCAGAACCTGTCACTGTAGTAATTAATGAAGGTTGGCGATCCTTGCCGGCTGAAAATGCTTTAAAGCTAAAAGATGCTTACCCGCTTTTCTTGTTGTATGGTATATAATTGGTCACAAGCCTCCAGCACTGCAGAATATGTTTGCACATTATAAATAATTGACAATATGTCCTAACTGCATGAACACTACCTGAAGAAGTGTCTCTTATCTGCACATCAATTTCGTATACTTAGCAGCCTTTTTTAAATCTTCCGAGTGACAGAAAATGCCACAGCATGACTCGAGAATTGTCACATTGGCCTCCCTTAAAATTGCAAAATTGTAGGCAACATAGGGAAAATCCAATACAGATCAGACAACATATAACATGAGTGCTGCTGTAATTAACGCTGCTCTATAGGAGCAGAGTTCTACCGCACAATGCAGCAGTAGGCAAAACGGAATTCATTTTATATCAATCATCTCCCAGCAGGTATGCTGCACGCCGTCCTCCCCTGCTTCTGGCCAACACACACACACATCAGACCGCGCGCACACACACATCAGACCGTGCACACACACACATCAAACCGCACACACACACACACACACACACACATCAGACCGCACACAAACACACACATCAGACCGCACACACACACATCAGACCGCACACACACACATCAGACCGCACACACACACATCAGACCGCACACACACATCAGACCGCACACACACATCAGACCGCACACACACACACACACACATCAGACCGCACACACACACACACACACACACACACACATCAGACCGCACACACACACACACACACATCAGACCGCACACACACACACATATCAGGCCGCTGTGAGACTGTGACCGGGGTTATCTATGACGGCCGGTATGTCTCGCCCCGGTTGTGCTCACTCCATGATAGAAAGTAAATCCACTCTAGGGTTAATGCTGTTTCCCTACAGGCTGAAGGAAGGGTTAAATGGAAACAGGAACAAGGGCAGGTGTGCCGGGTGTGAGGGAGTGAACAGAACTCCCTGAGTTCTCTGCTGGAGAGGCACATTTATATTGTTGTGGACTTTTGTTTGGACATTAAACCGTGTGCTGTGAACCTTAATGCCTGGATCCCGTGTCTTCTGCTGCGCAGCCGACCACGCTACCTCACACCGCACACACACACGCACATCAGACCGCACACGCACATCAGACCGCACACACACATCAGACCGCACACACACATCAGACCGCACACACACATCAGACCGCACACACACATCAGACCGCACATACACACATCAGACCGCACACACACATCAGACCGCACATACACACATCAGACCGCACATACACACATCAGACCGCACATACACACATCAAACCGCACATACACACATCAGACCGCACATACACACATCAGACCGCACATACACACACACACACACCACACGCACACACACATACACACACATCAGACCGCACACACACACCACACCGCGCACATACACACATCAGACCGCACATACACACATCAGACCGCACATACACACATCAGACCGCACATACACACATCAGACCGCACACACACACATCAGACCGCGCACACACACACACATCAGCCCGCGCGCGCACACACATCAGCCCGCGCGCGCACACACATCAGCCCGCGCGCGCACACACATCAGCCCGCGCGCGCACACACATCAGCCCGCGCGCGCACACACATCAGACCGCGCGCGCACACACATCAGCCCGCGCGCGCACACACATCAGCCCGCGCGCGCACACACATCAGACCGCGCGCGCACACACATCAGACCGCGCGCGCACACACATCAGACCGCGCGCGCACACACATCAGACCGCGCGCGCACACACATCAGACCGCGCGCGCACACACATCAGACCGCGCGCGCACACACATCAGACCGCGCGCGCACACACATCAGACCGCGCGCGCACACACATCAGACCGCGCGCGCACACACATCAGACCGTGCGCGCACACACATCAGACCGCGCGCACACACATCAGACCGCGCGCACACACATCAGACCGCGCGCACACACATCAGACCGCGCACACACACATCAGACCGCACACACACATCAGACCGCACACACACATCAGACCGCACATACACACATCAAACCGCACATACACACATCAAACCGCACACACACATCAGACCGCACATACACACACACACACACACCACACGCACACACACACACACATCAGACCGCACACACACACACCACACCGCGCACATACACATCAGACCGCACATACACACATCAGACCGCACACACACACATCAGACCACACACACACACATACACACCAGACCGCACACACACACACACACACACACATCAGACCGCGCACACACACACACATCAGCCCACACACACACACATCAGCCCACACGCACACACACATCAGACCGCGCGCACACACACATCAGACCGCGCGCACACACACATCAGACCGCACATACACACACACACACACACACACACCACACGCACGCACACGCTCATCAGACCGCACACGCACATCAGACCGCACACGCACATCAGACCGCACACGCACATCAGACCGCACACGCACATCAGACCGCACACGCACATCAGACCGCACACGCACATCAGACCGCACACGCACATCAGACCGCACACGCACATCAGACCGCACACGCACATCAGACCGCACACGCACATCAGACCGCACACACACATCAGACCGCACACACACATCAGACCGCACACACACATCAGACCGCACACACACATCAGACCGCACACACACATCAGACCGCACACACACATCAGACCGCACACACACATCAGACCGCACACACACATCAGACCGCACACACACATCAGACCGCACACACACATCAGACCGCACATACACACATCAAACCGCACACACACATCAGACCGCACATACACACACACACACACACCACACGCACACACACACACACACATACACACACATCAGACCGCACACACACACACACCGCGCACATACACATCAGACCGCACATACACACATCAGACCGCACACACACACATCAGACCACACACACACACATACACACCAGACCGCACACACACACACACACACACACACATCAGACCGCGCACACACACACACATCAGCCCACACGCACACACACATCAGACCGCACGCACACACACATCAGACCGCGCGCACACACACATCAGACCGCACATACACACATCAGACCACACACACACACACACACCACATGCACGCACACGCACATCAGACCGCACACGCACATCAGACCGCACACGCACATCAGACCGCACACGCACATCAGACCGCACACGCACATCAGACCGCACACGCACATCAGACCGCACACGCACATCAGACCGCACACGCACATCAGACCGCACACGCACATCAGACCGCACACACACATCAGACCGCACACACACATCAGACCGCACACACACATCAGACCGCACACACACATCAGACCGCACACACACATCAGACCGCACACACACATCAGACCGCACATACACACATCAAACCGCACATACACACATCAAACCGCACATACACACATCAAACCGCACATACACACATCAAACCGCACACACATCAGACCGCACATACACACATCAAACCGCACATACACACATCAAACCGCACATACACACATCAAACCGCACATACACACATCAGACCGCACATACACACATCAGACCGCACATACACACACACACACACCACACGCACACACACACACATACACACACATCAGACCGCACACACACACCACACCGCGCACATACACATCAGACCGCACATACACACATCAGACCACACACACACACACCAGACCGCGCACACACACACACACATCAGACCGCGCACACACACACACATCAGCCCACACGCACACACACATCAGACCGCGCGCGCACACACACATCAAACCGCACATACACACATCAGACCGCACATACACACATCAGACCACACACACACACACACCAGACCGCGCACACACACACACACATCAGACCGCGCACACACACACATCAGCCCACACGCACACACACATCAGACCGCGCGCACACACACATCAGACCGCGCGCACACACACATCAGACCGCACATACACACATCAGACCACACACACACACACATACACACACATCAGACCGCGCACAAACACACACATCAGCCCACACGCACACACACACACACATCAGCCCACACGCACACACACATCAGACCGCGCGCACACACCAGACCGCGCGCGCACACACATCAGACCGCGCGCGCACACACATCAGACCGCGCGCGCACACACATCAGACCGCGCGCGCACACACATCAGACCGCGCGCACACACATCAGACCGCGCGCACACACATCAGACCGCGCGCACACACATCAGACCGCGCGCACACACATCAGACCGCGCGCACACACATCAGACCGCGCGCACACACATCAGACCGCGCGCACACACATCAGACCGCGCGCACACACATCAGACCGCGCGCACACACATCAGACCGCGCGCACACACATCAGACCGCGCGCACACACATCAGACCGCGCGCACACACATCAGACCGCGCGCACACACATCAGACCGCGGACACACACACATCAGACCGCGCACACACACACATCAGACCGCGCACACACACATCAGACCGCGCACACACACATCAGACCGCGCGCACACACACATCAGACCGCGCACACACACATCAGACCGCGCACACAAACATCAGACCGCGCACACAAACATCAGACCGCGCACACAAACATCAGACCGCGCACACAAACATCAGACCGCGCACACAAACATCAGACCGCGCACACACACACATCAGACCGCACACACACACACATTAGACCGCACACACACATCAGACCGCACACACACACACATCAGATCGCACACACACACACATCAGACCGCACACACATCAGACCGCACACACATCAGATCGCACACACATCAGATCGCACACACATCAGAGCGCACACACATCAGATCGCACACACACACACACATCAGATCGCACACACATCAGATCGCACACACATCAGATCGCACACACATCAGATCGCACACACATCAGATCGCACACACATCAGATCGCACACACATCAGATCGCACACACATCAGAGCGCACACACATCAGATCGCACACACATCAGATCGCACACACATCAGAGCGCACACACATCAGAGCGCACACACATCAGAGCGCACACACATCAGAGCGCACACACATCAGAGCGCACACACATCAGATCGCACACACATCAGATCGCACACACATCAGATCGCACACACACACTCACCACATATTGCATATACAATTGCACACACTCAAGCACATCTGGAGATACCACTTGCTTCCTGCCAGCAGGGGACTCTCTGCTGTCTTGTCTCTGATGCGTTCCACTGCAGGGTCCGCCCAGCATTCCACCTGCAGGTCCTGGAAGCTCCACTGCACAGTGCACAGGGTCCTTAAGGTCTTTAAGTACTTCTCGGAGACTTAAGGTCCTTAAGTCTCTTTTCTCTTCAGTATTCTCTTTTTTGCAGGTGTCCACTGTCTGCAAGTGTCCTGCAGTATTCTAACTTTTCTTTAGCTGCATGGACACTTCATTATTAAACAGTGCCTAGGTCTTATTTTCGGGGGATGTCTTATATTTAGGCCTCGCAGAAAGCTCCAGCTAGATCTTATTTTTGGGAGAGGTTTTTTTTTTTGTGGAAACACGGTATATAAAGGGAATCCATCAACAGGATTTCATTACCCAAACTGCATATAAGTGCATGTAGCTCTCCAGCAATATCTTCATATGGCCAGTCTGTTTCTCCCATACTGAGAAATCAGCCGTTGAATGGGATCCAATTTTAGTCTCCACATTTTAAAAAGGATATTTAGAAATTAGAGTCCATTCAAAGGGGCAGCTAGATTATTAAAAGGAAAGGCAGGCCTCCCATATGATCGGAGGTTGGGAAATGTGGATTTGTTTAGCTTAGAGAAAAAACGTCTCAGAGGAGATCTCATTTATATCTAATATATAAAGCTGAATGTGTGTGTGTATGTTTGTGTGTGTATGTGTGTGTGTGTGTGTGTGTGTGTATGTATGTCCGGGATTGGCATCTGCACCGTCGCAGCTACAGCCACAAAATTTTGCACACTCACACGTCTGGACCCCGAGAGCGTCATAGGCTATGTTTTGAGGGGAAATTTTAACCCCGCACTTTACAGTTTTTCGCCAAAAAACCTGCCTCCATTAAAGGGAATGGAGCTGGGAGCCACAGTGCAGGCAGAACTTCAGAAGAATGAGCAGCCACGCCCTTATATGGAATGTTGGCGTGTCACAATGCAGCCAGGGAAAGAGACAGACACAGACAGGGTAAGAAACAGACACAAAGAGACAGACAAAGAGACAGAGACAGACACAGGGAAACAGACAGACAGGGAAAGAAAGGGAAAGAGACAGACAGGGTAAGAGACAGACAGACAGGTAAAGAGACAGACACAGGGAAAGAGACAGAAGGAAAGAGGGAAAGAGACAGACAGGGAAAGAGAGGAAAAGAGACAGACAGGGAAAGTGACAGAGATAGATAGACATACAGGGAAAGAGATTGAGACAGACGGAGAAAGAGACTGAGACAGTCAGAGACAGACAGGGAAAGAGACAGACAGAGATAGAGAGAGAGACAGAGATATATATACAGAGGGGTAGACAGACAGAGAATGGGAGAGAAACAGAGAGACAGTTACTATCCCGGGCGTTAATACATTCTATTTATACATTCTATCCCGGGAATGTTAATACATTCTATTTTGTTAAAGGAGTTGTCCGACATAAACTCAAAAATTTTTGTTAAGCTAATCTGTGCTGTATTGTCATATAAATCACACCTACATTGTTATTTTTTGTTTTCTAACTTTTGTTCCTCTTGAATTATCCCTTTATTCTCTGCAGCTTCTTGTTTACATTCAGATCCAGCAAACATGACCACACCCACACATATGGCTCTGCACACCCACACATATGGCTCTGCACCACCCCCACCCTCCCATAGGGAACACATGTAGGGAAAACATACTCACCCGTCCTCGGTCCCCGCCGCTCCTGCACGTTCGCGTGCTGTCTGTGCTCTGGCCATCTGGCCGTAGTGACGTCCCCGCTGTGCTGAAGAGAGCACAGACAGTGGGAGGGACAGTGATGAGAAGCAGCGCTGCGCTGCTTCTCATCAGCACTTTCATATGTACCGGCATCTGTGATCTGTGATGCCGGTACATTTGAATGTGTGATCCTGAGCAGGGGGCCCGGTGCTGGGGCTGACACCACGTCAGCTGCCGCCTGGCCCCGCCCCCAGGTCACGGACCCCACAGCAGTGCAGGGGGAGGTTACTGGAGAGTAAAAGAGGTGCGGGGGAATGTGTTGGAGGGTGCAGGGAAGGGGGCGGGGACTCACACACTGTACAGCCCAACAGGGAGGCGACATGCTGTTTCCAGATTTGCATGTCAACATGGCCCTGCCCATGTTGACATGAAATGACCGGAAGCAGCAAAATCACGGCAGGAGCGGTCACATGACCGCTCTGAGCCGGGGGGAGAGGGGCTGACAGCAGGGCAGGTAAGTGGTCTCTATCTACTTACCTGCCCCAATGTAGCCCAATAGGGAAATAAAAAAAAAAAAAGTCAAAGAAGCCGGATAACCCCTTTAACAATAGTTATTAACCCGGGCAAAGCCGGGTAGTACAGCTAGTATATAAATATATGTGTGGTCAATATAAAGGACTGGCACATGACTTATTTCTGACAAAGACAGTAAGGCGATTCCGCTTGGAGATAAAGGAAGAAATCGGGTTTTTTTAGCCGCGCTATCACCAGGATCCGATGTTGATTAAATATTCTCTTTATTTATGTGCAGGTCAAGTCAACACGTTTCTGTGGTCGCACCCTCCATCATGACAACAGAGAAAATCAACAATACAAAGGCAGCAAGAGAGCCCCTATATATACACCTTTGTCGGTCTGTAACGGTCAGAGAAGAGCCCGCCGGATTTTGAATAAAATAGCGGGATCCCCAACGACTACATTAACTGAAATATTATACATTAATAAAGATATCAAAGGTTTAACAATCAAAGGTCTTGATGGATAAAATTTAAAACACTTGATAAAATAACATATCAAAAAATTAAAAATATCAAAAAAGGGGAATCAAAGAAAATAAAGGGGCTCTCTTGCTGCCTTTGTATTGCTGATTTTCTTTGTTGTCCTGATGAAGGACGCTGCGACCTCAGAAATGTGTTGACTTGACCTGTACATGAATAAAGAGAATATTTAATCCACATCGCATCTTGGTGATAGCGTGGCTAAAAATACCAAGCTGAATATTTCTGTGGCTGCTGCTATTACCTCTCCTATGCTGATCCAGGTGTTGTGACGGTCACAACCCTGACAGGTGAGTGTATTCAGTTGCACTTACCTACTGTAGAGCATTAGATAAGACCCTATTTGTGCTAATTTCTCCACAGTATTTCCTGTTCTGCGAATAAGACGATTCCGGCAGCTAAATAGGCAAGGGTTCTTTACAGTTACAGTAGTCAGACTGTGGAATGCACTACCACAAGAGGTAGTAATGGCAGATACTATGACAGGTTTTAAAAAAAGGGCTGGATGATTTCCTCAGTACACACAACATTGTCGATTATAAATGATTTAGTGACAAAATATATAACTGGTGGAGGAAGGTTGAGCTAGATGGACCTAGGTCTTTTTTCAACCTTATGTAATATGTTTATATTACTGTGTTTTTCCAAAAATAAGACCTCCCCCAAAAATAACCCCTAGCAGGGATTTTCAGCATTTTCGGAGCAAGGCTTAAATATAAGCCCTCCCCCGAAAATAAGCCCTAGTCGCGGATCTATAATGAAGTGTCCGTGCAGCTAAAAAGGTTACAGATACTGCAAGACACTTCATTATAGACAGCGGCACCCGGCAATTACACTCACCCGACACTAAGCGGCAGGACCTGTAGCTATCGCACACCCGCACACATCGGCTCACACACACACACACAAACAAACAAAATCAGATCACACACACAAGATCTCACACACAAACATCGGATCGCACACAATCAGATCGCTCACACAAACATCGGATCACACGCAAACATCAAATCACACACACACACACACATCGGATCGCATACACACTCACCTCATCCAGCGACACCGATCTCTTCTCACCAGCAGAATCCTGAGAGGCAATGCGGTGCAACGTGACGAATAGGACCTGCGGCGGGACAAGTGACTTGCTTCATGCCCTGCGGCCGTAAGCGCTGGATGTGATGTGTGCGCGGCAATCGGCTGTGTGTGTGTGTGTGTGTGATCTGCTGTGTGTATCTGCAATCGGCTATGTGTGTGTCTGCGATCGGCCGTGTTTTCTGCGATCGGCTGTGTGTATCTGCGATCAGCCGTGTGTGTCTGCGATCGGCTGTGTAAGTCTGCGTTCGGCTGTGTGTATCTGTGATCGGCTGTGTGTGTGTGATCAGCTGTGTGTGCCTGCGATCTGCTGTGTGTGTAAGTGTGTGTGTGTGTGATCTGCTGTGTGTGTGTGTGTGTGTGTGTGTGTGTGTGTGTGTGTGTGTGTGTGTGTGTGTGATCTGCTGTGTGTGTGTGTGTGTGTGTGTGTGATCTGCTGTGTGTGTGTGATCTGCTGTGTGTGTGTGTGTGTGTGTGTGTGTGTGTGTGTGATCTGCTGTGTGTGTCAGTATGTCAGCTAGCAGCAGGGTAGGACGGCGTGCAGCACCGACCGGAGATCACAGGGAGGACCTGGGAGACATGCAGAAGTCCTGGTGTGGTGAGTATGAGTCTCCTGGGAAGTGGGGGGTCTGCTTTTTTGGGGGGGGGTAAACTTACCCCTAACCGGGTTTCTCCAAGAATAAAACCTCCTCCAAAAATAAGCCTTAGTGCTTTTTTGGGGGGCAAAAAAATATAAGACAGTGTTTTATTTTTGGAAAAACACGGTAGGAGCATCATGCTGGTGGGTCATTTTTACTGAACAATAAATGCTGCAAAAATAAAAAAAATAAAAAGTGTGTTTTGTTTTTGTCCACCGTTTCACTACGCCTGGAATTTTTATTTTCTAGTTTTCAATACACTACGCTGTGAATGGTGTCATTAAAAACTACAGCTCGTCCTCTCAGTAACAAGACATTATACGGCAACAAGGAGTGAAAATTTTAAAAAAAAAGTTATGGCTGTTGGAAAAAGAGGATGCAAAATAGTTAAAACTCAAAAATGAAAACTAGCAAGTTCCTTAATTAAGGAGTTAATAAATGTACATTAGAAAATATATACAGGTCTTAATAAAACGCTGCAAAAATGTGTTAGTATATTGATTATCATTTTACACGGTTTAGTACACCCAAGAACGGCATTTCAAAAAATAAATGCTCAACGTTAAAACTAAAAAAGATTATAAGGGTAAGGCTCAAACATTTTCACACTTACGTAGCTCAACATGGGGGTTTCCAGAATGCTTTTTCTGCTTAGCTCCACCATCACTATCATCTAAAATGAAAAATAGTACAAGTTATAAGATTACAGAGAAGATTACAGGTGGTTTCCCTGCCAGCTACATAACTCCGCTCTATCCAATATGTGATAGTAAGAACTCAGAAACCTGGTGACAACACACTGGATATACCTGGACCGACAGATGGAAACCTGCAAGTAAACTGGCACTAATCCTGCAATGTGCACCAAACACCATTTCTTCTTGCGTTCCGTGCATTGTTTTATCTTAAAGCATGCTCACCAAACAGAAGTGCATGCAAAGCAATCACAAATAATAAATGTCATATTAAGAAAAACGACCTCCGTTTATCAGCCTCCTTTTACCATTTACATTGGGATGGAAAAAAAAAATCATCCAACTCACATGTGGTTTGCACACTGAGACATGCAACCAAAAATACAAGAGAACTGGATTTTTTGCCATGGTCACTTTGGGTTGTGGAAAGTTGTGACTCACACTGCGATACCAATAACAATCAGATCAAGTCTCACAAATGCCCTTTAAATAGCAGCAGTTCTCCTGACAATCAGGATGGAAAGAAGCCAACAGGACAGAGATAATATCTGCCCAAACTGAAGATTTATGAGGACTTTATTCAGTAACTAGGAAACTTGTGGGCACTTAAAGTGATGAAAAGTGTCATTAAAATAGTAATAGACATCTTCTAATACAGCACATACACAAAAACCAACAGACTGAGTTGAAGGCCATACTGAAGAGACATAGTAAAGGCCCAGTCACACACAACGACTTACCAGCGATCCCGAAAATGATGCGACCTGATAGAGATCGCAGGTAAGTCGCTGTGAGGTCGCTGGTGAGATCTCACACAGTCAGACCTTTCCAACGATGCAGGAACAATACAGGTCGCAGTAGCGACCTGTATAACGATCTCAGCAGTCACTGTGATCCTGTCACACAGCGTCAAACACAGCGATGTGTCCTGCCCAGCAGGACATCGCCTTTGAAGAAAATGGCCTGGACCATTCTGCAACGACTAGAGATCTCACAGCAGGGGCCTGATCGCTAGTAGGTGTCACACATAACGGGATCACTAACGGGATCGCTACTGCGTCACAGAAACCGTGACTCAGCTGCGATCTCGCTAGCGATCTTGTTATGTGTGACGGTACCTTAAGACCTGATCGGGGGACTGCACAGCAGACTCACAGGTGGCTAGATTAGATAGAGATCCAATAAAATGATGAGCGGCTTCCTTTTTATTAAACCTCGATGAAAAGATGTTTCAGTAAATTGTGAGAAATAATAGAACAGTGTCAGACAGATTGCAGATGTTAAGTAATGTGCGTAGCGGAGGCTTGGAAAGTGCTGCGCATTAGATTCATGAAAATGTATGAGTTGGGAATCTCGAACAATTTCCTGCTATTCGCCGGCTGATAAAATGTTGCCCTGAGGGCTTGGATTGATCCAATTAATGAGCATCACAAGCAGTAAATTAAAGATGTCAAAATAACCTAACCAAAGCTCATAACGTCCTCACACCATGGAGTCAAGAAAAGCATCACACTGATAGGCTATGTGCGCACGTGTGCGCTCTGCACCGCACCTAAAAGGTGCGCTTCAGAGCGCAGCTGAAAAGCTCCGTTCTGAAGCGCATGGTGCCGGCAGAGAACGTGCGCTCTGCATGCAGCTCCTGCCATAGACGGAGCAGGGGCTGCCAGCAAAGCGCACGGAAGAAGTGACATGTCACTTCTTAGAACGCGCGCTTCGGGCAGCAGCCGAAGCGCTGCGCTCTAAGACGCCACGTGCGCACGGCCCCTGCACAATCTCCATAGATTATGCAGGGGACGCAGGACGCATGCAGTTACGCTGCGCTACAAAGCGCAGCGTAACTGTATGTAATTACGCAACGTGCGCACAGAGCCATAGTCTGCAAACAACTAGTCGTTTACTGAAAATTGCATTAACTGTATCTAAATAATTAATGAATGAACGGGTGCAGCGTAATAGGCAGCCAGACCCAAATACTAGGCTCATTAACCCTCAGCTTTAGTCAGGAGACAGAAACCAATAAGTACAATTTATAATTATTAATGCTTGTTACACTATTTGTGAAACATAAAAAACACTTATGTCTCATTCAGACATCCGCACACATCGGTCTGATCTAAGATGGACGGACAGGCCATGGATCTCCTGACCAGAGCATGACTACCTCATAGAAATATAAAAAGCTGCCATGCTCCGGTCGGGAGAGCCATGGCCAGACCATGCATTGCGGTCAGAGATCAGAACGATATGCACAGACGTCTGCATGTGTCATGCTAGCTTTCTGGGATAAGTGACGCAGGCGTGACCCCTGATGAAGAAATCTTAGAATGGCGATATATGTAGGGTGATCTATCAGCCATTGGTATTAGATATATGGATACACTTTATGTTCCTTGCTCTCTAACCACTGCCAGTTATTTATTGTGTAACACGTATGCACTGGTTTGTACTGACATTGTTAGTTATTTGCTTATGAACACTCATATTTGTGATGAGTCTTCTCTTTATGATTTTGGCATTCATGTGCTCTATTTTGCCCATATGGGAAACCTTCTAGTCTACATATGTCGAAATCATAGGTTTGAGTTGTTTATCGCATGGTGCTTGTTTTTCACCATATGGGTGTCTGTTGTTGGTCTCAATAAATGTATTTGATTTTCAGAAGGGCAGCCTTTTGTGTGAGTACCTTTCTCCACCCTTTGTGTGTATTATGTGTTAGTTTTCAGGAGCGCACTCCTTTACAGCCTTCCCCACTTGTGTGCTCTCCAGTGCTGGTCCAAGTTCTGCGCTCTCCAATGCTCCAAGCAGAGGCAACTTTTCCTCCGCATCATCAAGAAGAGCGCAGGGGCATTGAAGCTTGAGCTGCTTTCACATATTCGGTTTTTGCTGAGCGGCGCAATACGGCGCTTTGCAGAAAAAACGCAACCGTTTTTTTTTGCTGCCGGTTGCGTTTTTTCCGCATAGACTTGCATTAGCGCCGTATTGTGCCGCATGGCCTTGCGTTGCATCCGGTTTTTGCCGGATGCGGCATATTTAGCCCATGCGGCAGCCGGATGGAACGTTGCCTGGCACATTTTTTTGTGCGGCGAAAAAAACGCATCGTGCCGGATCCAGCGCGATTTACAATGCAAGCCTATGGACGACGAATGCGGCGTCCTGCGGCAAAAACCGCATCCGGCCACCAGATGCGTTTTTTTGCACTGCGCATGCACAGTATCAAGCCACATCCGTCAAAAAACGGACGGGCCGCATGGAAAAACTTATGCAACGGATCCGTTTTTTTTCGCCACATCCGTTGCATAGGTTTTTGAGCCGGATTGAGCCGCATTGCAAAAACCGGATGTGTTAAAGCAGCCTAAGCGTTGTGCTCATTTCCCAAGACCTCTCACCACTGACAGACTGCACCTGAGGGGATTTTAATAATGTTAATTGCAAAGCTGCTTGTTTATACAAGAGCGTTTTTTTACCCATTAAATAGCCTCAGCACAACCCTTTACAGTACACTAGGCTCAATACCAGGAGATCAGAGATTGGACATGATGTAACAATTCCGTGGTACCCCACCTGATCCACCGCGGTTCGTTACAGGCGTTTTTACACGGGCCGATACAAGCTGTATGGGGACATAAAGATCAGTACAATTGTTCGTTCCCCATACAGCTTGCATGTTGTGGACATATTATACCTAGTTTACACATATCCTGTGTAATGTCCAGAAATTAGCGTTTGCTCGTTTGTCAATTTATTGGTGGCATGCTTACATGGCTGAATAACTGAGAACAAGAACTCTTTCTTTACAGTTCAGCCTTTGAGTGAAGTCTCATAAAATTGTAGTTACTATCGGAGATACTGCTGTGAATACGATCTGATCTCCAGCGTCAGGCGTGGGACAGGCTCAGGAAGGTTTATACTAAATGTATAACAATTGGCAGAATCACTGTTTTTATGTCATGCCGTCTCACAAAAGATGGAATAAAAGTAATCAAAATGTCACTTATATCCAAAAATGGCAACATTAAATATTACCAACCATCAAGCCAAAAGTAAGCCGTCATACAGCTATGTCAACATAAAAATGAATAGGTTACAGCTCCCAGAATATGGAGAGACAAAAATATTCAGGGTTTTTCTTTTTACTCAGTGTTTTTTATCATGCAAAAATAGTAAAACAAATAGAACTATTTGAATTTGTTATCTCATTATTCAGGCTGACCATCGTAATAAAGTTAATACGTCACATATACCATTAAATAAAGACATTTTTGGGGTTAAAGGATTCTTGATAAATGCCTTGATGAGTATAGCATGCAAATTGGGGTCACTGCTGGTGGGTTTCCTCTGTACAGATACCTCAGGGGCTTTGAAATTTCAGCTCCATGCCTTATGAACCTTGCTGTGTGCTCAGACAGTAGTGTAAAACTACATAGAGGGTATCCCTGTACATGGAAGGAATGAAGTAATACATTTTGGGGTTCTGTTGTAGAAAATAAAAAAAGAAGCTAAAACTGTTTAATATTGTAACAAACACGATTTTTCATTTCCACAGGTCAATAGTAAAGAAACTGTGAAACACTGAAGATAAGAATCCTGCAGCCAAGTAAGTAAAATTGTTTTCACTGCTGCCAAAAATTACTTGCCGCTTGTGTACACTGATATTTTTCAGGGTCCAACTAATGAAAATTACTGCCAGTATGACATTTGTCAGGTGTCTTCTGGTGAATGATCAAATATGGTTCTGAAAAGTATAATAGTTTCCACAGGAAGATGACTTAATTTGCATGTAAACTTATTGGCTGTTTTATACAGCCCCACCCTGTGTCTCATCAAGGGGTGAAACATGATCTGTGCCATTCTTTAACTCTCCTTTCTAAATACTAATAACTGTTGGGACATTTATCAGCTTGAATTAACGATCATTTATCTTTCATTTCAGTTTGTATTGGAGTAAAGTCCAAGGGAACATATTGAAATACACAATTTGGAAATAATCAGCTTTTTGTTATGTTTGGTTTAGAAAACAATCTAATTAGATGAGGATTCCAATTCCAATCTGGTAATCGCCGGATAAGGCTATGTTCACACAGGACTTTTTGCAGTGTTTTTTCCTGACCAAAACCTGATCTTGTGGCAGGATGTCTCCAGGGAGTCATCTGCGGTTTTGGTGTGGTTTCTGTTGGTTTTTTTGTGGCTTTTTTACAGCTTTTTTTTTTTCATGATGTCAAGCCCAGCAAGGGTTCAAGAGTACCCGAGTGCTGAGCAGGGCCAGTATTGACCTAGATTCGGCACTCAGGTAGTAAAAAAAAAAAAAAAAGTAGAGCAAGCGCGCTGACATATGACGTCATTCAACAGGCCACCATCACATGTGGAAATCAAAAAAGGTTCGCGGAGCCTCTGTAACGAGTCTCGACACAGAGAATAGCCAGATATCCCTCTGGGAAGGACCTAGCCAACGAGTGGCTCTTTTTAGGAGACCACCATAACCACCATATTAAGTGGCCCTTTTAGTCAATATCAAACTCTTTGACAAGTTTTAAGATATGACAAGGGAAATACCAAGGCCAGGTATCCATCCACAGACAGCTGTTTCAGGGTGTTATCCCTCATCAGTGTGGAGTAGGATTCTGGCTAGGTGGGAGCAATGCCTAGTAGACCAGCAAGACAAAACAATCACTGATCTCGGGGAGACCAGCCAGCCAACAAAGGCGCTCTAGGATTTCACTGTGTTGAGCGCCTTTTGTTGGCTGCCGGCAGTGTTTTCTCTGGCTGGTCTCCCCGAGATCAGTGATTGTTTTGTCTTACTATCACATGTGGGGCAGAGGGGCGAACCATGATTGAAGTGGAAAGGAGAAAACATCTCCAAGCTCACTAATCAAGCCGTTCATGCCCACTAACCAAGCTGGTCCCGCCCACTAACCTGGAAGGAGCCCATACATTCTAGGATCATCGGTACCTGCTCCCACGGCCCCTCCTACTTCCGTACTTTCGGTGCCGCTCATTTGCCTCATGCAAATTCACTGCTTCCCCTTCCACTGGAGTCTGTGGGTCTATCGTACAGTAAAAAATAAATAACTGAATAAGTTTAAAAAAAATTACTTAGGGCCCCCCATATTATGATACCCAGCACCTGCAGGTCCGACGTAATCCACACGAGGTTCCATGGCAATTCAGCTATGCTACATCTGAATGTACAAAGCAAAAATAAGAGGCTAAAATGTAACTTTTAATCCTAATACTCTTAAAAACCTAGATTAGATAACACATAACCAAAAAATCCTGGGACGAGGCAAGGAACAGTGTAGGGGTTTCAAGTGAGGGTTAGATGTGGTCTGTCCTTGTTAGGGCAGAAGTCTTTGGGGTAACAGGTGAAGGTAGTCTCCTTAGGGATGTGTAGGGTCAGTGACTACATGAAAATTGAAGGACCCACACAGAGGAAACCTTGATATACCCCAAGCTACATAATATGGGTGAGATTGTTCCTATTATTCTCATCTACAGAACTCTTACATATTGTAAGTTCCTCCTTTGAGGACCAATATATAGTACTTTGGTTGTTTATATTGAGGTTTTTTTGATTATTTTTTAGTGCTCATTTTGTGGACCACTGTCCCTTTTAGGCTAAATAATCATACTCAACTTTTGTTTGGTTTTGTCTTTTTGTTAATTTTGTTATGTATCTATAGGCTCCATGGTTACCATATTCAACATCATATGGTATAATCTGATATGTCAGTACACTAAGGAGTTTTTGGTTACGTGTTACCTAATCTAGGTTTTTAAGAGTATTAGGATTAAAAGTTACATTTTAGCCTCTTATTTTTGCTTTGTACATAACTATATATATAAGTGGCCTCCCTCTATTTGAGGACTGCTGTTTTGTCTGCTACAACTGAAGATCACAGCGAGCGCCATAGAACTGGATTGCCCGCTGTGAGCTCCAGAGAATGAATGAGCCACACGATCAGCGGTCAATTTACTCAGGTGATTTCAGGTCACAGCTGGCGATACCTGTGACCGTAAATAGCCTGAGTGAGGCTCACTCATTCTCTGTATAGACCCGCAGACCAGGCCTGATTGGTTGCAGTCAGATGCTAGGGGTGTGTCTGACTGCAACCAATCACAGATGAAAGCAGTGAATATGTAATGAGTGGGGAAGTGGAGGAGTCGTGGGAGCCGGATATTTGGAAATATACCTCGCCTGCTCCAATCCCCCTATTCCCACCACCATTTAAGTGCCGGCCAGACACCCTGGATCAATTCTGGGCCTAACTGAGTTTTTTATTAACCCAGTTAGATCCGCCGATCCAGGGTATCTGCGAGTCCATCTGTCACTAGGGTGAAAACCGTAGGAAAAGCGCTGAAAAGAATTGACATGTTCATTCTTTTCATAATGCAGCAAAACCGGAGGTGGTTCACAAACCCATCAGAAAAAAATCCTGACCTGTTTGTGTGTGTGCATGAGATTTCAGAAATCTCATACACTTTGCTGGGACTGTAAAAAGTAGCGTTTTATTAGCATGGATTTGCATAGAACCAAGGCAAATCTGTAGCTAAAAAAAACGCTGCAAAAACGCCCAGTGTGAAGAAAGCTTAATATTGTGATTATAATGTTCATATGTTTTTTAGTAAGCTCCACCATTGTGTATAAAAAGCAAAGGCAAGGCCGGGTATCTGACGGTTATAAAAGAGTTTATGGGCTGCACAAGTCAAATTAAATTTTAGGGCAGTGGTGTTGTCCAATTTACCATTTGCGTCACATTTTTAGCCACCTATATCAATTTTTATGCATTTTTTTTTCAAATTTAATTTGCCATTTTATAGACTAAGGCTACTTTCACACATCAGTTTTTTGCCATCAGGTTCAATCCGGAAAAAAACGGGTAAAACGGATCCGGTACCGCATCCGTTTTTTCCCCATAGACTTGCATTGGTACCGGATTGTACCGGATGGCTTTGCGGTGCATCCGTTTTTTTCCGGATGCGGCAAAATTTATCAAAGCGGCGGCCGGAGGCAACGTATCTTGCAACGTTTTTTTGTCCGGCAAAAAAACCGCATCGCGCCGGATCCGGCGCGATACGGCGTGTTTTACAATGAAAGCCTATGGACGCCGGATCCGGCGCAATGCGGTAAAAAATGGATGCGGCTACCGGATCCGTTTTTGTAAACTGCGCATGCACCAAATTAATTAAAAAAGCTGATCCTTCAAAAAAAAGGACAAACCGGATGCAAAAACGGATGCAAACCGTATCCACCGGATCCGGTTTTGTACGCATCCGGCATAACGGATCCGTTAAAAACCGGATCCGGTGGATACAGTTTGCATCCGTTTTTGCCGGATCCTTTGCATCAGGAAAAAAAAGGATTGTGCCTGAATGCAGAAAACTGATGTGTGAAAGTAGCCTAAGACACCGGCAGTTTCGCATCCAAGTGAAATTTTGTCAATGTGCCAGGTGGCTACATTAGGAGAACATAAGGCTATGGGATTTTCTTCCCAATTTTTAATTTGGTCATTTAGATTTTAATTGTACATGTCCACAAGCTCATGTTAGGTGCATGCCCACAGGCTCGCTGTCTGATAGGGATGCTTTGTCATTTGTTTTATTTCAGATACACTGTCAGATATGCTTTAATTAGGGTTAATTAGCGGTACCTTGATTTTCAGCTCCTTGGTTTTCTCCACCATCCTTGCCCATCTGCCCCACTTGATAGTAGGCACTGTCCGCACCTCTTAAGGTTTCCTTTCTCTGTGCTAATAGGTCTGGACTTTTCCCACCTGTCCCACGAAAAAACGACAAAACTCCTGAAGCCTTTTTAGCTGAAAGAAAAGAAAAACATTTCCAAGTGATAAATATAGAATAAATAAATGAATACTTTCCTTTTAATTACAGCAGCACTGCTATAGTTCTCGTCATGGTGCACGTTGTTAACTTAAAGGACTTCAAAAAACTAAACATTGTGTTTGTTCATTTCATTTATTGCTTCGGGTCAGCAGGTTTGAGTCTATTTCCACATAATAAGTGGCCGCAGACACCAAATCTTCAGGCTGGATTTAGTCTAATAACGAGAACTACGTTCTGATAACAAAAGGCCTCACATCTACAAAGTATTAATCTCAGTGCAAAAAAGAAATTCATTCTTCGCAAACATTCTACTTGTAAAGGCAAAGATGTCGACCACGAAGTCTATGAAGTTATGGTCAGTATAAAGAATGATTTTCTATACAGTTCTATGAATCATATAAATGGTTATAGAACCAGGCCACATGAAAGAGCCATGAGACGATAGAAAAGGAGAACTTTCTAAGGATGTTCTGCAGAGAGCAGGCAGGGCTATTAACAATGGAAAGGCTGAATTCTGGATTTTATGGAAGTGAACTTGTATCCCCTCACTACTGCATGGCCCCGCTAAAAAGTAATTACTTTATTAATGCTGAATTCACTTTACAAATCTTGATCACGCACAGAAGAGGACATTATCAAGACTGGTGATGTAAGGTCAGTGTTGTTGCAGGGTCTGCTGGAATAAGACGTCCAAAATCCATGTGGTGTTATAAATTCTAATGAATGTGTGGTGCAGTGATGAGCGAGTTATGTGCATGTATATGTGGATGCTCCAAAGCTGGGTGTGTATAAGACCCATGGTACACAGAAACCCAAAAGAGCCGCTTACTGGTAACTACCACCTCCCTACCCTAAAAGTACAAAAATTCATGATAGTAATCTATTCAATTATTTACGTCACCATGGAAGTTTCAACCATTTTGGAAAAACTTTTGCCTGCACACATTCTGTCTGTCTGTCTAACAAGACAAAACAATCCCTAATCTCGGGGAGACCAGCCAGAGAAAACACTGCCGGCAGCCAATGAGGGCGCTCAACACAGTGAAATCCTAGGTGTATTGCCCCCTGGGAAATATGCAAATCAATAAAGTCCGTGGAGCCTCTGATAGGAGTCTCGACACAGAAACTAGTCAGATGTATGTCTGTCTGTCTGTCTGTCTGTCTGTCTGCCTGCCTGTCGTGCCTTGACAAGTATTCATACCACTGAAATTTTCCACGTTACACCCACGAACTTAAATGTGATTTTTTTGGGGTCTTATGTGATTTAACCAATGTGAAGTGTAAAGGAAATGAGACATTGTTTTCTAAATATTTAATAAATCTGAAATTGAGACATGCATTTGTATTCAGTGTCAATACTTTGTAGCACCACCTTTTGCTGCAATTACTGCTGAAATTCTTTTGGGGATGTCTCTACTAGCTATGAACATCTAGAGGCTGACATTTTTTCCCATTCTTCATTGCAAAATAGCCTTAGCTCAGTGAGATTGGATGGAGATATTCTCAAGTCTTGAAAAAGATTTTCAATGGGATTTAGGTCTGGACTGTGACTGGGCCATTCACACACAAATATGTTTTGGTCTAAACCATTCCCTTTTAGCTCTGGCAGGAGGTTTAGGATCGTTCTCCTGCTGGAAGGTGAACCTACGCCCCAGTCTGAAGTCTTTTGCAGCCTCAAACAGGTTTTCCTCCAGGATTGTCCTGTATTTAGCTTCAATCAATCTTCCAATCAATTCTGACCAACATCACTGTCCATCGGAATATGGACTGTATGCATGAACTTAGACTGAGTGAACACTTGCACACAATGGACAATGCTAGAAAAAAAATGCATAGAATTCCATATAGAAGGCACATGAAATGAAGCCATGATGCTCAGGTGATAAAACTGCTGTGATCAGTAAAAAAGGCACGGTACGGTATGTTCACATGAGGTAAGTTGTCATCAGATAGCAGTGGTATTGGGACATGGGCAGCAGAAGGTACGGTGCCGCCTCACGGGCCACTGGATTCAGTCTTTTGCTGCCTCTGTCCGTGAGCGGAGGGCCGCATTTGGCCCGCACTTTACCCACTCTTGGTTTATACTTTTTCTCTATGTCCATTGCTAAAGTCACTCCATGAGTGGACACTTGTACACTATGGATGACACTGGGAGAAAGAGGCGTCTCATATCATATAGCTCGCACATGAGATGAAGATAGGATGCTCAGGTGATAAAAGCGCTGTGATCAGATATAAAGGTATGTTATGTTCACATGTGGTAGGTTGTCATAGACAATCTGCTGCTGAGAAATCCACATCATACAATTCAATGAGGCTGTTCACATTCATTTTCTGCTAGAAATCTGCGTGTCAGTATAACCTGAAGGTTTTAATAAAGAAAAGTTGTCATATAAGGGACAAATAAAGACCAGACTGCTACTTTTATGATTCAATAAGAAAAGAAATGTAATCTTCATGGGAACAGAACAGTGCTCCTCTGCTCACATACCGATGCTCGGAGGTTCTGCCTCCGCCGTGTGGTTGGGCTGAGACAAGCTATTTTCTTGCATTTTTGCTGGACTGCTGGTTTTTGGTCTATTGTCCATCATGCTATAAACAGAAAAAAGCAAAGCCAAGCATTAGCTCTAGGTTTTAGGAAACTTTACTAACATTGGTGCATCACGCGGTAAAATAGTTGTAGCATCCCCCATCCTCCAGTTTCCAGATAATAATTGTTGAGGAGGGGTAATAAATGTGGCATTCACTCATTTCTGGACAATCATGCTTAGAAAGTAGCATAATTACATTTAGAAATCTGTCCTGTGCAATTATTGCTATTTTTTTTTTTACTTCTGCATGTACCCGGCTTTATAAAGGTGCAATGTCTTGTGATGTGCTATATAGTCATTCTTATAAGACAATGTTGGAAACGCCAGAACACAAGTCTTGTGACATACAATTAAATCTAGGGTATATGCTGACTTGGCTGGAAAGATCAATTAAAATTGTAACAGCTATAATGGTCTGAAGACCCCCACACACTGGACTAAAGTCAGTCAAACCTACTGATATAGGTTGGATTCCCTGAAAGTATAACGTGTATAGGAAGCCTTTAAATAGGAGATGTCTGCAGGATATTAAGTGTCACACCCCTTTAATGCTTTTTACAAACCTTGCTTGTAATATTTTGTGGGGCATTTTACTGAAATCCATCCTATAAGGCATAAAAGCAAGTACAGAGGGGTGGGCACTTCACTTCCAGCTCTGCTGTTTTTCCCCACCCACCAGTGTTTGATTGACAAGGCCACTCTTTTCTCAGTGACCCGTCTACCATGCACAGGTCTGATATTAACAGGGATTGTTTTATCAGAAGAGATGGCGCAAGCACTGTAAGCTCCTGCTAATGATGCAACATCAATGGACAGCCTCCCTCGACGACATCAGGAGCTTACTGTGCCTCCACCGCCCTGCCTGATGAGACGAACCAGGGCAACGCTGGCAACTACGCAGAAGATTGGGCAGGGGAAGACTGAGAAAAAAAAGATCTGTCAAAAACTGGATGCCAGCGGTGAAATGGGAGAGAGCACAGCAGAGCTGGACATAGAGTGCCTGCCCTGCTCTACTTGTGACTAAAGCTTCAAGGATAGATTGCTCAAAAGCACCGCAACTAAAAATACTACAAGCAAGGTATGAACGTAATAAGTTTTAAAGGGGTTTTATACTCCTGCTTCCAGGGGTCAAGTATCCTCTCTAATTGTCCTGCGACAGTTGATGTTGAGGGAAGAAGGGAATTTTGTTTACTTACCGTAAATTCCTTTTCTTCTAGCTCCTATTGGGAGACCCAGACAATTGGGTGTATAGCTTCTGCCTCCGGAGGCCACACAAAGTATTACACTTAAAAGTGTAAACCCCTCCCCTCTGCCTATACACCCCCCCGTGCATCACGGGCTCCTCAGTTTTGGTGCAAAAGCAGGAAGGAGGAAACTTATAAATTGGTCTAAGGTAAATTCAATCCGAAGGATGTTCGGAGAACTGAAAACCATGAACCCAGAACAATTCAACATGAACAACATGTGTACACAAAAGAACAACAGCCCGAAGGGAACAGGGACGGGTGCTGGGTCTCCCAATAGGAGCTAGAAGAAAAGGAATTTACGGTAAGTAAACAAAATTCCCTTCTTCTTTGTCGCTCCATTGGGAGACCCAGACAATTGGGACGTCCAAAAGCAGTCCCTGGGTGGGTAAAAGAATACCTCGGTAATAGAGCCGTAACACGGCCCCTTCCTACAGGTGGGCAATCGCCGCCTGAAGGACTCGCCTACCTAGGCTGGCATCTGCCGAAGCGTAGGTATGCACCTGATAGTGTTTCGTGAAAGTGTGCAGACTCGACCAGGTAGCCGCCTGACACACCTGCTGAGCCGTAGCCTGGTGCCGCAATGCCCAGGACGCACCCACGGCTCTGGTAGAATGGGCTTTCAGCCCTGAGGGAACCGGAAGCCCAGAAGAACGGTAGGCTTCAAGAATTGGTTCCTTGATCCACCGAGCCAAGGTTGACTTGGAAGCCTGCGACCCTTTACGCTGGCCAGCGACAAGGACAAAGAGCGCATCCGAGCGGCGCAGGGGCGCCGTACGAGAAATGTAGAGTCTGAGTGCTCTCACAAGATCTAACAAGTGCAAATCCTTTTCACATTGGTGAACTGGATGAGGGCAAAAAGAAGGTAAGGAGATATCCTGATTGAGATGAAAAGGGGATACCACCTTAGGGAGAAATTCCGGAACCGGACGCAGAACCACCTTGTCCTGGTGAAACACCAGGAAGGGGGCTTTGCATGACAGTGCAGCTAGCTCAGACACTCTCCGAAGTGATGTGACTGCCACTAGGAAGACCACCTTCTGCGAGAGGCGTGAAAGAGAAATATCTCTCATTGGCTCGAAAAATGGTTTCTGAAGAGCCGTTAGCACCCTGTTCAGATCCCAGGGTTCTAGCGGACGCTTGTAAGGAGGGACTATGTGGCAAACCCCCTGCAGGAACGTGCGTACCTGCGGAAGCCTGGCTAGACGCTTTTGAAAAAACACAGAGAGCGCCGAGACTTGTCCCTTAAGAGAGCCGGGAGACAAACCCTTTTCCATTCCGGATTGAAGGAAGGACAAAAAAGTGGGCAAGGCAAATGGCCAGGGAGTAAAACCCTGATCAGAGCACCAGGATAAGAAGATCCTCCACGTCCTGTGGTAGATCTTGGCGGACGTTGGTTTCCTGGCCTGTCTCATAGTGGCAATGACTTCTTGAGATAACCCTGAAGACACTAGGATCCAGGACTCAATGGCCACACAGTCAGGTTGAGGGCCGCAGAATTCTGATGGAAAAATGGCCCTTGAGACAGCAAGTCTGGTCGGTCTGGTAGTGCCCACGGTTGACCCACCGTGACATGCCACAGATCCGGGTACCACGACCTCCTCGGCCAGTCTGGGGCGATGAGGATGGCGCGGCGGCAGTCGGACCTGATCTTGCGTAACACTCTGGGCAGCAGTGCCAGAGGAGGAAATACATAAGGCAGTCGAAACTGCGACCAATCCTGAACTAATGCGTCTGCCGCCAGAGCTCTGTG
The DNA here is from genome assembly GCF_048569485.1 of Anomaloglossus baeobatrachus. NCBI lineage: Eukaryota > Metazoa > Chordata > Amphibia > Anura > Aromobatidae > Anomaloglossus > Anomaloglossus baeobatrachus. The sequence continues at coordinate 164,676,545 of NC_134359.1, forward strand.
ATCTTGAGACCGTGCCATGAATGCCGAGACCTTGTTGTTGTGCCGGGACGCCATTAGGTCGACGTCCGGCTTCCCCCAGCGGCAACAGATCTCCTGAAACACGTCCGGGTGAAGAGACCATTCCCCTGCGTCCATGCCCTGGCGACTGAGAAAGTCTGCTTCCCAGTTTTCTACGCCCGGGATGTGAACTGCGGAGATGGTGGAGGCTGTGGCTTCCACCCACAGCAGAATCCGCCGAACTTCCTGGAAGGCTTGCCGACTGCATGTGCCGCCTTGGTGGTTGATGTATGCCACCGCCGTGGCGTTGTCCGACTGAATTCGGATCTGCCTGCCTTCCAGCCACGGCTGGAACGCCTTTAGGGCTAGATACACTGCCCTTATCTCCAGAACATTGATCTGAAGGGAGGACTCTGGCTGAGTCCAGGTACCCTGAGCCCTGTGGTGGAGGAAGACCGCTCCCCACCCTGACAGACTCGCGTCCGTCGTGACCACAGCCCAGGATGGGGGCAGGAATGATTTCCCCTTCGACAAAGAAGTGGGAAGAAGCCACCACTGAAGGGAGGCCTTGGCTGCCCGAGAAAGGGAGACGTTCCTGTCGAGGGACGTCGACTTCCTGTCCCATTTGCGGAGAATGTCCCATTGAAGTGGACGCAGATGAAACTGCGCAAATGGAACTGCCTCCATTGCTGCCACCATCTTCCCTAGGAAGTGCATGAGGCGCCTCAAGGGGTGCGACTGGGCTCGAAGGAGAGATTGCACCCCTGTCCGTAGTGAACGCTGTTTGTCCAGCGGAAGTTTCACTATCGCTGAGAGAGTATGAAACTCCATCCCGAGATATGTCAGCGATTGGGTCGGTGTCAGTTTTGACTTTGGGAAATTGATGATCCACCCGAATCTCTGGAGAGTCTCCAGAGCAATGTTCAGGCTGTGTTGGCATGCCACCCGAGAGGGGGCCTTGACAAGAAGATCGTCTAAGTAAGGGATCACCGAGTGTCCCTGAGAGTGTAGGATTGCTACCACTGTTGCCATGACCTTGGTGAAGACCCGTGGGGCTGTCGCCAGGCCGAAAGGCAGTGCCACGAACTGAAGGTGTTCGTCCCCGATGGCGAAACGCAGGAAGCGCTGATGCTCTGGTGCAATCGGCACGTGGAGATAAGCATCCCTGATGTCGATTGATGCTAGGAAGTCTACTTGGGACATCGAGGCGATGACGGAGCGGAGAGATTCCATCCGGAACCGCCTGGTTTTCACATGTCTGTTGAGCAGTTTGAGGTCCAGAACGGGACGGAAAGATCCGTCCTTTTTTGGCACCACAAACAAGTTGGAGTAAAAACCGTGACCCCATTGCTGAAGGGGAACAGGGATCACCACTCCTTCTGCCTTCAGAGTGCTCACCGCCTGAAGAAGAGCATCGTCTCGCTCGGGGGGCGGAGATGTTCTGAAGAAACGAGTCGGAGGACGAGAGCTGAACTCTATCCTGTAACCGTGAGACAGAATGTCTCTCACCCATCGGTCTTGGACATGTGGCAACCAGGCGTCGCAAAAGCGGGAGAGCCTGCCACCGACCGAGGATGCGGTTTGGGGAGGCCGAAAGTCATGAGGAGGCCGCTTTGGGAGCGGTTCCTCCGGCGATCTTTTTAGGACGTGACTTAGACCGCCATGAATCAGAGTTCCTCTGACCCTTCTGTGGCCTGTTGGACGAGGAGAATTGAGACCTGGCTGAGGGCCGAAAGGACCGAAACCTCGATTGTACCTTCCGTTGTTGAGGTCTGTTTGGTTTGGACTGGGGTAAGGACGAGTCCTTTCCCTTGGATTGTTTAATGATTTCATCCAATTGCTCGCCAAACAGGCGGTCGCCAGAAAATGGCAAACCGGTTAAGAACTTTTTGGAAGCAGAGTCTGCCTTCCATTCACGTAGCCACATGGCCCTGCGGACTGCCACTGAATTGGCGGATGCTACCGCCGTACGGCTCGCAGAGTCCAGGACAGCATTCATGGCGTAGGACGCAAACGCCGACGCCTGAGAGGTTAAGGACACAACCTGCGGAGTAGAGGCACGTGTGACTGCATTAATCTCAGACTGACAAGCTGAGATAGCTTGGAGTGCCCATACGGCTGCGAATGCCGGAGCAAAGGACGCGCCGATAGCTTCATAGATGGATTTCATCAGGAGCTCTATCTGCCTGTCAGTGGCATCCTTGAGTGATGCACCATCTGCCACTGCAACTATGGATCTAGCCGCCAGTCTAGAGACTGGAGGATCCACCTTGGGACACTGAGCCCAACCCTTGACTACGTCAGGGGGAAGGGATAACGTGTGTCATTAAGGCGCTTAGTAAAGCGCTTATCCGGAAAAGCTCGGTGTTTCTGGACTGTATCTCTGAAGTCGGAGTGATCAAGAAACGCACTCCGTGTACGTTTGGGAAACCTAAAATGGAATTTCTCCTGCTGAGAAGCTGACTCCTCACTCGGAGGGGCTGGAGGAGAAAGATCTAACACCTGATTGATGGACGCTATAAGGTCGTTTACTATGGCGTCCCCTTCAGGCGTATCAAGGTTGAGAGCGGCGTCAGGATCAGAGCCCTGATCTGCCACCTCCGCTTCATCCTCCAGAGAGTCCTCATGCTGAGACCCTGAACAGTGTGATGAAGTCGAGGGAAGCTCCCAGCGAGCCCGCTTAGCCGGTCTGGGACTGCGGTCCGTGTCGGAGTCCTCACCGTGGGACCTATGAGTCGCCCCAGGAGCACTTTGCTGCGCCGACCGAGGGGTGGCTGAGAGCAATGATTCAACAGTGCCCGGGACCTGTGTTACCGGTCTGGACTGCAAAGCTTCTAGTATCTTAGCAGACCATCTATCCATAGACTCAGAAAGTTTGTCAGCGAATACTGCGAACTCTGTCCCTGTCACCTGGACAGTGGCAGCAGGTGGTTCCACCTGGGCCGAGGGTCCCACCGGTGGCTGAGGCTCCGGCTGAGTGAGTGTCACAGGGGCCGAGCATTGCACACAATGAGGATAGGTGGAACCTGCAGGTAGCATAGCCGCACATGAGGTACAGGTTGCAAAGTAAGCCTGTGCCTTGGCACCCTTGCTTTTTGCGGACGACATGCTGTTGTCTCCTCTTAGAGCAATCAGAGAGGGTATATAGCCAAAAGCAAATAGTGCGGCCGTACAGAGTAAATGTATACAATATAAGCATATAAATATACACTTCGGCACCCAGGGGGGCCAGCACCTAGTAACAGGTGCGGCTTACCGACCGCCCTCAGCGGTTGTGTGACCACCAGATTCCCTGCCTGGGCCTCCCAGAGCTGTGGAGCTCGGTGTTGTCTCCCCTCTGAAGTTCTCCAGCGTCAGACGTGCTGATAGGAATGGCTGCCAGCGTTCTGAGAGGAGGAGGGAGCCGTGGGCGTGCCTCAGAAAGTGCGGGAATCTGGTGCCCCGCAGTGCTCAGTGAGGGGGGGAGGAGGATACCTCAGTATGCTCCAACCCTCACCGCTGACATGCAGTCTAGCGTCCCGCCCTCACCCCTGACTGGCAGGCCCGGGGGCGGGAGTTTGCGGTACTAGGCCGCAAAAGCCGGGGACTAAATTTATTAGCGCGGCCCGCAAACAAGCGCGGTCGGCGCGGTAGTCCCGGCGACGCAAGACACCCGGCAGGTGCTGCAGCGTCCGTTACACAGGCGCTCTATGCGCCGTCCCCAAGGGGACACAGAGTACCTCAGAGGAGCAGGGCCTGTCCCTGACGATACCCGTTCTCCTGTCCAGCAGATTCCCCCAGGGGCTGCGGAGGGAGCACGGTCCCAGTGCCTGGTGACCGGTTAGGATCCCACTTCACCCAGAGCCCCTAAGGGATGGGGAAGGAAAACAGCATGTGGCTCCAGCCTTTGTACCCGCAATGGGTACCTCAACCTTAACAGCACCGCCGACCAGAGTGGGGTGAGAAGGGAGCATGCCGTGGGCCCTGTTATGGGCCCTCTTTTCTTCCATCCGATATAGTCAGCAGCTGCTGCTGACTAAATTGTGGAGCTTGCGTGCATGTGTGCCTCCTTCAACACAAAGCATAAAAACTGAGGAGCCCGTGATGCACGGGGGGGTGTATAGGCAGAGGGGAGGGGTTTACACTTTTAAGTGTAATACTTTGTGTGGCCTCCGGAGGCAGAAGCTATACACCCAATTGTCTGGGTCTCCCAATGGAGCGACAAAGAAAGAATGTATCTTGGTCTGATTCAATTTTGATGGCAGATAGTTTTGTTTTAGGTGGAGGAGTCTAGCCACAGCCCTAAGAAAGCGAACACAGGAGCGCTCGGGGGAGCGGTCAGGAGATATAGCCGTCAGCCCATCTAATGTGTATGCGGACCCTGATAAAGGATCAGTACATTTATCTTTGCAAAAAATATTTTCTCATCGTGATTGTGACTGGCCATTCATACGTCTTCACACAGGTTACAGCTCGTGGTGAAATATTTAGACGAGCAGTCTTCGTTGCTGTAAGGAACAGATGTGCCACAATAACAGCCGACAGACTTTGTAGATCGATTTGCTAAGACAAGACGATATGTATTTTTCACATCCTTGTCTCTGTAATAGCACTGCCCAAGTAAAATAACAAATAAAAAAATGAGCGTCACAGCGCAGCCTCACTAATGACAAGTAATAATTGGCTCCTTAGGGAATAGGGCTGTGACTTTGTGCTGGTTCAGCAGTGCCTGCACGCTTGTTCGGCTCATCAGTTCACTTTTCCATTCCTATTGCTGTGAAGCACAGGAACAGAACACATTCAAGTGACCGTCCCTTTCACCAGGTAGACAGCCATACACACAACACAGTGGATCATGGCCGCTGAACATACCTGCTGGGCAGAGCGCCTTCCTCTGGGCAGATCTTCAGCGAAACCTTCGACAAATCATCCAGGGCCGTTATGTATTCCTTACAGCTTTAAATTAAGCAGCATAGAGAAACATGCCATAAATTATTATCTTATAACGTGCAACTTGTTCTCATTCTCCAATGTATTATTAATCCATTTCCTTGCAGCACTTAACTTCACAGGCTGCCGAGACGCCCTCTTCTTATAAAGTACAGCTTATCATGAGAAATGGAAGAAACATTACAAAACTTTTCAGCTAAATATTTATTAGATATTTTATTGATCAGCAGTATCTACTATATGCTTCCTCCAGTTATTAGACAAATCTTTAAACAGAAATTTTCCAGTATCCCCAGTCTAATTAAAGGGGACTTGCTAAATCTCCTGATGTGGCTAGTGATTTCTATTCAGTAATCCACAAAATATTACTCATGGGTGTTCTTTTTCTTCAAAATGTTGCATTGTGATGTTCCCCTGTTATTCTTCCTTGAAATGTATGAATAAACTGATGGCTTAAACTTACAACTACACTTGTCACATGGATGGATCTTCACACACTCTGCACTTAGTGGACAGTGTTACAGTGTGGGAGCCCCACCCTATTGGCAAATGGAATGTTCACACCCAAATGACAAATTTAAGGTTCCTAAAGAGAACTATGGGGTTGGCTGCTCAGACACGGACCAGGACAACAGGGGCTCCAAAGTTCTTGTATGAATGGTGCAGTAATCTGAGAAGTGGCCGCACATGAGGGGACTTTGGGGATCCCTGGTCTCTTGAACCCCTTTGACTACACATTTAACGCTTATTTTGTGGATTGGGAATAGATGTTCTTATGGAACAATCCATTTAAATCTCTTTATTTTAGTACGTGGTAGCAGAGCTTTAGAAGCCCTTTTTATGTAATAAGCATCTTACGAAATTGGAGTATTGGAAGTTTATTAATTCTAGGTTAAAACGTGGCATTATCCACCCAGAAAACACTGCTAGAAACTTGTACTGTCCAAAATGTGCAAACAGACCATGTCTAATGAAACATTTTCAGCAGTTATGAAGCATACAGTACCTGAGAGCGAACGCAATGATGGAGCTGGGCTCCTTCTCACACACAGCAATAGGGACACGTTCGTGCTCGTACATAAGATAGTGCTTATCTGGATCACTGCGGGAAGGCAAAAAAAAATTACAGAATTCATTTAAAGAATATAGGCCGAATTCATCAGTGTTTTTTTTCTGCCAGATTTTGGGCACAGAGCAAACTTTTACAAAACACAAAGTTGTGCAAACATTTTGCAACTTTTGGGGTTTTCACACTAGTCTCGGCCAGCTCCACCAAATTAGGGAGCATGAGCGTCATGGAGCATGGTGAAGCCCACCCTATACATTTTTCAAAAGATACGCAACTAAACTGTCGTAACTCGTGCAAGAAATGAAATCCAGTGCCTGCCGAGAGTGACAATACTGGTGGTATAATGTACCAAATCCACTAAGTGGTGAAATGCCAGTCTTTATGTGTCATGCCCTGAATTTACAAGTAAATATGTTCTATACATACACAGATTGCATAATCAGGCAAATATTTTGACCATATCATCCTTTTTATGCAAATATCCAATTTCCCAGCTGTATAAACTTTAATGATTATTGTATGATTTGTATAATGAGAGGGTAACACCTAAGGATATCAACAGCATTTATATTGGTGTGTATAATTATTAGGCAGCTTGTGTTCCTCAGGCAAAATAAGAAAAAAAAAAATTAATTGACTCTGAAAAGTCAAAAATTGTTTTACAAGTCTTACAGAGGGATGTGGCACTCTTGAAGTTGCTAAGATATTGGGGTGAGATCACAGAACCATCAGTTTTGTTACAAATTGACATCATTGCTGCAAAGAATTGTGTTGAGAGAAAAAAAAAAAACACACATTCACTACGAAAGATTTGAGAATAATCAAACGTGAAGCAACCAGGAACCCATTATCCTCCAGAGCTGTCATATTCCAGAACTGCGGCCTCCCTGGAGGCCCAGAAGTACAAAGTGTTCAGTGCTGAGACACGGCAGAGGTAAGAAAGGCTGAAACCCAACATCCACTTGACAAGACACAGTAGTGGAAACCTCAGGACCAAAGACAGATTGTTCAAAGGCTTTCTGGACTGATGAGATGAGAGTGACTATTGAGGAACCAGATGGATGATCAGCTGGATCAGTAATGGGCATGGATCTCCACCTCAACTCAGATGCCAGCAAGGTGGAAGTGGGGAACTGCTATGGGTTGGTATTATTAGAGATGAGCTAGTTGGACCTTTTCAAGTTGAAGATGGTCTCAAAATCAACTCCCCAACCCACTGCCAGTTTCTTTTTCTTCAAGCAAAGATACAGGAAAAAGTCTGTATCTTTCAAGAAAACCATGATTTTTATACAGGGCAATGATCCATCACATGCATCAACGTGCTACGCTGCTTTGCTAGCCATTTCTTGGTCCAGTATTGATGTTTCAACTTCTTGTTCAATGGTGGTCGGGTCTCAGCTTTCCTTACCTCAGCCGTCTCTCAGAGCACTGAAGAACTTAGACTTCTGGGCATTCAGGAAGGTTGAAATTCTGGAATATGATAGAAAAAGCACCATTCTGAGTACTAAAATAGAACTTTTAATTAAACTAGTTAAAATAGTATCATAAAATGGATGAAATCCCTAAACCTTAGTGGGGAAAAAAAAAAAAAAAATAGAACCACAGCCATCATGGGATGTGGTACTGAATAGCCCAGAGATATATGATCTCTTGGGTACTTAATCAACAAACCACTTGACCACTAAGTGGGAACTAAAGTCACAGGACTCGCGCTTTAAAGCTGATCAGGCTGCTAGTACGCGTGCTAAACATTGTTGTGGAACATTTCACTTCCTGTTCGGAGCCACGCTTACCACATACCATGATTTACGACTAGCCAATAGCAGCTTGCCTAATACAACACGTAACTTACTCTTAGCTAATAAAGTCCTGCCTAATCGTGCATCATATGTCACTCACAACCGCATGCTGATATCATTAGTCCACACCCTCCCTCGTTTCACAACTATACATCCCCTGATCTGCTTCATCCAACAAACCTTCAGGCCTGGGGTTAGAAAATCTACATATCGATGATACGGTCAAAATACTCACCTTCTTAATAATTGAGAACAATGAAGTACAGGTGCAGCAAACGTTGTGGGCATGTTGAATGTGTGAGCACACTGTGTAGGGAGGAGAGGTGTATAAATACTATAGTCACCCTTCATAGATACTTACAAAGGGAGTGGAATAGGGTTATAATTGTTTCCAGGGAGCAGGTTTGCAAATATCGCTTTCATAGTGGACTTCTCCTTCACCTGACTGTCCGTGGACCCCAACAAATGCCCATCAAAAACATCTACAATAAATAATATATATGTTACAAATTAGTAGATAAAAAGAAATATCCTCCACATAATGGATACATATGAGAAGTAGAAAGCTGCTGCGGCATGCTGGAGGTGATCGCAGTATACAGAGTACATAACAACAAGGACCCTTTGTAATACAGAGAACTCCATCCAATAATGCTATTACAGGGTATGAACCCCCATACACTCAGACTCTGGACCGTGAATTCTGGTTGCACGGAGGCCCAGAGGGATCATTTCCGAGTGCAGTAACAGCTTTGTTTGTATGGATAGGTCACGGATATGTTCTCATCAATTATACATGAGCCAAAGTTACCACACAGCACAAGCTATTCTAATGGCTAACAAATCAGCGCTGGAGGCGTCTGAAGGCTCAGCGTTCCCCATTATCGCTGTTCTCCTCCGCTCCAGAAGCACAAGACACAAACAGGGACAACAAAGCAATAACTTTTTACTTCCTTAGTATTCAGTACACCGGTTTTCACATGCTGATGGGTCTAGAGGCTGCCACATAAAGCAGCGCTGACAAGGATATGGAAAGCATTGCAAATTTGATGCAAATGGCAGCTTTGTTAGAATCTCTCAACATAAAATCCCATAATACCTGTATAAGTTCTAATACTTCCAAACCATTAATAATATCTACAGGAAAGGCCTTTTACTTGCAATATTTATAGCAGATCTCAGGAATTCAATCAGATTTTATTTCCAAGAAGATAATCTGCGGAGCGGAGCCCAGCTCACAGTACATCACCACTAATCAGCCACATCCACTATTGATTATATACCCTCCCTAGTCATCGTTAACCTTTCCCACATGTAAACTCCCCTTCTGATTAACCTTTACTGTATTGTAGCCTGTCACACAGGTGACATTTCTATGTCATTCTTCTTACATTTACATTTCAGAGACTCACATTTCAAAGCGCAAGAACATGGAAAAAAAAGCCTTGTCCCTTAGCACGAGACTGGACAGTTTCATTGTCATTAAAGGGAGCCTGACGTTAACGTCCCCTAATCCTTCACCCAACCCACACAAAAAAAATAATTTCTAGGATGGTATAGCTCCACCAAACATTATATATGTTTGTGAGCTCTTAAAAGATTAGCAAATCCCATTTTGGGGTTGTATCTGGAGGTGAATAGGGACGACATGATGCACTTCTAGCTTCTCAGCCTCACATGGTAGACCCTACCTGACAGCACTCTCCCTGGGCTGACTGACAGCGTGAGGCTGAGAGGCTAGAAGCGCATCATGTCATCACTACTGAACTCCAGGAACAACTTCATAATGTGATTTTTTGCTGCTGGAGCAGTGCCTTGGAGTCATAAAGGGATTAAATATCTTATTTTTAAAGTGCTACATAACCTGATTTAATGGTTGGTGGGGTAAGGGAGGATGAGGAAGGTGTGTGTTAGATGGGAGTGCCGGTGGTTAAAAAAAAAAAAACAGCATCTGCAGTGTGTATGGTGGGACCAGCTCATGAGCACGAGGAGTGTGACAGAAATGTACAACACCAGTCATAAAGGGGTTAATAAATGGCAAATGAGTGCTGATTGGCTGCTACAGGAAGCTTAGCATTTTGATGCTTTTGATAGATAGCAATATAAATCAAAGCTCTAGTTACAGTTTATTTTCAGATTTTCAGAGCAGTTTATGAGATGAAAGCGGAGTTTTAGGTCATCGGTAGAGATGAGCGATGTTCGAGGTTCGCCAATTTCATGTTCGAGTGATTTTGGGGGTGCTCGAGATCGAACTCGAACGCAAGCTTTTTGCTAAAAGCTCGACAGCTCGAGTTACGTTCGAGAACGGTTCGATCAGCAAAAAGCATAGCTAGTTACTAGCTGGCTTTTCACTGTAATAGTGTTAGTCACTCTGTGATTCACACTATTATCAAATTTCAGCGTATAGTGTGCGGGGAGGCGCGCTGCTGGGATAATGGCGATCGCCATTTTTTTTTCCCTAAGCGCGCGTGTAGTGGGACGGGCCAGCATGTCAGCCAATCACAGACACACACACATAGCTAAGTGGTCTTTTTTTGCCAGACAAGCAAGGGCATGTGTCATAGGCTGTGAATGTCACATGTCCTTGCATTATATATACGGCCATTTTCCCTCATGGCGCCATTATCTGCTTTCTGCGTGTAGGTGACAGTCACCGCTCACGCAGCTCCTGACGCCGCTCCGGCTGTGTACGCTATACACACAGCGCTCTACAGATTAGGGACAGAAGTTTATTTCAGCCCTTTTCAGGGCTGATTTCCTGGGGCTCAGAGCCATAGGTGACAGGCAGGTCTGTGGAAACGCTGTATACAGCTTCAGATAACAGCGTCTGTGTACCTAAGCTAAGGGAATTCCTTGCTGCATTTCACCATTAGGAGGGATAGAAAGTGAGGCTTCCTTTCCTGTCCACTGAGCCAGAGAACCCGGCCACTGTACCCACCTGCCCACTTTTGCCACGCTATTTTTATAGCAAACAGTGCTGAAAGTTAGTGGCATCCAAAAAGTGGCTGCTATACTAATTTATTGTCCCACTTGTGCCAAGCAATTTCCAGCACCTCTGCATTCTACCCTCATGCACATTTTGCTACGCTATTTTTATAGCAAACAGTGCTGAAAATTAGTGGCATCCACAAATTGTCTGCTATACTAATTTATTGTCCCACTTGTGCCAAGCAAATCCCACCACCCCTGCATTCTACCCTCATGCACATTTTGCTATGCTATTTTTATAGCAAAAAGTGCTGAAACTTCGTGGCATCCAGAAAGTGGCTGCTATACTAATTTAGTGTCCCACTTGTGCCAAGCAAGTCCCACCACCTCTGTATTCAAACCCTCATGCACATTTTGCTACGCTATTTTTACAGCAAACAGTGCTGAAAATTAGTGGCATCCAAAAAGTGGCTGCTATACTAATTTTGTGTCCCACTTGTGCCAAGCAAGTCCCACCACCTCTGCATTCAACCCTCACGCACATTTTGCTATGCTATTTTTATAGCAAACAGTGCTGAAAATTAGTGGCATCCACAAAGTGTCTGCTACACTAATTTTGTGTCCCACTGGTGCCAAGCAAGTCCCAGCACCTCTGCATTCAACCCTCATGCACATTTTGCTATGCTATTCTTATAGTAAACAGTGCTGCCAGTTTTAGGGCCATAGTTGCATTGTCAGGGATAGTCAGTGTTGGTTCTTCAGCTGTCAATAAAGCTAGACCAACTCTGCAATCTACACCACCTCTCAATTTTTGCTACCACATTTTAAGTGGCTAATCTTGTCGCTAACAAAATGAGTGGCAAAAGGACAGATGCTGGTGGAAAGGGGAACAGGCGTGGTGGAAAAGGAAAAAAAGCGTGTGTCCATGGGGAAAGTGGCAAAGCTACATTAACATCTGCTGAAGATAAGCCATCTTCCAGCAAAAGCAAGATGTCTACTACTTTCCGTGGACAATCCGATGTGCTCCCTTTTTTACAGACCCGAACAACTGTAAGAAAGGTAGATGATGCGCAAAAAAAGAACATGCTTGAATGGATCTCAAGTGCTCCAACACGTGCCCTCTCCTCCACCTCAACTACCACATAAAAAAAAAAAAACAGTCCTCTGAGTTGTCATCCCAATCACACTTGCTTTCTCCCAACTCTCAAGTCTCCACCCGCCCTGCACAGTATGGTGTAACAGAGATGGCTGAGTCTGCAGAGCTGTTCAGTCACACTACACCTGGGAATCAAAGGTCTGCTCCCAAGCTACAGTGAGTACAGACCATGAAATGGTCTGCAGTGATGCCCAGAAGCTTTGTGACTAATATTCAGGCCGTGATGACCAAGTTTATGAGCATAATGTAGACCCTCATTCCCTCCACTGTTGGTGGAGACAATGAGGAACATACTGATGACGATGAGACGCAAATACCAGATTGGGATGACAACTTAAATATTCGGTCAGGGCAGGAAGAGGCTAGGTCTGAGGGCGATTGGAGTGCAAACACAATGCTTGATGATGAAGTTCTAGAAACCACTTACTGTCAACCCACAGTCAGGCCCTTGAGGAGGTCAACAGAGGCGGTGGAGGAGGATGCAACTGACGACGAAGTTACCTTGCGCCTTCCTGGACAGAGTCAGAGTACTGGTAGCACGTCTACAACTGCATCCTCAGCCACCACTCTGCCTCTGAGCACAAGTCGGGGTGGCTCTGCAGGTCGCATGTCCTCTAAGCCTTGCCTAGCCTGGTCCTTTTTTGACCTTGCAAAGGATCTCCCAAATCATGTGATCTGTAAAATTTGTCAGGAATCTATAAGTAGGGGCAAAAAGCTCACCAGTTTGACAACTTCTTCCATGAATTGTCACATGAATACCAAGCATAATTCCCAGTGGGAAGCGCTCGGTGCTGCAATACGGCCTAGCGTAGCGGGCCAACCACCGCCTACCCCTTCCAGTGCATCCGTGCGCTCTTCATCTTCTATGACTGTGGGGACAGCTGTCACACCTGGTTTTCCACGCACACCTTCTACCACTAACCGCAACAGGCAGTTTGCTTGGTAGGTCGTCAGTTGGTTTAGAAGGGGAAACAAGTGCGGGTGTACAGCTCTATCAGACATCGATAGCACCAACGTTGGATGAAGGCAACATCATGTCTATGCGTGCACTTTCCTCACAAACCTGCATTTTTCCAGGGACACACTACTCACCACCGTCTACACACAGCAGCCAGATCTCTGTCCCTTTGATGTGGACAAATAAAAGGCCATTTCCTCCGACCGATGACAAAGCTAAGAGGTTGACTTTATCCCTCTGTAAGCTCTTGGCTACCAAAATGCTGCCTTTTCGCCTGGTGGACACACAGGATTTTCGAGACCTTATGTCCGTCGCTGTGCCCCAGTACTAGATGCCCAGTCGCCACTACTTCTCTAAGAAAGTTATGCCTGCGCTACACCAGCATGTCGCACACAACATCACCGCTTCCTTGACAAACTCTGTGTGTGAACGGGTGCATTTCACCACCGATACTTGGACCAGTAAGCATGGACAGGGGCGTTACATGTCACTGACTGGGCACTGGGTAACTATGGTGATGGATTGAGAAGGGTCTGCTGAACAAGTCTTGCCGTCCCCACGACTTGTGCGTCAATCCTCTGTATGTATAAGTTCCTCCAACGCTTCTGCCTCGTCAACCTTGTCTGGGTCCTCCACCTCCGCCCCAAGCCTGCCTGGTCAGGCCACCAGCGTTGTAACTGCGCACAAGATATCACGCACACCTCCTTACTATGCTGGCAGCAGGGCGCAACGGCATAAGGTGGTCTTTAGCTTGAAATGTCTTGGAAATAAGAGTCACACAGCGGCTGAGTTGTGGGCAGCTCTGCTGTCCGAGTTTCATAAATGGTTGTCTCCACTCAACCTGCAGCCAGGTAAGGCCGTGTGCGACAATGCTGCAAACCTGCGTGCGGCCCTTCGCCTGGGCAAGGTGACACGTGCCTTGTATGGCTCACGTGTTGAACCTGGTTGTCCAGCAATTTTTAACACACTATTCCGGCCTAGATGGCCTTCTGCACAGGGCACGAAAACTGTCTGCTCACTTCCGCCGTTCAACCGTCGCAGCTGAGCGACTTGTATCGCTCCAGAAGTCTTTCGGCCTTCCGGTTCATCGCCTGAAATGCGATGTGCCGACATGCTGGAATTTGACTCTCCACATGTTACAGCGACTGTGGCAGCACCACCGAGCACTAGTGCAATACGTCATGACATATAGCCTGGGCCAACGAGATGCAGAGGTGGGGAAGATCACCCTTATGGAGTGGTCTCAGATCAAGGACCTATGCACCCTTCTGCACAGTTTCGACACGGCGACGAATATGTTTAGCGCTGACAATGCCATTATCAACATGACAATTCCAGTCATTTTCATGCTGGAGCACACGCTAAACACTATTCGGAGTCAGGGGGTGGTTCAACAGGAAGGGGAGGAAGTACATGAGGATTCATATGCGAAAGGGATACCAACATCTACAAGGTCCAGACGTTCATTATCACCAAGGCGGCAGGCATGGGACGATGGGGGAGAGGGATTAACAAGGGCGCATGGTAGCAGGCAAAATGTTGAGGCATGTGCAGGAGAACATGAAGAAATGGAGGACGAACTGTCCATGGACATGGAAGACTCAGCAGATGAGGGAAACCATGGTCACATTTCAGTTGAAAGAGGTTGGGGGGAGATGTCAGAGGAAGAAAGAACGGCTAGCACCTCTATGCCACAAACACAGCAAGAACTTGGTCCGCATGGATGCGCAAGACACATGAGCGCCTTCTTGCTGAACTACCTACAACATGACCCTTGGATTGTCAAAATTAGTAGTGATGATGACTACTGGGTTGCCACACTATTAGATCCCCAGTACAAGTCCAAATTTTGTGAAATAATTCCAGCCATAGAAAGGTGCAGGATTATCAGCAGAAGCGGTTAATCTTAGCTCGGCTTTTCCACTAAACACCAGTGGTGCATGGACTGAATCTCCCAGTTGTAACTTGACAAACATGGGACGGTCTCGTCATCAACAGTCTAACCGTACCAGCACAGCAACACCGTATCTGTTGCTGGTAACAGCAATTTTTTTGAATCGTTTCATAATTTTTTTAGACCATCCTTTGCAAGGCCAACAGAGAGTTGTCTGACACAGTCAACGGCTGCAGAGGATGATACAGGAGTATCTCCAAATGAACATCGATGCCATGACTTTGAAACTGGAGCCTTGCTCATTTTGGGCTTCAAATCTTGAAAAATGGCCTGAGCTCGCCACTTACGCCTTGGAGATCTTGTCGTGTCCAGCTGCCAGCGTTGTCTCAGAACGTGTCTTCAGTGCTGCTGGGTGTGTGCTGACAGATAAGCGCACGTGTCGTCCAGTGACAATGTGGACAGACTAACGTTCATCAAGATGAACAAGTCATGGATCCGCAAGGACTTTACTACCCCTGTGTCATCCTGGGGAGAGTAAAGGCTTGTGGATTTGGAATGTGCTTGATGCAAATGTACCTGTCAAGTTTGCAACTGGGGCACAAGTGCTGCCACTGAAGGGGTGTCTGTGTGGCCCAATTTTTGGAAAAAAGGCCTACTCTGCTTGGAGTCCCCCGGCTGTGTTTTTAAAAATGAGCCAAGATGAACAAGTCATGGTTCAGCAAAGACTTTGCTACCTACCCCGGTGTCATCCTGGGGACAGTTAAGGCTAGAATATTTTGGAATGTGCTTTATGCAAATGTACCTGTAAAGTGTACAACAGGGGCACAAGTGATGCCACTGAAGGGGTGTCTGTGGGACCCAATTTTTGGGAAAAAGGGAAACTCTGCTTGGAGTAACCCTTGCTGTGTTTTTAAAAATGATCCAAGATAAACAGATCTGGGATCAGCAAAGACTTTGCTAGACCTTCCCCGGTATCATCCTTGGGACAGTTAAGGCTGGCGTATTTTGGAATGTGCTTGATGCAAATGTATCTGTGAAGTGTACAACAGGGGCACAAGTGCTGCCACTGAAGGAGTGCCTGTGTGGCCCAATTTTGGGAAAAAAGGGAGACTCAGCTTGGAGTCTCCTTGCTGTGTTTTTCATGACTTTAGAAGGGCATGCCATGCCTATATCTGTGTCTCCTCCTCTTTTTCCTCGTCCAGCTGTTTAGTTTTCGCATGGGTATTTGTCCTTGTCACTTTCCCATGTGTTTGTGTTGTCTTGGGAGTTGTTTGTCACCTTTTGGACACCTTTGAGGGTGTTTTCCAGGTGTTTTTAGGAGTTTGTGATTGCCTCCCATTGTTTCCTATGGGGTTCGAGAGGTTCGTCGAACGGGACACCGTTCGACGAACCGAACTGAACTCGATCTCTAGGGGGGTGGCTCATCTCTAGTCATCGGTAACACAGAAAGTAGGACAAGTAAGTGATACACCAGAGCTCAGCCAGCTGTCATTGCCCCACAGCAGTGTGTTAGATATCAACCATATACTCACTAGATTCAAATCACAGCACATATTCCTACATTTATTACAAATGCAGAATACTGTATCCTACACTAAGAGGCAGCTGGCTCCATCCTGCTCCTCAGGGACCGTGACGCTCCATCACCCTGTCACCTTACTCTGATGGCACCATGACATGTCTAATGAAGGAACCTGATCGCTGTAGACACATAGCTTGTTTTAATTTAATAAAATACTTTTTAGAACCCTCTGGTTACTCATACTGGGCAGCACTCCTATTCCAGTTTCTTTTTTTTCCAGCATTTCTCTGCAAAATGAGCTTGAAGAGGTCTTTGTTGATGTCTTTGTTTCCTTAGACTCCCTGTATAACTCTGCTGGATTTCGATATATAAACTACCGGTAACCTCTAAAGCCAAACGGGGGAGGAAGGAGATAGAAGAAGATAATTGGCAGGAAAGTCCTACAACATTACCACAATTATTGCTAAGTGGAACACAGACTATCCCTCCTCTACTTGATACACCGTGTATATGGAACGCACCAATTCTTATATGACAGGGATACACCTGAATGGGTTGAAAGAAATATTCTAAGGACCTAGCAGGGCAGGCTGAGTACATAGCTTCATACAAGTCACAGCTGCCACTGTACGGGCCTGGTCTTCGACTGGTGCAAGGATTTCTCAAAAATGGGGAACCAGGCTATTACTGACACAATTACAAACGATACTATGGTTTACCTCTACGAATACAGAATGACAGTCCATGAAGAAACTATGAACCACTTGTAATAACTAATCACTAGAGGAATCTTGGGATAATTAACAGCGCACACTAACCTAACATACCAACTCACATCATCATGTTCAAGAAAAGTGACAAAGGACAATAGGAATACCTTCACAGCTGCTGGCAGTGTCCATTTCCACTGTATTTGGAGCCCCAGTAAACATGTGATCAGTTACCAGTTCTGGGGGGCTAGGAATCTGCAGATGTGTCGAGCCAGTGGAACTTTGAGACAAGGTGGTCATGAATCGATCCTCTGGAACAAACCAAGAGAAAAATATGGTTAGCTATTAAGAACGATGGAGTAGACAATGCTAAATATGTACGTTATGGCTTGCACTGCTGGTGAGGAGGGTGTCCTTTCAATGATAGGGACCAGCATAGGGTCACTGATTCACAGCATTCTCCATATTACTATGCATAGAGAGAAAAGACAATCAGCCTGACCATCTGCAAGTAATAAAATGTGAATTTCAGAGAAACAAAAACACATTAAATCAGTGTGTGCAAAACTCCCTTTTGTATAGAGGGGGCAGCAAAAAATGTGTTGACAGATTCCCCTTAAGACTTTTAAAGCAAACAACTCCCACTTCTGCCTAAATTACAAGAATCAGATACTGGGATGCATTAGGCAAGTTTCCATGAGGTTTATTACTCAGAATTGTCTTTGCAGGTCCAAAGCTGGCCATACACACTAAAGGACAAACGATGGGCCGACAGCCATCTCAACCAACTCTCCTACACCTCGGAGCACTCACTCAGCTGAGCGCTCCAGTGTTCTCTGTGAGAAGGCAGTCGGCTGACACGTTTGTCCAGCAGCTTATCTATGTGTGAACAATGCGGCAGTCCGAATGAGACATGTGCGATCGGCAGGTCTACTGACGTTTAGTCGACCGGCACAATATACACATTAGATCATCGTCCGAACCAGTCAACATTGGCGGTTCAGCCAAATTAAGTCTAATGTGTGTGGGGGCCCCTGGTGGAACGATGTCAACCATCCACTTTAAAGGGACAAAACAGGTAGCTAACCAAGAGAATGTCATCCGAGTGCACAGCTAACAATTCACGGGACAAGTCACAAGCTGCCAGACAAAATGAATTAAAAAAATGGTACTCAAAAACAATGGCTCATGTATGAACAAAAGCCTGCTGAGTCTGACACCGATCAGGGAATTGTTCTCACAGATAAGCATCATTATAATCTTCTTACTTCAGGTTTATCGATGCCCGAAGAGAAAATTCTGATTTAAGATTTCATTCTAGTAACACACAATGACAGGATTATGCTCTAACACCGATCAATGACAGTCAATTAGAAAAGCATAGTGCACGTGACATGTAACGCTCAACCTCCTCCACCTCCCAAGCTCAAAAGCACCTAAGTATATGATTAAATAGCAGCTTTAATTTAAAGAAGCACTCCTGACGAAAATGTTACCCCCTAAACCTTTCTATATTTGTCTGTAGTGTAGTTGTATTAGAATACTTACCGATCACTGTCTTCCTGGTTTACAGTGCAATACTAGTCCTTTTGGGTCAAGAGGCCCCTCCTCTACTTCGCAGATTCAAACAGGGATTGGTGTGCAGTGTTGCTACATTCATCAGAGAAAGCCTATGGAGACTTAGAATTACGCTTCATACACTTAAAGGTAACCTGTCAGGTGCAATATGCACCCAGCACCACAAGCAGTTCTGGTTGCATATTGCTAATCTCTGCCTAACAATCCCTGTATACACTAGCATAGATAAAGAGATCTTTAGAAAAGTATTTCTAAAGATCTTTTTTCTTATGCTAATGAGCACGGGGACTAGTCCCAAAGGCGTTCTATCCCTCGACTAGTCCACCCTCTTAGTATGTTAGCATGCATACAGGGGCGTACTAACATACTATTCAATTCAGCATCACCAGCGGTGCAGCGCATAGCTGTTTTCGCCGTGACCGCGCTTCTGAATGCTGGGCACTTCCGATCATGCGCAGCAGGAAGTCAGGTGTACGTGTCCTGGCTTCAGAGAGGTCTACTGCGCATGACTAAAAGTGCCAGGCACTCAGAAGCACGGTCACAGCTAACACAGGTACACGTGGCACCACTGATGATGCTGCATTGAATAGCATGTTAGTACGCCCCTGTGGGCATGCTAACATGCTAAGAGGGCGGCTAGTCGGGGTATATAACGCCCTAAGACTAGTCTCCGCAATCTTAGGGTAAGTTCACACAGTGCGTTTCTCGCGGCGCTTTTGCGCAGTTTTTGGGTGCGTTTTTGCTCAGAAAACTGCATGACTTTGCTTCCCCAGCAAAGTCTATGAGTTTTCATTTTTGGTGTCTGCACGCAGCGTTTTTTTTTTTTTTGGTGCCACAAAAACGCAGCATGTCAATTATTCCCGCGTTTTTCACTGTGCTTTTCATCCATTGAGTTCAATGGGATTTTGAAAGACGCAATGAGAAACGCAAATTGCTGCGTTTTGGTGCGTTTCTAAGACCAAAAACGCAGCTATAAACGCAGGAGGTGGGTAGTAAAGTGACGTGTACAGGAAGAGGATTCCTTCTGTCAGTATATACAGAAGCGTGAATCCTCCCGGTACCGTCACCGCCGCTTCCACCTCCCGTCCTGTGCATGTATGCTGCCGTGCGGCGCCATGTACAGGCAGGAGGTGGAAGCGGCGGCGAAAACAAAAGTTAACAGTAGAAAAAAAAAAAAAAAAAAAGTTATACTCACCTGTCTGCAGCCTCCCGATGCCATGCCCGCTCCCATCTCCTCTCACGGTATCGCCACCCCCGCTCCGGCTGTGTGCAGACGGCCGGGAAACCTCCGATGGATGCAGGACCTGGCGATGGATCACCTGATGCAGTCACCTGACGCATCAGGTGATCGTAAGTATCGCGGTGACGCGGGCGCCCGGCCGGTTATCAGCGGATGCGTCAGGAGACTTCATCCCTGATTACCGGCAGCTGCTGCAGCGATCGGACGGGATCAGACTCCGCTGCAGGAGCTGCCGGTAATCAGCACATAAGTATTATTTTTTTTTTTTTGCACCGATGCATCTGCTGATTGTATAAACGGCTTTTATACAATCAGCTGATGTGTGATGGGATTCAGGCACTTGATCCTGACACATCATCTGATCGCTTTGCCTTCCAGCAAACCGATCAGATGATATTGGATCCGGATTGGACGGCGCGGGACCCTGACCCAGGATTACTGCGGAGGGGGGGTTCTTTATTTCAATAAAGATGGAGTCACTAATTGTGTTGTGTTTTATTTCTAATAAAAATATTTTTCTGTGTGTTGTGTTTTTTTTTTATCTTTACTAGAAATTCATGGTGGCCATGTCTAATGTTGGCGTGACACCATGAATTTCGGGCTTAGGGCCAGCTATACAGCTAGCCCTAACCCCATTATTACCCAGCGAGCCACCCGGCATCAGGGCAGCTGGAAGAGTTGGATACAGCGCCAGAAGATGGCGCTTCTATGAAAGCGCCATTTTCTGGGGTGGCTGCGGGACTGCAATTCACAGCGGGGGTGCCCAGAAAGCATGGGCACCCTGCACTGTGGATTCCAATCCCCAGCTGCCTAGTTGTACCCGGCTGGACTCAAAAATTGGGCGAAGCTCATGTCATTTTTTTTTTTTAAATTATTTCATGAAATTCATGAAATAATTTTAAAAAAAAGGGCTTCCCTATATTTTTGGTTCCCAGCCGGGTACAAATAGGCAGCTGGGGGTTGAGGGCAGCCCGTACCTGCCTGCTGTACCCGGCTAGCATACAAAAATATGGCGAAGCCCACGTCATTTTTTTTTGTTTGGGGGGGGGGGGGCAAAGAAATCCTGCATACAGTCCTGGAAGGAGGATGCTGAGCCTTGTAGTTCGACAGCTGCTGTCTGCTCTCCTGCATACACTATTGGATGGAGGATGCTGAGCCTTGTAGGTCTGCTCCCCCTGACTCTCCCTCAAGCATACAGTCCTGGATGGAGCATGCTGAGCCTTGTAGTTCTGCAGCTGCTGTCTGCTCTCCTGCATACACTATTGGATGGAGTATGCTGAGCCTTGTAGTTCTGCACCTGTCTGCTCTTCTGCATACACTAGTGGAGAATGAAGAACACATTGAAGAAGGAAATGACATCAGACCTTTTTTTTTGTTCACTGATAAAAAATGCATAAAGACGCAGTGAGCAAAAACGCAGCAAAACGCAGCAAAAAAACGCACCAAATTGCGGCAAAACGCGTGCGTTTTTTGCCGCGTTTTTTTGCCGCGGGTGCGTTTTTGTGCAGTTTTTGCCGCAAAAAACGCACAAAAACGCAGCATCAAAAAAAACGCAGTGTGTGAACCTAGCCTTAAGAAATACTTTTTCTAAAGATTCCTTTATCTATGCTAGTGTATACAGGGACGGTTAGGCAGGGATTAGCAATATACACTCAGAACTGCTCGTGGTTCTGGGTGCAGAGGGGACCTGACAGGTTCCCTTTAAATTGTGAAGCAACTTCCAGCCCACACATAAACCCTTCTGAGCAAGTTTGTTATGAAGTCATGTGATTGAGAAAAGGAAAGGAGCTAAAAACTGAAAACAGCGATTATTTTAATACAACTACACTACATTACAGACATATTTAGATTCGTTAGTTGATACCATTTTTGTCCAGAGTGCTTCCTTAGCATGCACAAGCAACATACCAAGAAAAAAAAGTTGGGGACCCTCATACACATTAGATGGTGGGCAAGTCCTATGGAAACCGGTCTTCATTGTGTTCACCTGTTACACTTCAATGAGGGTTAGGCTATGTGCGCACGCTGAGTTTTTTTAATGCTGCGTTTTTGTGCTTTTTTTGGCCGCTAAAAATGCACAGAAAGGCATAAAAACGCACCCGCGGCAAATACGCGCAAAAACGCGCAAAAACGCATCGGTAAAAACGCATGCGTTTTTGGCTGCATTTTGTTATGTTTTTGATCTCTGCGTTTTTCTGTGTTTTTTCAATGCATTGCATGGGGGAAAATGCAGGAAAGAATTGACATGTCTATTTTTTTTAAGCTCAAAAACGCAGCTTAAAAAAAAAAGTGTGCGGACAGCAAAAATGAAAACTCATAGATTTTGCTGGGGAAGAAAAGTGATGCAGTTTTGAGCCCAAAAACGCACCCGAAAAACGCAGCCAAAAACGCACTGTGTGCACATAGCCTTACAGTCATTTTGATGGTGGTAATTGGAGATGAGACTAGGACTAAAAGGTAACAGTTAAACCCTTAATTCCTGAGCAATCAAAGATATTTATACATATCACAGTAAATCCTTCACAGGGTAAAAAAAAAATGCCAACCTCGGTCCCCATTCTGTGCAGGAGAGGAGTTGCGTGGAGATGCATCCATGCCACTGACCTGGATATCAAAGACAGACACATTAGTTGCCTGCATCTAACGTTCAGTGAGATAATAGCACTTTAAGTAGAAGACATCTCAAAACACACACATTCGCTCACTAATTGCCCTGCACAACCTGGAGAACATATTCTATTCCTCACACAGATTCCAGTTTTCACAAAGCGGAGAAAGAATAATTGGATTTTAACAGTGTGAGGTTCATTGTATTAAAGGGAACCTGTCAGCAGAAATGTCCCCTAAAACCTAACAGATTCCCCCTCTGCAGCTCCTGGGCTGCATTCTATAAAGGTCCCTGTTATGATTGTGCCCACTTTCTGACCGAAAAAAAGTGTTTATAAAGTTGTACCTTTTTGGCTTCTGATTCTGTAAATCCGTCACGGGGGCGGGCTGCCTGATGGCCGTTATTCTGCCCCCTGGTCCTGTATGCCGCCCCCATCGCTGATTTCAATACTTCTGGACGCCGCCCACTGCTCCAGCCATCCCCGCGCATGCCCAGTGCCCATCTCTCGGGGATGAGCACTGTGCCCAGCGTCACCGCTGGTGACGTGCACGCAGGGTTAAGATTATGGGCGGTGCTGTGATGTTTATTCCTAAGCAACCGCCCATAATCGCGGGACCGCGCTTTCCCCCTCGGCCTGCTTCTTTCTGCGCAAGCGCGCTGCTGCTGACCTCACTTCGCCTTCTTCCCATCTTGCCCCGAGGCAGGAAATAGATGGGAAGAGCGCGGAGCAGTGACTACACCGAAAGCGCGGTCCCGCGATTATGGGCGGTTGCTTAGTAAACACAGAAGCGTGAATCCTCCCGGTACCGTCACCGCCGCTTCCACCTCCCATCCTGGGCATGTATGCAGCCGTGCGGCGCCATGTCTGGGCGGGAGGTGGAAGCGGCTGCGAAATCAAAAGTGAACAGTAGAAAAAAAAAAAAAGTTATACTCACCTGTCTGCAGCCTCCCGGTGCCATGCCCGCTCCCATCTCCTCCCGGTACCGCCGCTCCGAGTGTGTGCAGTCTCCCCGGGCAGTACGATAGATGCAGGACCTGGCGATGGATCACCTGATGCAGTCACCTGACGCATCAGGTGGTCGTAAGTCTCGGGCTGACACCAGCGGCCGGCCGGCTTCACCTATCAGCGGATGCGTCAGGAGACTTCATCCCTGATTACCGGCAGCTGCTGCAGCGATCGGACGGGATCAGACTCCGCTGCAGGAGCTGCCGGTAATCAGCACATAAGTGAGTATTTTTATTTTTTTTTTTTTTGCACCGATGCATCTGCTGATTGTATAATCGGCTTTTATACAATCAGCTGATGTGTCATGTGATTCAGCCCCTAGAACCTGACACATCATCTGATCGCTTTGCCTTCCAGCAAACCGATCAGATAATATTGGATCCGGATTGGACGGCGCGGGACCCTTGACCCAGGATTACTGCGGAGGGGGGGTTCTTTATTTCAATAAAGATGGAGACACTAATTGTGTTGTGTTTTATTTCTAATAAAAATATTTTTCTGTGTGTTGTGTTTTTTTTTTATCTTTACTAGAAATTCATGGTGATAATGTCTAATATTGGCGTGACACCATGAATTTCGGGCTTAGGGCCAGCTATACAGCTAGCCCTAACCCCATTATTACCCAGCGAGCCACCCGGCATCAGGGCAGCTGGAAGAGTTGGATACAGCGCCAGAAGATGGCGCTTCTATGAAAGCGCCATTTTCTGGGGTGGCTGCGGGACTGCAATTCACAGCGGGGGTGCCCAGAAAGCATGGGCACCCTGCAATGTGGATTCCAATCCCCAGCTGCCTAGTTGTACCCGGCTGGACTTAAAAATTGGGCGAAGCTCACGTCATTTTTTTTTTTAAATTATTTCATGAAATTCATGAAATAATTTTAAAAAAAGGGCTTCCCTATATTTTTGGTTCCCAGCCGGGTACAAATAGGCAGCTGGGGGTTGGGGGCAGCCCGTACCTGCCTGCTGTACCCGGCTAGCATACAAAAATATGGCGAAGCCCACGTCATTTTTTTTGTTTGGGGGGGGGGGCCAAAGAAATCCTGCATACAGTCCTGGAATGAGGATGCTGAGCCTTGTAGTTCGACAGCTGCTGTCTGCTCTCCTGCATACACTATTGGATGGAGGATGCTGAGCCTTGTAGTTCGACAGCTGCTGTCTGCTCTCCTGCATACACTATTGGATGGAGGATGCTGAGCCTTGTAGGTCTGCTCCCCCTGACTCTCCCTCAAGCATACAGTCCTGGATGGAGCATGCTGAGCCTTGTAGTTCTGCAGCTGCTGTCTGCTCTCCTGCATTTACTATTGGATGGAGCATGCTGAGCCTTGTAGTTCTGCAGCTGTCTGCTCTTCTGCATACACTAGTGGAGAATGAAGAACACATTGAAGAAGGAAATGACATCAGACCTTTTTTTTTTGTTCACTGATAAAAAACGCATAAAGACGCAGTGAGCAAACACGCAGCAAAACGCAGCAAAAAAACGCACCAAATCGCAGGTCCGATCGCTGCAGCAGCTGCCGGAAATCAGGGATGAAGTCTCCTGACGCATCCGCTGATACCGGCCGGGCGCCCGCGTCACCACGATACTTACGATCACCTGATGCGTCAGGTGACTGCATCAGGTGATCCATCGCCAGGTCCTGCATCCATCGGAGGTTTCCCGGCCGTCTGCACACAGCCGGAGCGGGGGTGGCGATACCGTGAGAGGAGATGGGAGCATGGCACCGGGAGTCTGCAGACAGGTGAGTATAACTTTTTTTTTTTTTCTACTGTTAACTTTTGTTTTCGCAGCCGCTTCCACCTCCTGCCTGTACATAGCGCCGCACGGCAGCGTACATGCACAGGACGGGACGTGGAAGTGGCGGTGACGGTACCGGGAGGATTCACGCTTCCTGTACACAAGACAGAAGACTCTTCCTGTACACGTCACTTTACTACCCACCTCCTGCGTTTATAGCTGCGTTTTTGGTCTTTAAAACGCACCAAAACGCAGCTATTTGCGTTTCTCATTGCGTCTTTCAACATCCCATTGAACTCAATGGATGAAAAGCACAGTGAAAAACGCGGGAATAATTGACATGCTGCGTTTTTGTGGCTCCACAAAAACGCAGCTGAAAAAAAACAGATGTGTGCGGACAGCAAAAATTAAAACTCATAGACTTTGCTGGGGAAGCAAAGTCCTGCAGTTTTGAGGCCAAAAACGCACCCGAAAAACGCGCAAAAACGCCGCGAAAAACGCACTGTGCGCACATACCCTTAATGGTTGAGGATTAAATGGTGCTGATCAATACATACTACATCAAGGGAAAGAACAATTCTGCATTGTGACTAATCCTGATTGGGGAGTTTGGGTTATACAATGCCTACACGGCACAGCAGCCGGTGACTTTCACTTTCTATCAATCAAGCAGAAAATACGACTGTCATAATGATTCTGCAAATGTAGAGTGATGAGATACAATAGAGAAAGCAGTGATACCTTGTATTAAGCAACAACATTGTCGCGGGCGGAGGAGGGGACGCCGCGCTCTCCCACTGCTCGGGTCCGGCTGCCGCTGCAGCTGCGGCCTGCCGCTGCTCGGTGGCTCGAGCGATGGGCCGGATCCCGGGGACTCTAGCGGCGCTCCTCGCCCGTGAGTGAAAGGGGTTTGGTTTTTGGGATATTCTATTGTCCGTGACGCCACCCACGATTGTGGTGATTGAGTGGACACCACCACTGCTCTGTCTGGGGAGCCCGGGAGTGATGGTATGGAGCAGCCAGTTGTTGATTTGCTCCTCCGTGGGTAGGGGAATTTGGTGATCCCGGGGCCCAGTGAGGGGGTTGGATGGTGGACAGGCGGGTATGGGGCCTGTAGAGGTGCAGGGGCAGCGCTGTGCCGCACGGCACGGAGGTACTCACTCAGCCAGTAAACACGACACAGTTCTCGGTAAACAAACGGCTGGTTGGACGGGTCCCTCGGACGGTTACGGTGCTGATGTTCCCTGCAGTTGACGGTGACGGTCTCTTCCCTGCACCTATGTGTAATCTTTTGGTAGCGATGGATACCCACCGGTAACCCGCTCCCCGACCTGGATATGAGCCGGAGGAGCCCCACTCTTGCCCGCAGGCGCTGGCCCTGGGAAACTGGTGCCTTGGCGGTGGCGGTGTCTCCCCTTCACGGTCGGACTGTTGCCTTCAAACGGGACTTGGTTGTTGGGAGACAGTCCCCTTCACTGACGGATTTGGCAAATTATGGCGACTCCTAGCCTTGCCGGGATCCGAAAGGCCCCTGCCCTGGTGCTGACTGTTCTTTGTATACCGCTCCGGTACCGATGGGTCACCACCCGTCCGCGGTCCTTTCGGCAACCTCCGAGCAATCTCTCCTGCAGACGGTCACCGCTGTCTGCCAACCTTGCTGTCTCAGTCCGGGGCACACACCCGGACTAACTTCAGGCTTCTTGCTGTCACTTTTCTCTGTCACTACAACTCCACTGTTTACTCCTTCCACTTTCAACTCTAACTCCGATCTGCCTGGTTTTCCCGCCTCCAGGGCTGTGAACTACTCGGTGGGTGGAGCCAACCGCCTGGCCCACCCCCTGGTGTGGACACCAGCCCCTGGAGGAAGGCAACAAGGATTTTAGTTTTGACTTCGGTGTACCTGCAGGGAATGTGGGGTGCGTGTGGTGTTGTGACCTGTGACCCCTGGCTTGCCCAGGGCGTCACAACATCATGGGGAGTGACAGGACTGACTGATCTGAACAAGGCCCAGCTTCTGTAATACTAAATCACCAGAGGCGGACATCGGTAATGGACAGTCAAGCCGGCACACTGCTCTAGGTTTAACCCCGCTATCGCCTGGACTGGAGCTAAACTCTGATCCCCTGTAAGAATTCAACAAGGGGCAAAGCAACATGTAAGCAAGCTGCGGGCTCAGAGAAACGTTACCTTAGTCTCATCGCCTTGCCTCATTCTCCCAGGACTCGCAGGCACAGACGGACGCTTACGGCCCTTTTCTTGCTGGAAAAGGTCTTGCAACCTTTCAATGAAAAATAAAAGATGCATTAAAATAGTCAGTGTGTCTGATTAAGTATCAAAATCCTAATTATTGAGGAAAATGTAACTTAAGTGCATTCTGTAGGCAAAGATTTACCAGCCTGACAACAGAGTCCGATTTACCGCCTTCTAAAATGAATGATGCCACACAAGGAAAGACAAAATAATTAATAACTATATGAGCGCTGGGGGTCCAACTGTTAATAAATGTGTCCTACAAGACACACAAATGAACCAAGCACAAGAGTCTTAGTACATTTGGTGTTCCAAAGTAAATTAAGAAGGGTATCTATCCAAAATATAATGCTGATCATATATTATATTTACCAGTAAATTAGAAAGTAAAGCAATAGAAAAACTGGCTGCTACATTTATTTTTTTTTACTTACACTGGCCATTTGAAAACAAACAACAGGAAACTTAAGGCTGCTTTACACGCAACGATATCGCTAACGAGATGTCGTCGGGGGTCACGGAATTCGTGACGCACATCCGGCGTCGTCAGTGACGTCGTTGCGTGTGACACCTATGAGCGAGTGTTAACGATCAGAAATACTCACCTAATCGTTGATCGTTGACACGTCGTTCATTTCCCAAATATCGTTCCTTGTTCTGGACACAGGTTGTTCGTCGTTCCTGAGGCAGCACACATCGCCACGTGTGACACCCTGGGAAAGACGAACAACAACGTACCTGCGTCCTCCGGCAATGAGATGGGCGTGTCGTTAATGCTGTTGGTCTCCGCCCCTTCCGCTTCTATTGGCGGGCCGCTGTGTGACGTCGCACGAACCTTCCCCTTAAAAAAAGGTTGCTCGCCGCCCACAGTGACGTCGCTAGGAAGGTAAGTACGTGTTACGCATCCTAGCGATATTGTGCGCCAGAGGCAGCGATTTGCCCGTGACACACAAACGACGGGGGTGGGTGCTTTCATGAGCGACATCGCTAGCGATGTCGCTGCGTGTAAAGCAGCCTTTAGACATCTGGATTGTCACATTTGGGATTGAGAATAAATTGTCAGTCTTTGCTGATGACACCAAACTATGTAGGATTTTAAAAACTGACCTTGGTAGTACAATATTACAAAACAATCTGGATAAGATGTCGGAATGTGCAGACACTTTCAAATGAGATTTAATGTTGATAAATGTAGAGTAATGCACCTAAAACTGAGTAATCCTATTGCTGCATATACATTAAATGGAATTAAACTCAGGACTACAGAACAGAAAGACTTGGGTATTCTGGTTACAAGTAAGCTGAGCAGCAGTACACAATGTCAAGCAGCAGTTGCTAAAGCAAACAAGATTTTAGGGTGTATAAAAAGAGAGATTAGACCACGTGATCCCAACACAATCATATATCCCAACAATAATCACTTATAAGGCCACATCTAGAATATGGGATCCAGTTTTGGGCTCCACATTTTAAAAAGGATATTCAGGAGTTGAGTCCGTTCAAATGTGGGAAACTAGACTACTACAAGGAATGGAAGGCCTCCATATGATAAGAGGAGGTTGGAAACATTTGTTTTGTTTAGCTTAGGTGTGCTTCACACACAGCGAGATCGCTGCCGAGATCGCTGCTGAGTCACGTTTTTTGTGACGCAGCAGTGACCTCATTAGCGATCTCGCTGTGTGTGACACTGAGCAGAGATCTGGCCCCTGCTGTGAGATCGCTGCTCATTACACACAGCCCTGGTTCATTTTTTTATTGTTGCTCTCCCGCTGATAAGCACACATCGCTGTGTGTGACAGCGAGAGAGCAACAATCCTGAATGTGCAGGGAGCAGGAGCCGGCGTCTGACAGCCTGCGGTAAGCTGTAACCAAGGTAAACATCGGGTAACCAAGGTGGTTACCCGATATTTACCTTCGTTACCAGCCTCCGCCGCTCTCACGCTGCCAGCGCCGGCTCCCAGCTCTCTGCACATGTAGCTGCAGAACACATCGGGTAATTAACCCGATGTGTACTGTAGCTAGGAGAGCAGGGAGCCAGCGCTCAGTGTGCGCGGTTCCCTGCTCTCTGCACATGTTGCAGCACAGCGACGCTTGTCGTTATGATCGCTGCTTCGGCTGCTGTGTTTGACAGCTAAGCAGCTATCATAACAGCGACTTACAAGGTCGCTGTTACGTCACAGAAAATGGTGACGTAACAGCGACGTCGCTGTCGCTTAGTGTGAACCCAGCTTTAGTAAAAAAGACGTCTCAGAGGAGATCTCATTTATATGTATAAATACATGTGTTGTCAATATAAAGGACTGCCACAATACTAAGGAACAGGGGACACTCATTGTGGGTTGAAGAAAGACAATTTTGGCAGTTAACCCCTTCAGCCTCCGGGCACTTTTCGTTTTTGTTTTTTGCTCCCCTTCTTCCGAGAGCCGTAACTTTTTTATTTTTCTGTCAATCTTGCCATATGAGGGCTTGTTTTTTGCGGGACGAGTTGTACTTTTAAATGAAACCATAAGTTTTACCATATAGTGTACTGGAAAACGGCAAAAAAATTCCAAGTTCAGAAAAATTGCAAAAAAAGTGTGATCGTACAATAGTTTTTGAGATATTTTATTCACCGTGTTCACTATATGGTAAAACTGATGTATCTAAGTGATGCCTGAGGTCAGTGTGAGTTTGTAGACACCAAACATGAATAGGTTTACTTGTATTACTGATCAGATTAATTGATTTTATATTTTGATATATCAGGCATTTCTGAAAGCGGCGATACCAAATGTGTATATTTTTTAAACCCTTTAATTTTCAATGGGGTGAAAGTGGGGTGATTTGAACTTTTAGGTTTTTTTTTTTTAAAACTTTTTTTTTACTTTTTTTTTTTATATTACTAGTCCCCCTAGGGGGCTATAGCGATCAGCAATCCGATCACTCTGCCCTATCTGCAGATCACAGCTACAGAGCTGAGAACTGCAGATTTGGTGCTTTAAGCTGGGGTCACACATAGCGACAGCGACAACGACATCGCTGTTACGTCACCATTTTCTGTGACGTAACAGCGACCTTGTAAGTCGCTGTTATGATCGCTGCTTAGCTGTCAAACACAGCGACGCAGCAGCGATCATAACATCGCTACATGTGCAGAGAGCAGGGAGCCGCGCACACTGCTTAGCGCAGGCTCCTTGCTCTCCTAGCTACAGTACACATCGGGTTAATTAACCCGATGTGTACTGCAGCTACATGTCACAGTGCAGAGAGCAGGGAGCCGCGCACACTGCTTAGCGCTGGCTCCTTGCTCTCTTAGTTACAGTACACATAGGGTTAATTACCCGATGCGTACTGCAGCTACATGTGCACAGAGCAGGAGCCAGCACTAGCAGCAAGAGCGACGGACGCTGGTAACGAAGGTAAATATCGGGTAACCAGGGAAAGGTCTTCCCTTGGTTACCCGATGTTTATAGTGGTTACAGCTTTCCGCAGCTGCCAGACGCCGGCTCCTGCTCCCTGCTCGCTTCATTTCGTCGCTCTTTCTCTGTCACACACAGCGATGTGTGCTTCAGAACGGGAGAGCGACGACGAAAAAATGAAGCAGGACATTCAGCAACGACCTCACAGCAGGGGCCAGCTCGTTGCTGGATGTCACACACAGCGACAGCGACGGGACGTCGCTGCAACGTCACAGAAAATGGTGACGTAGCAGCGACGTGGTTGTTGTCGTCGCTGTGTGTGACACCACCTTTACTTTCAATGCCGGCTGTATTCCGGCATTGAGAGGAAGTGACTCATGTTAGCTACAGGCGTCATCACATGACCCTGTGCTACCATGGCAACCACCGAAAGTCACGTGATCATGTCACGTGACTTCCGATGGGGGCGGGGTAAGTCACTGTCATGGCGGCGCGCATATACATCTCGCTGCCAGATTTTAGCAGCGAGATGTAAGGGGTTAATGGCCACGGGTGGAAGCGATTCCACTCGTAACATGCAGGCACACGTCAGCTGTTGAAAACAGCTGATATGTGCGCGTATCGCCGCCGCCTGCCCACGGCAGGGGGCGGGGATTAACTGCACACGATCCATTACGTCCCCAGTACGTCATGGGTCGTTAAGGGGTTAAATAGAAAAGGGTTCTTTTTAGTTAGAGTAGTGAGACTGTGTAATATCTTACTGAAAAAGGTAGTGATGGCAAATACTAACTGCTTTTCAAAAAAGGGCTGAATGATTTCCTCAGTCCACACAATATTGTCGGTTAGAGATGTTTTAGTGACAAAAATGTATAATTGGTGGAGGAAGGCTGAATTAGATGGACCTAGTTCATTTTGCAACCTATATAGTTATGTAATTATGTATGAAGAAGTGGATTTCCAATGTACTACTGGAGATACTAGGAGTGCTGAGCTAAAAGGAGTCTTCTCAAACTGCTATTCAACCTGTCCTGATCGGATACTGGAGATACCAGGAGTGCTGTGATAAGAGGCTGCTCACTAATGTCACCATTTCCCCTACCCTCTCCCCTCCCCAACCCCCTTATTATTGTGTTGACTGTTGAGAACTTATTGTCAATATGATGTAATACTTGACACATTTTATTAATATAAATTTATGGTTCAAAAAAGATAAGAGGCTGCTCACAATACTATTCACCCTGTGATGATCTAAAACTGGGGATACCAGCGGTATTGAGAAAAGAAGAGGTTGCGCACATTACTAGTCACCCTGTCCTGATCGAATACTGGAAATACCAGAAGTGCTAAGGTAAGAAAAGGCTGCTCACACTGCTATTCACCCTTTGATGATCTAATACTAGGGATACCAGAAGTGCTGAGGTAAAAGAGGCTGCTCACACTGCTATTCACCCTGTGATGATCTAATACTGGAGATACCAGGGGTGCTGAAGTAAAAAGGAGGACGATAATAAACATGACATTTTTCCTTCATTGTTAACATGGGCCTGCTCACCAAGGCTGTGGAGTCAGCAATCCAAACCTCCCACTCAGACTCCTCAATTTCCCTGACTCCGGCTCAAACTCCCGTATACATGGCTCATGTTTAAATGATAAATTTACTGTAGTAAAATGGTAACACAAGGTTTTTCATCACCATTATGATACAATAATCAAGCTATTTAGATAGAACATAAAATATATATTTATTGGAATACACCTTTAGAACACAAAAAAAACTTTATTAAATTGTAAATATGCAATGCACTATGCAGTAAATAGGAAAAAAACAAAAAACAGTTTTCTACAAAAACGTACTAAATAACATTTGTGCAGTCCATGAGTTTGTTTTGAGGTAGCAGTTCTCAGATGAGTGCAGACGTTCCTTCCCTGTGCCTTTCTCCTCTTATCTGTAGAGGAGGAGCTTCACTACTGAGCATGTACATAAACTGCAGCACAGATTAATCTCAACTAAAAGCCTAGATCCTTAGACCAGAAATACAACAGACATTTATAAGACATTTCATAACTTTCCCAAATTCTTATGAAAATAATGAGAATTTGTGGCTCATCTGCATTGCTGTGAAAGCCAGGTAAATGAGTTCAAATAGGATTATAAATGGTTTATTTCTAAGCATTTCAAGGCAATCCTGCCTCTTCATCAGGATTAAACCATAGTGTCTAAAGTTTTATTCTGATGAAGAGGCAAGATTGCCTTGAAATGCGTAAAAATAAACTATTTATAATCCTATTTGGACTCATTTACCTGGCTTCTCATTGCAGCACAGAGGAACCACATATTCTCATTGTCTTCTCCTTGGAGTTGGTCACCCGTAGATCTGCCGCAGCCCGTTTCATACGCATCAGTGGTTGTCTTCCCCACAATCACCTCAGGTGAGGAGGCACCAATATCTAACGCACCCCTTTTTCCAGTTAAAACCCTATTGCACTTTCTGCCTTCATTCTCTCAAATTATTATGAAAAAAATGTTCAGCACATATTGTAATGAATTACTGTACCCAATTAATTATATAATTTAGGAGTCTATACTGAACCACCAAAATGGACACACACTCCTCATCACTGCTGCTGGCACTGCATTCCACCTGGTCTTTTCAAATGCCAAAGTGACTGCTGTGACCTGAAGAAAGCTCATTATCCAGAAAAAAAAAAAAGTGGACATCAGTGTGAACGGCCTCTTCTTACCTCAGAAACTCCTGATATCTCCCGGACAGTAGTGCGAGCAGCCTCTTCTAATACTGAAGATATTAGGGGTGCTAAGGTAAGAATAGACTGCTCACACTACTGACAACCCTGTCAATGTCATCTAATTCTGAAGATATTAGAGGTGCTGAGGTAAGATGAGATTTACAAGGTGGACAGCAGTGTAAGCAGACTCTTGTTACCTCAGTACCCTGGTATCTCCTGTATATAAGATCAACAGGTTGGACAGCAGTGTGTGCAGCCTCTTATCACAGTACACCTGGTATATACAGTATTAGATCAGATAGACGGAGTGGGCAGCAATGTGAGCAGCCTCTTACCTCAGCACCCTCGGTAGCTACAGTATTAGATCAGCATATATACATTTTTTCAAACAAGATAGCAGCCAATTTAATGCATTATACTGATTACCTCCTTAGACAAAATCTATGTCATTTTCTCATTAAAATTCTTTAATTTTATTTTTTTTTTAATTAACAGAGAGCTTGTAAGTTCCTTGATATGTACAGAAAATGCAGATTATAACAAACATTTTCTAGAGAGAGTGTGTACAACCTGCCAGCTGTATTTAATACATAAGAGTTACATCAAGTAAAGAAAATAGCATCACTGACCATGTCGTGGTCTCTTCTTCCCTCGCATGCTCTATTTTATATCAATTTGTTGTTAGGACAACAAAATGCCTACATTAAAAATAATCAGTCAGTCATTGGATTTTCCAATATGGCTTGCATTCATTGTTAAACCGATCTCTTAGACCTGACAATCCTTGTGGGCAATGGCTATATGAACCTATATGAAGTTTTCTCATCTGAAAAGGAGTACCGGTAAGTCATTCTCTACCTAGATTTATAAAATGATCACTTTAATGTCAAGGAAAAAATTTAAAATGGATTATTCCACCATTCTGACATAGACATTTAAAGTACGGTAAGTACACCAGCTTCATCAGGTAAACAAGACCTATTTAATAATGCATGTAGCTTGTACTGTCTGGTGATGGATCCACTTTAATGATTGGTAATGAGCAATATCATAAAAAAAAATTGCAGCATAACAGTACCATCCATTTATGTTATGACTTATTCTGCACTTGCTGAAAATTTTTGAACAGAAAAATGAAACAAATCGTAAAAAATACTACAGTGCCTACAAGTTGATTGCATTTCATGCTATAAAACAAGTTTTCACAAATAGGATTCCAGAAAAAAAGCACATCTTCCACATTCCTGCATTACTTATTGGTACAATTTATAGTGGCAAAAAAATGAATACTGCAGCCAGATGACAACATTAAGTCACTAGGAAAATATGAAACACAATAGAAAAGGCAGGAAAGCGTGTGAAATGCATGAAATATAAAAAAAAGCCTCATGTATTCTTTAGACTACTGCAGTGATGTACAAAATAGCCGATGTACCGGGCATCCTCTACAAAAGATGTAATGCAGCAGAGCAGAGAAGAGCAGGACCGTCAAGGAGAGAGACGTCAGCTCAGGACAGCAGGAGACTACTGGATCCAAGAAATGGCAACTAGGCAGCATTACTATTACTATGGGAGGAATGAGACAAATACAAGGACTATGGAAGGTCACCGACTAATGCTCAGAGGGGGCCATTTATAAATGAAGAAACAAGCTGAAACAACACACCAATAAATAAAGGTGTAAGTGTGAAAACATGACCGCCCGTACAAATACTACTTATTATATTGTAGGCATTGTAACTATAATAAAATCAGAAGAATGAACCGAAAATGCAGGTGACAATGTCACGCCACTGTAATACTGCGGTAATGACAGCACGCCATTACTCTACAAAGGAGAAAAACACAATGCAACGATACATGCTGTAACATAATAAAATGAACAGTCTCCAGCAAAAAGGCCATCATCACTGAATGCATTCATCATGGGGAAACTTCTGATCACACCACTTAGCCACAGTTTAAGACTTCTACTTTCAAAAGAAAAAACGAGACAATATTCTTGATTGTGAAGATAATGTTAAGATGTTTATGTTGGTGGCAAATTTCTCCCACTTGTATGGGGTTTGCTAATCGTTCTGGCACCAAAAGAATAGTATTATATATGCGGAATCCTTTCCCCATCGCAGAGTATACACAATGGTATATATTGTGCCACTGCGCCATCTAGTGGTCAGAAGGATATGTTCAGTAAAATCTTGGCGCCTTCCTAATACAAATAAAAGGGGATAAAGGAATCAAGAGCAGAGTAAAAATGTGATTCCTGGCAGATGACATGTTATATTTCTACAAGATCCAGACAAAGGAGAAAGGGGACGCTTTCTGGACATAGAATCAACATTTCTAAAGGCAAGTTACAATTTCTGGAAAATAACAGCAGTAGGGACTGGGTCAGAGAACTAGATATTGCTATCTCTAAGGACAAATTCAGACGTCTATGAAACACGGTCCAAGTATGGATTGTAATGTCCAGATAGACAACGGGTCTCCTGACCGGAACCCTTCATGCACTGTATACACCCAGGAGGCTGGCGAGTTTGGGGGAAACACCTGTGACTAGTCCAGACATTGCGGACTGTTCTCACCGCATTTCACGGACGTCTGATTTTAACATAAAGACTTTGTAGACCTCAGGCACAGAAGGAAACGAACTCTACAGAAATGATGGGGAGGGCTGTCATTCACCATTATGGAAAAAATATATATACTGGTGTTTAATTGGAGTCAGGAGAATCTAGGAGTTTAAAAAGAAAGAACACTAATTTCTTGCAGGATGGATGACATTAAAGAAAGGAAACACCTGATGTTCATTAAAGGGGATTTGTCAGCCGATTTTTGCTGTCTAACCTGAGGTAGGGACAGAGACTCTGATTCCAGTGATGTATCCCTTAGGTTACTGGGTGCAGCAGTTGTGATACACTCACAGATTCCAGTGCTGCATATCTAGCAGAGCTTAGATGTTGTGCTGTATAACTCTGCCCACACCTCTGATGGGAAGCTGTGTACAATGTATACTGACAGAAAGCTACTAAGCAATGCTGGGGTTGGACTAGGAGCCACGAGGCAGCTAGTC
This sequence comes from Anomaloglossus baeobatrachus, assembly GCF_048569485.1. NCBI lineage: Eukaryota > Metazoa > Chordata > Amphibia > Anura > Aromobatidae > Anomaloglossus > Anomaloglossus baeobatrachus. The sequence continues at coordinate 164,713,139 of NC_134359.1, forward strand.
CTGTTCTGATCATCTCCTGCTGATAAAATACGGCTTATTTAAAGAGCAAAACATAGACTATTAAGTGACATATTGCAGGAATCAGAGTATCTTCCCCTACATCACAGTGGTCTCAGATTCTCTTTCATCATACAAGAGCTAAGTGGAGAATGATCCCAAAAACCGCTACTCTCCCAACGAACTCTTCTAAATATCTACATTTCTAAAGTTCTTTGGCTATAAAGGATTTGAAGCCAAAATAAACTGGAAAACGTTCAAAGCATTTTAGTTTTCAAAATATTTAATTAGACTATTAAGATCCTAAACACACTTTTTTTTTTTTTTTTTAGATTACTGGGTCTTATGGATCTTTAGTAGCAGATATGGTGAGGGCTTTATGTCACTCTGACATTGACTCTGTTCTTCTCTGGAGCAGCACTCTCACTCTCTAAAGTTTAGACCAGACTTAAGAAGATATTTACTCATAAGGAAGTTATCAACTATAACAAAACACTTTAATGTGGTCCCCAAGTGTCTCCAATCAAGAATCCATATCAAACACTTCAAAAGACCATATATTTAAATTAACAATCTTTATTAACATGATTAAAAAACATAAACACTAGACACAATAGACATGTTTAAAAATTGACAAAACACAAGGTGTAGGGTGGAGGGTCCATCATAAGTCATTCATTTGTAATATCACAAAGCATTTAGTTCATAATAGTACTTTACTGATTCCTGTATACCATATATCATAGATTATATATCTGACCATGGTCTGAAATGTTAGGATACTATAGTAATAAACAGAGGATTAATCCATGAAATTCTGAGTAGTAAGAGGGGATATATGTGATATTACAAATGAATGAATTATGATGGACCCTCCACCCTACTTTTTGTTGTCAATTTTTAAACATGTCTATTGTGTCTAGTGTTTATGTTTTTTAATCATGTTAATAAAGATTGGTAATTTAAATATAATATGGTCTTTTGAAGTGTTTGATATGGATTTCAGACTTAAGAAGAAATGGTCAATTTCAGAAGAATGGAGAGGGAACTTGATTAAGTTAATGGCAATCACTTTAAGCCTTAGATGGGTATTCCTATCTCCAAGATCCTATCCCAATATGTTGTAGGCGTATTCATAATAATAATAGCGATAATAATATCAAATACCTCCAATTAGAAATGTAGTATAGTTCCCCTGATTAGCTATGTCACTTACTTCATGTGCAGGGCACTACAGTAGCTTATGTATCCATGGTTTCGACCACTCGTATAGTGACATTTGGTTAGATAGTTGCTAGTGGTCGTAACCATGGATACCTAAGCTACTGTCATGCCCTGCACATGAGGGTAAACAACATAGCTAATTAGGAGAACTATACGACATTTCAAATTGGAGGAATTCGCTAATAGTATCATCATTAAATCTACTACATATTGAGATAGGATCTTGGAGATAGAAATTTCACTTTAAATCTTAAGACTAAAATAAGAAATTATAATGAAAATTTTAGCCTTTACATACTTCAATGATTTATTGCTTTTGGCAGTGCAGAAAAATCCTCATCTTCTGGGAAAGCGTCAGAGCTGGTTATTAAAATAACAAATAAATGATTTGGACTCCCGGATTATACTATTACCACATTTCAATCCAAAGATAATTACAGAAATTATTCTATGTTGGATTTTCAACAGATAGAAGATACAGATGGAAATAGATAACATAGAAACTATGTATTTGGAAATGAAACAAAGTGCTACAAAAAAAGGAAAGATTCTCACTATGGAAAAGATGGGGGGGATTTATCTACAGACAATGAGAGAAGCGGGAAGGGAGTACGGAGAAACCACTGAATAAAATGGAATACGTGATAAACAATTTTTTCTTCTTTTAAACAATAAAGACAAGTAAAATCTCTTTCCACAATAGACTCTCTCTAAAGGTGGCTTTACACACTGCAACATCGCAAACGACATTGCTGTAACGTCACCGGTTTTGTGACGCAATAGCGATGTCGTTTGCGATGTTGCAGTGTGTGAAACACATCAGCGACCTGGCCCCTGCTGTGAAGTTGCTGATCACTACAAATCGTTCAGGACCATTCTTTGGTCCTTTGTTTCCCGCTGTGCAGCATGATCGCTAGAAAATCTCAGTGTGTAAAGGGGACTTTACAGCGACTTCCCTTTCAAAAAGCTGCTTTACAACGTCCCCAATGACTAGCTAGGTCGTTCTGCAGGTCCCGATCGCTGTTGCGTCGTTGGCCAGGTCTGCCTGTTTGACAGCTCACCAGAGACTTTGTAGCGATCCCGGCCAGGTTGGGATCGCTGGTGGGATAGCAAGTCTCAGTGTGTAAAGGGGCCTTAAGTTAAGGTGCCCAATATATGCTCTAAAACCAGAAGCCGGAAGCTTCATTGATCTATGACCACAAGTTAATCTTATAATTGAAATCTGATTCTTTCTTCATCTGGACAGATTGGTTTTCCCATTACGGAGCTCAGATGACTAGTGATGGATGGACCTGGACTGTAGAAGTCTAGATCTGTGTGCTTTCAAAAGAATCTGAACACCAACCCTGAGTCTGGAGTTCCCAGGGAACTCCGAGTAACAATCCAGATTCGACAACTCAGGTAATAAAAAAAAAGAAAACGAAAAAAGTACGGGTGGAAGCAAGCACGCTATGCTTACAGAGTCTCTTGTGTGGCTGCAATGCTACTTCCAGGGCACCTCATTATCCTTCATACATAGTCACTGCTTCCCCAGCCCACCAGCAGTCCTGGCATCTCTCTGATTGGTTGCAGTCAGAAACCACCCCCACCCTAAGCGGCAGTGTGTCTGACTGCTTTCAATTAGAAGTGTTGTGTGTGTCTATAATGGTGTAAAAATAAATAAAAAAAATTGGTGTAAGGTCCCCCCATATTATGATACCCAGCACAGATAATATAATAATATTTATTCATTTATATAGCGCTGTTAATTCCATAGCACTTTACATACATTGGCAACACTGTCCCCATTGGGGCTCACAATCTAAGGTCCCTAACTGTATGTTTTTGTAGTGTGGGAGGAAACCGGAGTACCCAGAGGAAACTCACGCAAACACGGGGAGAACATACAAACGCCTTGCAGATCGTGTCCTTGGTGGGAATTGAACCCAGGATCCCTGCGCTGCGAGACTGCAATGCTAACCACTGAGCCACCCTAGATAAAGCATACAGTTAAAGACTGTAGCCCCCAGCTGTGTGTTTACCTTGGCTGTGTATCAAAATATGAGGGACCACATTAGGTTTTTTTTTATTATTTTTATTCATTAAATAAAAAAACAAAAAAAACAAAAAAAAGGGGGCGTGGCTTGAGCTTGATGGCAGGCAGACGTGCTCTGTAGGAGCTCTTGCAAGCTGAGGTGGCAAATAACATAGCAAAACCCACCTGGCACTCTCTAACATGCCGGGGAAGAGAGGCACAGCACCACAGACCGGACCACCAGCCCTGAGAAGCAGCAGCGCAGCAGTGGATCGTCTGTTCAAAGGGGGGAAGCTCTCTCCGGTCTCCAGGCCTGCTCCAGTAATGGCACCTGCATCCATGAGGCAGGGGCCTGCAGCAACAGCAGCCGTCAGTGGTGGCAGCGGGACAGAAGTGACGGTGGCGATGCATAGCGTGCAGGTACAGGGCGGTACCGTCAGAGATCAGCTGGGACCGAGATCTCCGCTTTCATCACAGAGACCAGTGGTGCAGGGGTATACAGGAGGTGAGGCTGCTGCACAGAATACTCAGAAGGAGGGGGGCGGTGGAGTTCAGGCCCCACAGCAGAGCTTGATGAGCCAGGCTGGTGAAGAGAGCAGGAGTCTGGGCACTGATGGAGATATGCATGTGAGTAATGAATGCAGGGCCTCCCAGGCATGTCAGGAGTGGTCAGGCTCCCAAAGCAGTCCATCCCCACACAGTCAGGGGAACCAAAATGGAGGTCAGCTCACACAAGGAGTTAACCCAGGAAGCTCCACTGTGGATACAGAGCGCATCCTGCAGCTGCTGGCTGCTCTCCCCACCAAACATGACCTGGACAATCTAGTTACTAAAATGGAGGCGGCACATGAGAGGGCTCTGTCCATTGTGAAAGGGGACATTGATGCTCTGGATACACGCACCACTGCAGTGGAGAATGATGTGTTTACACTATTTGAAAGAGTTAACACACTGGAGCTAACTCTATCCAAAGCCAGTACACACCTGCAAAATGTCGCCATCCTGTTAGATGATCAAGAAAACAGGGGGAGGCGAAATAATATTCGTTTAAAAGGCATCCCAGAAGAGATAGCAGCAGCTGCCCTCCCTAAGTCTGTAACTTTAATTTTCAACAAAGTGATGGGAGCTGCAGAGGACTCCACTTATGTGATCGACAGAGTCCACAGAGTGTTCCGCCAGGGGCCGGGTGACACAGCACAGCCGAGAGATGTTCTGTGCAGACTGCATTACTACACGGATAAAGAAGCCATACTGAGGAAGGCATGGGTCCATGGAACCGTCTCTTACAAAGGGTCTGAAATCAAGCTTTTTCCTGACATATCAGCCAGAACCCTGTATATGAGGCGTCAGCTCCTCCCTATTCTACAAAAAATTAAAGAGAAAGGAGCATCTTACAGATGGGGACATCCATTTCCCCTAATAGTACGCCACAATGGAGACGAATATCTGCTGAAGCTGCCGGAGGAGGTGGAGGGTCTCTTCCAATTTCTTGATACACCGGCAGTAGAGATCCCTAACTGGCTACATATGGACAGACCCGCCGGGTTACCCCAAAGAAGAAGAGAAGGTGGACGCCGCCGTGCAAGACCTCAAAAGAGTTCCAGGGATCCCAAGCCGGCCGGTGAATCTTCCCAGGAGGAGCCAGATTGAAGACTTGGGTCTGATTGCGGTTTTCTATCTTGTGGTGGGGGGAGCGGGAGATGTGGGAGGATGGCCCCTTATAGGCCGGACGCGAACTTAAATATTGGGTTAATTGCTACTTGAAATGTATTTGTCTCTCTTTTCTTGGGTGGCAGGGAGAGAGGTGGAGAGATTATTATTCCCCCTCTATGCTCTCTTTTATCAGTTTGTGTTCCTCCCTTTTCTCTCTTTCTCTCCCTCTTCTCTCTCTCTCTCTTACCTCTCTTTCTCCTCTCTTCTTGCTCCTCTTTTTTTCTCTCGTCCCTTTCTCTCTTTCTTCTCTCTCTCTGCTCCGTCGTTTCTCTTTCGCCCCTTTTTCTCTCTTCCTCCACTCTCTCTCTTCTTTATCTTTTTCTCCCCTTTCTTCCCCTTTTCTATCTCTTTCGCTCTACCTTTCACACCCCCTCTCTTTGTCTCTCTCTCCCCCTAAGGGGGTCTCACATGGACCCTTCAATTGATAATGTTGATGGATAGTCTGATAAACGTGTTGTTCTTCTAAGAAATGTGCCTCTCACTGCCCTGTCGTGTAACGGGGAGGTGAGACGTGGGTTTTCAGTTCACTATAATATTGTCATTTCTGCCTCGAGCTTGTTTAGCTTTTGCCCTTGGTCTTCCACGCACCCCAAGGGTGGTTCTCCCATCTGGAGAGCACCAGGTCTCTAAGTTCTTCAGAGACTGCATAGTTTTATTGTGTGAAACTTACTGGCCATTCCTTTAGGCCAGCTGTTACTGTTCATATTTTCTGTCTGCTAATACTTATCGCTTTTTTTTTTTTTTCTCTCTCTCTGCTCTTTCCTCTCTGCTGCTAGTTCTTTTTTCTACCTGATTCTTGATCCCCCCACCCACCCGATCCTTACCCCACTTTCCCGTATCCGGTCAGTGTTTTGTAGGGGGTTCAACACTGTTCCTGACCCAACATGCATAGACCAGGGAACTCTGAGGTGAAATGTGGGACATTGAATGTGAAAGGTTTACATAGCCCAGGTAAGAGGTCTATCCTGGCAAATACGTTAAAAAAAATGGGGGTCCAAATTGCTTTCTTGCAAGAAACGCATCTGTGCAAACATACACTGTTTAAATTGACATCACGCTGGTTCCCTGAGGCGTATCATAGCTTCTCGCTAGACCCGAAATCCCGAGGTACTAGTATTCTTGTCTCGCGCTTCATCCCTTGGGAATTCATGGACTCTCGCAGTGATGACAGGGGACGGCTATTGTTGGTGAAGGGCAGGATCGCTACGCATATTTACACATTAGCTTCTATATATCTCCCCAATGTGGGGCAAATTGATACCCTGGCCGGATTTGTTGAAACTATGGAGGATTTCGTGGACGGGACACTCATTATGGGGGGGGATTTCAATATCGCTCTAAACCCAGCTCAGGACACCTCCTCGGGGGCCTCTGCACATCCTACATCAGCCCTCCGCAGGCTGTGGTACTTATTACATGAGCAGCAGCTCGTGGACACATGGAGATTGTTACACCCGTCTGACAGGGACTACTCTTTCTATTCAAATGCACATGGGGTATACTCCAGATTGGACTACTTTTTTGTAAAACATAAAGACCTCGAAAGGATCTCCAAAGCCCAGATAGATAGCATAACATTCTCTGACCATGCACTTTGCACTGTGTCTATGGTGCTACAGTCTCCGTTTCCACAGCAGTGGCAATGGAGACTGAATACTTCCCTACTGGAGGACCCTGAAAGCCTTCAGTCAGTACAGAACTCCCTGACTGAATACTTTACGTTGAACGCGGGTGGGGATACATCACCAACGACGGTCTGGGAGGCCCACAAATGTGTTATTCGAGGGGTTCTCATACAGCAAGGGGCAAGAAGAAAGAGGGAAAGGGAACTAGAGGTCAACAGACTGCTAACACAGCTGAGAGATCTGGAGACACAACATAAGCAGATGCCCTCGGCGGAGGTGGGAGGAGCCTTATTCAAAGTCCGGGACGAGCTACGGAAACTACTCAACAGCAAGGCAAAAGGGGTCCTCAATAGATGCCGTAGACATTTTTATGAATACGGGAACAAGTGTAGCAAGACATTAGCGAGAGCACTCAGACAACAACAGACGACAACCTTTATATCAAAAATTTCCCCTACACACCCTCAGGGATCAATATTACATTCTTCGGCAGAAATTGCGGAGACGTTCCAAAAATTCTATGCATCCTTATATAATTTAGAGACACATGACCCCACTTTGTCAAAATCATCTATTAAAAGTAAAATTTCAGAGTACATCAGAGAAGCAAAAATGCTGCGGTTGACAGACTCCGAGATAGCCGCATTGGAAACTCCAATTTCAAATCAAGAGCTGGTGGACGCAATAGGGTCATCCAAATCGGGAAAGGCACCTGGGCCTGATGGACTCCCCCTCGTATACTACAAAAAACTTAAAGAGATTATATCCCCACACCTCCTGTCAGCCTTTAATTCTAGGGCTTCAGAGGGCTCAACTCCCAATGCAGATTCATTGAGAGCACACATCACGGTAATACCTAAGATGGGGAAAGACCCAACACAATGTGCTAGCTATCGCCCGATATCCCTGTTGAATGTGGATACAAAATTATTTGCCAAAATCCTTGCAAGCAGGCTGGCACCTCTGATCTCTCAAATAATCCACCCAGATCAGGCAGGGTTTATGGCGGGTCGTGAGGCACGTGATAATACAGTTAAGGCCATTAATTTGATATATAAAGCTAAAAGTGGGGGTCTATCCTCTATCCTGCTATCAACTGATGCCGAAAAGGCTTTTGATAGAGTGGATTGGACCTCTATGGAAGCCACGCTCGGGTGTCTGGGGTTGGGAAGTGGAATGATGGGTTGGATCATGTCTTTATACTCGGTACCCTCGGCGAGAGTCCGAGTGAATGGGATTCTGTCGGACCCATTTAAAATATCTAATGGCACCCGTCAGGGATGTCCGCTGTCTCCCTTAATCTTCATCTTGACGCTAGAACCCTTCCTCAGACACGTACGAGCCAACTCAGATATTGCGGGTATTGGGGTGGGCCATGTTACGCACAAAGTAGCTGCATATGCGGACGATCTCCTGTTTTTCGTTTCAGCCCCCAAGATCTCCCTGCCCAACTTAATGAGGGAATTCCGGAGATACTCCAGTTTATCAAATTTCAAGATAAATTTCACGAAATCTGAGGCCCTTAACATAAATCTCTCATCCAAAGAGGTGGAAGAGTTGAAGGGATCGTTTAGGTTCCGATGGGCATCCCAATCTCTAAATTACGTGGGGATACGGCTGACTGGGGATCTCGGTCTGCTCTACTCTCAGATTTTCCCGTCTCTGCTGTCTTCCATTAGGCGAGACTGTGACAGATGGGGGAAATCATTATTCTCTTGGTTTGGCAGAAGCCAGATTTACAAAATGAATATCTTACCTAGAATTCTATATCTACTGCAGGCGCTCCCAATCAAAATACCCTCAGGATTTTTCAAATCTCTGGAGTCCATTCAGTCCTCCTTCATTTGGGCAGGTAAATCGGTACGAATAAAAAGAGCTATTTTGCACAGGACCAAGTGTAGCGGGGGGATTGGGCTGCCAGACATGAGAAGGTATCATTTAGCAGGTCATCTAACTAGAATGATTGATTGGTGCAGGAACGGGTCTCAAAAGGCTTGGATACAAATTGAACAGTCCTTTTCCCCAAATCCCCTCAACAAATTGCCATGGGTGCTCTCGGAGGTCCCTGCAAGCTTGAAAACACATCCAACTATCGGGTCAACTGTGAAATACTGTAATACGGGGAAGGTGCAATCAGAAATGTTACCCAGGCAATCGAGCTTGACGCCAATCCTGAGCCATCCTGCCTTTGAGCCAGGCAGAGCGGATCCAGTTTTTCAGTCTTGGGTTCGGGGCGGGGTGGATCGGGTAGAGGACTTTGGAAACCGGGACACCTGGCTGTCGGTAGAGGGATTGGCAGCTAAACAGGATCCCAGCTCACTTGGTCATTGGAGATGCTTGCAACTGGCACACTTTTTCAGTATCCTTCCAGCCAGATCCCTCTTTCAGCGACCCAAGACACAGTTTGAACAAATATGTATGGGACCAGGCACGATACGGCATTCTCTTTCGGCAGTATATTCGCTCTTATCTTCGCCCCCGGACCAACAAATCCCCCCTTTTGCTTCACAGTGGGAACGGGATCTGGGAATCCAGCTGACACCAACACAGTGGGAAAGGGTCTTCAGATTGGCGCACACATCCTCCATCAGCTCCAGGTTTCAAGAGGCTAGCTACAAGCTGCTAACCAGATGGTACAGAGTACCTTCGAGGTTACATGCGATGTTCCCAACGGTTGATCCCATGTGCTGGCGGTGTGGCACAGCAGAGGGCAACATTCTACATGTGTTCTGGGAATGTGAGGCGATCCGGCCCTTCTGGAGGGGAGTGTCTGATATCATTTCACGGGTGACGGGTGGAGAGGAGGAATTGGGACCTGCTGCCGCCCTGTTACATCACTGCGGGACTTCTGAAAAAATATACAAAAAATCTCTGAGGAAATTCCTCATCATGGCGGCGAGAGTGTGCATCCCAGAGAGATGGAGGAGCACGGCACCCCCCTCGCTGGTTCAATGGATCAATAAGGTCAATGACCTCATGTATATGGAGGATCTAACTTCATCATTAGACAACTCATATGAGAAATTTTGGGCCACGTGGAGGGAGTGGATGGACTTCCAGCATTCGGAGGACTATGGTGCTCTGGTGGGCAGTGTTGAGGCGGCTGAGGGAACCACAGAAGGTAGTACATAAGCGGATCCCCAGACCCCCCCCCCACCCCTTGTTACCCTCACCTGGCTCCTCCACCTCCCAGCCCCCCCACCACCCCTTCTTACCCTCACCTGGCCCCTTCACCTCCCAGCCCCCCCCCCCACCCCTCCTTACCCTCACCTGGCCCCTCCACCTCCCAGCCCTCCCCCCCCACCACCCTCCTCCTTTTCCCCAGTTTCTCACTCTTTTCTATTCTTTGTTTTATTTCTCTTGCTTTCTTTCTGGTCTTTTCCTCTTTCGCTTCTTACTATTCTTGGTGAGTTACGTATGTTACCTGTTAAATGTGAATTTATTCTTTGAAAAAGCTAGATGGAACCTTGAATGTCTATACACCTGAAAGGGGGCATTTGCGGGAACATTTTCTGTCACAATGTAAAAATGTAAAGTGTGCCTTATGTCCTATTTTTTGGTGTGTTGAATGTATCTTACAAAGGTCCATTTGATCTTAAGAACTGTTACGTGTACTGTTAAAGGATTACATTTATATATAAAAGAATTTAAAAAAACAAAAAAAAACAAAAACAAAAAAAACAACTGCTTGCGGTTCCCCCCAATTTTGATACTCAGCCATGATAAAGCTGAAAGCTAGGGGTTGGTATTCTCAGACTAGAAAGACCCATGCTTATTGGGCCCCCAGCCCAAAAATAGCAGCCTGCAGCTGTCCAGGGTTGTTGCATCTATTAGATGCGACAATCCCGAAACTTTACCTAGCTCCTCCCAATTGCCCTGATGTGATGGCAATCTGGCTGATTATGGATTAATGACTGCTCACAGCTGACACTAAGCCCTAGATTAGTAATGGGAGGTGTCTATGAGAACCCCCCCATTACTAATTTATAAGTGGAAAGAAATAAACACAGAAAAAAATCTTTATTTGAAATAAATACACACAACCTCTTTCTCCCCTTTATTAACCCCCCCAAAAAACAGGTCCAACGTAATCCACACGAGGTCCACGACGATCCTGGCTCTGGTACATTACTGAAGGCACAACTGACGGGCACAGATCATGACTACCTGCTGTGGGTTCAGGCAGAGACTGAGCTGCAGAGATGAGCAGTGATGTCACTCAGGTTATTTGTGGTCACAGCTGGAAGTTTCCATGGTCCTCCACCTGTGATTGCAGGTAACCCTTGAACTGAGTGACCTCTCTTCAGGTGAGGTCACTGAGCTAAAAAAACATGCATCACCTGGCAGAACATCACATTATTTATTTTTTTTTTGTAAAGAGATGCAGATTTGGTTCTGAATTTTTCACACCATTTTCCTGCACTCAATCTACACTTACAGGCAAAAAAACGCATCAAAACCCCATGCAATGCTGTGTTTATAGCAGGCTGTATGTGGACAGAGAGCCGAACTTACCTAATCACCAGGGATTGGAGAAGAAGGAAGCTCATTTGCATATTTCCAGTGAATTCTGGGAACAGGAGAAGAGTCGCCGTAAGCTGATCGATTGCTGGGACTTGCCGGGTCTCGCTGTTTGAGGACATCGCAAAACCAGGGATTGGAGAAGCAGGAAGCTCATTTGCATATTTCCAGTGAATTCTGGGAAGAGGAGAAGAGTCGCCGTAAGCTAATCGATTGCTGGGACTTGCCGAGTCTCGCTGTTTGAGGACATCGCAAAGACTTTCGCCTGTCATACGCTACATCAGCAATATGTAAGAGAAGAAAATCCACATGGTCACCTGCAACACATGCTACATGTTTACGGATCTGCCGCACAAAAAATCCAACTTCACCTGTCAAAAGTGCAAACTTGCTGCCCTCTTAGAGGAAAAGGTGCAGGGACTGGAAGAAAGAATAGCAACTTTGAAGTTAATTAAAGAACATGAGGACTTCTTGGACGAGGCAGAAGCAACCATTCAGGATATGGAAAGTGAGAAAAGCTTCAGAACATATACAGAGGCTAAAAAGTGGACACATGTGACCAAAAGAAGCCAGCGTATCAAGTGGTCAACACCACCCACACAGCTTAGCAACCAATATGAAGCCCTCATGCTGGAGAACGAAAATGGCACAGCTCAGGATGATACTATATCTACAGGAGAAGACACAGTATCATCAAAAGAAGTTACTTTGTTAACAAAAGCAGAAACAAAAGACACTCAAAAGCACTCAGGAGCAACAAGCAATGCGTCCAGAAAGAAAAGAAGAGTGGTAGTTATGGGCGACTCACTACTAAGAGGCACAGAGGCAACTATCTGCAGGCCGGACATAACCGCACGAGAAGTATGCTGGCTCCCGGGAGCAAAAATCAAGGATGTGGCCAACAGGATACCAACTATCCTCGGATCCAAGGACGAAAACCCGTTCCTATTGATACATGTAGGAACAAACGACACGGCAAGAAATGATCTACCAACTATTTGTGAAGACTTTGAAATTCTGGGGAAGAAAATAAAGGAACGGAACGTACAGGTTGTTTTCTCATCAATCCTCCCAGTCGATGGCCATGGTGTCAGAAGATGGAATAGGATATTAGATTTAAACAACTGGCTACGACGATGGTGCAGGCAGCAAGGATTTGGATTCTTGGACCATGGAGTGAATTACCTCTACGATGAACTTCTCGCAAGAGACGGGATACACCTCACAAAACCTGGGAAACACATGTTCGCCAGAAGGCTTGCCACACTCATCAGGAGGGCTTTAAACTAGAAGAAGAGGGGATGGGAGAAAAAACAGCAGACAAGAACATGCAGCAGAAGGACAAACTAATCAAGGATACTAGATGCCGTAAAGAGGACCCAAGACAGGGTACTAAGAAGGAAGCTAAGAAAAGGGGAGCAAAACTTCTTTCCTGCATGCTGACCAATGCAAGAAGCCTGACCAATAAGATGGAAAAACTGGAGCTGGTAATGTATGAGGAAAAATACGACATAGTGGGAATAACTGAGACATGGTTAGATGACAGTTATGACTGGGCGGCTAACCTGCAAGGATATGAATTGTTTAGGAGGGATCGTAAAAAAAGGAAAGGGGGTGGAGTCTGTCTATATATAAAGTCCAGTTTAAAGCCCAGACTAAGAGAAGATATTCAAGAGGGAAATGAAGAGGTGGAGTCTTTATGGGTGGAGATACAAAGAGGGAAAACTAATAAAATCCTCATAGGGGTTTGTTATAAGCCACCAAATATAACAGAAACCACTGCAAATGTATTATTGAAACAAATAGACAAAGCAGCAAATCACAATGAGGTGATTATTATGGGGGACTTCAACTACCCCGATATAGACTGGGAAACTGAAACCTGCGTATCTCAGAAAGGAAACCGGCTTCTGTCAGTAACTAAGGATAATTATCTGTCCCAACTTGTGCCGGGCCCAACTAGAGGGGCAGCCCTTCTGGACTTAATTTTAAGCAACAGGCAGATAGAATAACAGACGTACGAGTGGATGGGCACCTAGGGAATAGTGACCACAATATAATACAATTCCACTTGTCCTTCAGTAAGGTGCCTTGGAGGGGGGTTACAAAAACGCTGAATTTCAGGAAAGCAAAGTTTGATCAGCTTAGAGAACACGTTCGCCAAATTGATTGGGACAATGTCCTCAAAAATGGGAGCACAGAAAATAAGTGGGAAATTTTTAAATCGGTATTAAACACCCACTGCGAGCTAGCCATACCATACGGAAATAAAAGGGCTAGGAACAGGAGAAAACCAATGTGGCTAAATAAGTATGTAAAAGGGGCAATGAATAATAAGAAAAAGGCATTTAAAAAGCTAAAACAAGAAGGCAACGAAGAAGCATTAAAAATATATATAGAAAAAAATAAAATGTGTAAAAAAACAAATACATTTAGCAAAAGTAGAAACTGAGAGACTCATTGCTAAGGAAAGCAAAACAAATCCCAAACTATTCTTTAATTATATAAACAGAAAAAAGATTAAAATTGATGGTGTTGGCCCTTTAAAGAATAATGAGGGTAAAATCATAGAAAGAGATGTGGGAAAAGCAAATGTTTTAAATACTTTTTTCTCAACTGTGTTCACACAGGAAAAGCATATGCCACGGGAAATGCAGAGTGATAATGAAAAAGCTTCATTAAGTATGACCTGCCTAACCCAGGAAGAAGTGCAGAACCGACTTAGAAACATTAAAATTGACAAATCACCAGGCCCTGATGGCATTCACCCTCGGGTATTAAGGGAGTTAAGTAATGTGATAAACAGGCCTCTATTCCTTATATTTAAGGACTCTATAGAAACTGGGTCTGTTCCACTGGATTGGCAGCTAGCAAATGTGGTACCAATATTCAAAAAAGGGTGTAAAAGGGAACCTGGAAACTATAGGACGGTAAGCTTAACATCTGTTGTGGGTAAAATGTTTGAAGGGTTTTTAAGGGATACTATTATGCAATGTCTCAATGTTAATAATTGTTTAACTCCATATCAACATGGATTTATGAAGGATTGCTCCTGTCAAACTAACCTGATCAGCTTCTATGAGGATGTAAGCTCTCACATGGACCGAGGAGAATCATTGGATGTCATTTATCTCGACTTCGGTAAAGCATTTGACACTGTCCTACATAAAAGACTGCTAAGTAAACTGAGAAAGCTTGGGCTCGGGGAAAATGTGTGTAGATGGGTAGGTAGCTGGCTTAGTGGTAGAAAACAAAGAGTGGTTATTAATGGCGCACACTCAGATTGGGCCAGGGTTACTAGTGGGGTGCCACAGGGGTCTGTATTGGGCCCCCTACTATTTAACATATTTATTAATGATCTGGTGGATGGTTTACAGAGTAAAATATCAGTATTTGCAGATGATACAAAACTATGTAAGGTAGTTAACACAAAGGAGGACAGTTTGCAACTACAGATGGATTTGAGTAAATTGGAGAATTGGGCTGAAAAATGGCAAATGAGGTTTAACACAGATAAGTGTAAGGTTATGCACATGGGAAGGAGAAACAGATGCTACGATTACTTACTAAATGGGAAACCGCTGGGGAAATCAGACATGGAAAAAGACTTAGGCATCTAGGTCAATAAGAATCTAAATTGGAGTGCCCAGTGTCAGGCAGCAGCCACCAAAGCAAACAGGGTGATGGGATGCATTAGAAGAGGTCTGGGGGCACGAGATGAAAACATCATTCTCCCTCTGTACAAATCACTCGTCAGACCACACTTGGAGTATTGTGTGCAATTTTGGGCGCCGGTGCTCAAGAAAGACATTACTGAACTTGAAAGGGTTTAGAGGCGGGCTACTAAAATTATAAATGGAGTGGGTGCATTACAATACACGGAAAGGTTATCAAAATTAGGTCTATTTACTCTAGAAAAGAGAAGACTTAGGGGAGACCTAATAAATATGTACAAATATATCAGAGGGTCATATAGAGATCTCTCCCATGATCTATTTGTACCAAGGACTATGATAAGAACAAGGGGGCATTCTCTTCGATTGGAGGAAAGAAAATTCCTACATCAGCATAGAAGAGGGTTCTTCACGGTAAGAGCAGTGAGGCTCTGGAACTCTCTTCCTGAGGAAGTGGTGATGGCCAACTCACTGAATGAATTTAAGAGAGGAATGGATGCTTTTCTTGATAGCAAAAGTATAGAAGGTTATAAATAGCATAATCTTACAGGTAGATAGAAGAGCGACCAAGATTATTAGAGGAATGGGTGGGTGCAACACCAAGACAGGTTATTAAACTTTGGGTTATTTAGTTTGGAAAAACAAAGGCTTAGGGGGGATCTAATCACAATGTATAAACATATGAGGGGACAGTACAGAGACCTTTCCAAAGATCTCTTTACACCTAGGCCTGCGACTGGAACACGGGAGCATCCACTACGTCTCGAGGAAAGAAGGTTTAATCATAATCACAGACGAGGATTCTTTACTGTACGAGCAGTGAGACTATGGAACGCTCTGCCGCATGATGTTGCAATGAGTGATTCACTACTAACATTTAAGCAGAGCCTGGACGCCTTTCTTGAAAAATATAATATTACCAGTTATGTATATTAGATTTTATGACAGGGTGTTGATCCAGGGAACTAGCCTGATTGCCGCATGTGGAGTCAGGAAGGAATTTTTTTCCCCATTGGAGCTTATTAGACACATTGGGGGGTTTTTGCCTTCTTCTGGATCAACATGTTAGGCTACGGGTTGAACTAGATGGACTTAGAGTCTCCCTTCAACCTTAAAAACTATGAAACTATGAAACTATGAATCATTGACTTCCATTATACTTGCTACTCGAGTTGACCCAGTCACAGCATCCGACCTGCTTAACTCAAGTAAGGAGCACTCGAGCATTGTACTATTCACTCATCATGTTGAACACCAAGCATTGTACTATTCATTCATCAGTTTGAGCATTGTACTATTCACTCAGCATTTTGAGCACCGAGCATTGTACTGTTCACTCATTTTGAGCACATATTAAGCACCGAGCATTGTACTTTTGACTCATCATTTTGAGTACCGAGCATTGTACAGAATTCACTCACTATTTTCAGCACATTTTGAGAACCAAGCATTGTACTGTTCACTCACCATTTTGAGCCACAAGCATTGTACTATTCACTCATTTTGAGCACATTTTGTGCACCGAGACTCATCATGTCGCGCACCGAGCATTGTACTATTCACTGATCATTTCGAGCACGGAGCATTGTACTCTTCACTCATAATTTCAAGCACTGAGCACTGTACTCTTAATGCATCATTTGGAGCACCGAGCATTGTACTGTTCACTCATCATTTCGAGCATGGAGCATTGTACTATTCACTTATTTTGAGCAGCGACCATTGCACTATTCACTCATCATTTTGCGCACATTTCGAGCACCGAATTTATACTGTTCACTCATTTCGAGCACCGAGCATTGTACTACACACTCATCATGTCGAGCACCAAGCATTGAACTGTTCACTTATCATTTTGAGCACATTTTGCGCACAAGCATTTTATTATTCACTCATCATGTTGAGCACTGAGCATTGTACTGATCACTGATCATTTTGATTACAGAGCTTTGTACTGTTCACTCATCATTTGGAGCACCGAGCATTGTACTGTTCACTCACCATTTTGAGTACCTAGTATTGTACTGCTGCCCCATCACTTCTCATTAAGGCTACTTTCACACATCCGGTTTTTATTGTCAGGCACAATCCGGTTTGTGCCTGATGCAACGGATCCGTCACAGATTGTGTAAAAACTGATGCGACAGATCCAGCAAAAAATGGATCCGTTTTTTTTCTTTTTCATGCCAAAGGGAGAGAAAGAGAGATAGGTACCCCATTATCACCGCATACAATGGGCACTACCGCCCCCATCATCACCGCACACCGGCACTACCGTCCCCATTATCATCGCATACACACAGGCACTACCACCCCCATCATCACCGCACACACGCAGGCACTACCGCCTCCATCATCACCACACACGCAGGCACTACCCCCTTCATCATCACCGCACACACAGGCACTACCTGAGTGACATCACTGCTGACAGCGCGACTCACTTCAGTTGCTCTGTGGAGCTCACAGCTAGCAGTCGTGCTCTACAGCCGCTCCTGTCAGCTTCTGATGTAATCAAATACATCGACACATCATAGAAGCTCACATAAGGAGACTCCAAGCAATATAGAGAATCAAGAAAAACGTAGTCGTATTCCAATTTAAAGTATAAAATATACAAACTTTATTAGATATAATTAGTTCATATAATAGACACACCATGTGACCGGGAAATAAAGTGCAAGACAGTAGGGCAGCAAATTGCCACGGAACATAAAAGTTCAAGAGCACAATGTCAAAGTGGCACAAGTAGCAGCATGTACCCAGCAGGCAAATTATAGGCAACCAATATGGTCTTAGATTAATATAATTGCATTATGCCATGAGTACTAGAGTCAGCCCAATAAGTACAGAATAGAGTAACAACTAGCCACCATAGAGATCTCAATGCCACATCCGCGGGAGCACACATTGTAACTTCCATGTTAAATACCATCAATAAATACAGGATGTGCCCTGGATGATTATACCAAAAAAGGTCACATATCCTTGTGTCATATCACGAGCGTAGGCAGAGATCCCCAATCACCAATCAGGCAACAAGTGTCACCTGAATATAGGCTGGCTCACGTATCCATGGTCCTAAGTGCATAAACAACGTAAATGGCCAACTTGGCCACTAGGGGCATGCTGCAGCCACAGGGTAACAGTGGTAAATAAACTCCTCGGGGGAAGCCCTAAATGAAACGCAGCGTCAGGGCCCCTGGACAGCACTTGCCATGGAACAACATACCGTATTTTTCGGACCATAAGACCCACTTTTTTCCCCCAAAAATGTTGGGGGAAAGTGGGGGGTGCGTCTAATGGTCTGAATGTAGGGCATGACTGCGGGGAATGAGGGTCATGGGGGGCACGAGCAGGCTGCAACAGCGCCTGCCGTGATCACGTGGGCCCGCTCATTACATATGCACGCCCATCCTCCCGCCCATCTTTCAGAGCTGAAGCCAGCGCTACAGGTGGGAGGGGTGATGGGCGGGGACGCGCGCATAATTAACAGCCGGCCGTGATCACCCCTGGCAACTACAGCCTGGAGTGATCATGTGCGGCTGTATTCACTGCCCCCTGCGTATCATCATCAGCGCGGGGCGCAGTGAATCAATGTACTCACCGTTCCCCTGCAGCACCGCGATGTCCTCCAGTCTGCTGGCCGTATGGAAACTAGCGGGGCTCACAGCGATGACGTCATCGCTGTGCGCACGTGTGTCCACACAGCCGCACCGGCAGACTGGAGGACATCGTGATGCTGCAGGGAACGTGGCCGGCTCAACACAGCGCTGCCGGCACAGACAGGAGGGGGAGCGACGCTGCATGGAACAAGGAAAGGTGAGAGTAAAAGTTTATTTAATTTTTTTTGTGTGTCGTAGGATGGGGGTATTTAAGCAGGATGATGGGGGTATATGAGCAGGATGATGGGGGTATATGAGCAGGATGATAGGGGTATATGAGCAGGATGATAGGGGTATATGAGCAGGATGATGGGGTATATGAGCAGGATGATGAGGCCATATAGCAGGATGATGGGGGTATATGAGCAGGATGAAGAGGGTATATGAGCAGGATGAGGAGGGTATATGAGCAGGATGATGAGGGTATATGAGCAGGATGATGAGGGTATATGAGCAGGATGATGGGGGTATATGAGCAGGATGATGGCGTATATAGCAGGATGATGGCGTATATAGCAGGATGATGGCATATATAGCAGGATGATGGCGTATATAGCAGGATGGGAGCACATATCAGGATGTCAGAATATAGCAAGATGGGGCTATACCAGGATGAGGGACATATATATACACAAGGCAGGAGGATCATTACCAGGATGGGGTACCTTAGTAGAGAATTTGGGGACTTTACCCCCATAATAGTGTCAGCAACAGATCCTCGCCCCATAACAGTATGTCATGACCACATTTTTTGCTTAAAGTTTAATTTTCCTATTTTCCTTCTCTAAAACCAGGGTGCGTCTTATGGTCCGGTGCGTCTTATAGTCCGAAAAATACGGTAATGGGTGAGCACAATTGAGTTTATTTACCACCATTACCCTGTGGCTGCAGCATGCCCCTAGAGGCCAAGTTTGCCATTTACGTTGTTTATGCACTCAGGACCACGGATACGTGAGCCAGCCTATATTCAGGTGACACTTGTTGCCTGATTGGGGATATCTGATTACACTCATGATATGACACATGGATATGTGACCTTTTTTGGTATAATCATCCAGGGCACATTCTGTATTTATTGATGGTATTTAACATGGAAACTACGATGTGTGCTCCCGCGGATGTGGCATTGAGATCTCTATGCTGGCTAGTTGTTACTCTATTCTGTACTTATTGGGCTGACTCTAGTAATCATGGCATAATGCAATTATATTAATACTAGAAGGTGGCCCGATTCTAACGTATCGGGTAGTCTAGAATGTGTATGTAGATTAGCAGATTGAATAATAATATAATCAGCAAGTCTTGAATAATGATGGTTCATTCTTTGCTCGTTGGTCTCCTGCTGTGCAGCACGCATCGGCGTGTTTGACAGTGGGAGACCAACGATCTGAATGGGCAGGGAGCCAGCGTACACTGGTAACCATGTTACACAATCGGGTAACTATGCAAAGCGCTTTGCTTAGTTACCCGATGTGTACCATGGTTACCAGCATACGCCAGCTCAAGCATACACGTGCCGGGTGCCGGGGATAAGGTGGTAACCATGGTACACATTGGGTAACTAACGAAAGCGCTTTCCATAGTTACAGGATTGTGTACCATTTGTTACCAGCGTACGTCGGTAAGCTGATAACCATGGTACACATTGGGTAACTATGCAAAGCGACAGTGCTGGTTTATTTTTTGCTCGTTGGTCTCCTGCTGTGCAGCACGCATCGGCGTGTTTGACAGTGGGAGACCAACGATCTGAATGGGCAGGGAGCCGGCGTACACTGGTAACCATGGTACACATTGGGTAACTAAGCAAAGCGGTTTCTATAGTTACCCGATGTGTACCATGGTTACCAGCCTACGCCGGCTCAGGCACACGTGTGCCGGGAGCCGGGGTAAGCTAGTGGTTTCACACATCCGGCTTTTCTCGACTTTGTCGGATCCTGCGCGCTCCTGTAGGCGCTGGTTTCAGACGTCCCTGTTTTAGGTACGTGTGACATGCGTTTTGTAACACGGATGTCACACATACCCATGTTATTCTATGATGTGCCGCACACGTCCATGTTTGCACACGGACCGTGTGACTTTTCATGACCCCGCACGCACACACGCAGGTATCTTCGGCAGCACGGATGTCACACAGATCGCCCACTGATGTGATCCGTGCGACATCAGTGTAAAACATACCAGAGAAAATATGGGTCTTTTTAATAAAAATATTTTCTATATTTACTTCTCTCCAGTGATGCTGTCTCCGGCTCTGCTGCCTCCCGCTCCTTATCGCCGCTCATTATACTCACTGAATATTCAGTGCCCTGAGGAGCTGGAAGCAGGAACAGCGCTGGGGACTTCAGTGCCGGGGACCGCATCGCTGGGTGAGTGTACAGCAAAGTATGTGTGTGTGTACATGCATGTGCGCTAAGTGTGTATGCGCTCGGTGTATCCATGTGTCTGCTGTGTGTGTGTATACATGCATGTGCTCTATGTGTGTACGCGCTCGGTGTATCTATGTGTGTCTGCTAAGTGTGTATATGTGCTCAGTGTGCGTGTGTGTATACATGCATGTGCGCTGTGTGTATGCGCTCGGTGTATCCATGTGTGTCTGCTATGTGTGTATATGTGCGTGTGTGTATACATGCATGTGCGCTGTGTGTATGCGCTCGGTGTATCCATGTGTGTCTGCTATGTGTGTATATGTGCGTGTGTGTATACATGCATGTGCGCTGTGTGTATGCGCTCGGTGTATCCATGTGTGTCTGCTATGTGTGTATATGTGCGAGTGTGTATACATGCATGTGCACTGTGTGTATGCGCTCGGTGTATCCATGTGTGTCTGCTGTGTGTGTGTGTGTATATACATGCATGTGCGCTGTGTGTGTATGCGCCCGGTGTATCTATGTGTGTCTGCTATGTGTGTATATGTGCTCAGTGTGTGTGTATACATGCAAGTGCACTGTGTGTATGCGCTCGGTGTATATGTGTGTCTGCTATGTGTGTATATGTGCTCAGTCTTTGTGTATACATGCATGTGCGCTGTGTATGCACCGGTGTATCTATCTGTGTCTGCTATGTGTGTATATGTGCTCAGTGTGTGTGTGTATACATGCATGTGCGCTGTGTGTGTATGCGCCCGGTGTATCCATGTGTGTCTGCTATGTGTGTATATGTGCTCAGTGTGTGTGTATACATGCATATGTGCTGTGTGTGTGTATATATTAATGCATGTGCGCTGTGTGTGTATGCGCCCGGTGTATCTATGTGTGTCTGCTATGTGTGTATATGTGCTGTGTGTGCTCAGTGTGTGTGTTCAGTGTGTGTGTGTGTGTGTGTGTGTGTGTGTGTGTGTGTGTGTGTGTGTGTGTGTGTGTGTGTGTATACATGCATGTGCGCTGTGTGTATGCGCTCAGTGTATCTATGTGTGTCTGCTATGTGTGTATATGTGCCCAGTGTGTGTGTATACATGCATGTGCGCTGTGTGTATGCGCTCGGTGTATCCATGTGTGTCTGCTATGTGTGTATATGTGCTCAGTGTGTGTGTATACATGCATATGTGCTATGTCTGTATGCGTCGGTGTATCCATGTGTGTCTGCTATGTGTGTGTGTGTATATATACATGCATGTGTGCCATGTGTGACACGGACGTCTGAAGGCAGCCGTACACTGTGTACAGGACAGTGGCTGCGCCGCAACTTCCTGGTCACATGACAACACGTGATCGGAGCTTGTCGCGCGGCAACTGTAGTGTACACAGTGCACGGGAGCGCGCCGGATCCGACAAAGTGGAGAAAAGGTAAGCGACAGTGCTGACGTGTGCCGGGAGCCGGGGTAAGCTAGTAACCATCTTACACATCGGCAACTAAGGAAAGCGGTTTCTATAGTTACCCGATGTGTACTATGGATACCAGCCTACGCCGGCTCCGGCACACGTGTGTCAGGAGGCGGGGTAAGCTAGTGGCTTTTTTCCACTTTGTCTTGTGGTGAGGGCTTCCGGTGCTGCAGCAGTCACCTGGGAGTCAAGCGTCTCTGTGTGGGTTCAGGGAATGCGTGTGGGGGGGCGGGGCCAGGGAGAGCATCCAATGCGTGAGGGGGCGGGGCCTGGTCAAGCGTCCAATGCATGCAGGAAGCCGGGGCGAGCGGGCAATCCGTGGGGGGGGCCCAGGGCAAGCCGAGCGGCCAATCCGTGGGGGGGGGGGCGGGGCCAGGCCGAGCCCAGCGGCCAATCCGACAGTTGTCACTCTAACGACACTGTCACGGTGACACTGTCACCGTGACACAATTTTGGAGCAAGACAGACAGACAGACAGACAGAATAAGGCAATTATATATATAGATAAGACCATATTGGTTGCCTATAATTTGTCTGCTAGGTACATTCTGATACTTGTGCCACTGACATTGTGCTCTTGAACTTTTATGTTCCGTGGCAATTTGCTGCCCTACTGTCTTGCACTTTATCCCCCCGTCACATGGTGTGTCTATTTTATGAACTATTTATATCTAATAAAGATTGTATATTTTATACTTAAATTGGAATACGACTGCATTTATCTTGATTCTCTTTCTCAGCTTCTGATGTAGCAGAGTTGTAGGACCTCGTTTGGCTTACGTCGGACCTGGAGGGGTATTTTGGGATTAATAAAGTGGTGAAAGAGGGTGTTTTTTGTCTTTTATTTCAAATAAAGGATTTTTCGGTGTCTGTGTTTACTTTCACTACAGTTTAGTGATGGGGGGGTGTCTCATAGACGCCTGCCATCACTAAGCTAGGACTTAGTAGCAGCTATGGGCTGCCATTAACTCCTTACTACCGCCAATTGCCACCGCATCAGGGCAATCAGGATGAGCCGGGTAGAGTCCCGGGACCATCGCATCTAATGGACGCGGCATTTACGGGCGGCTGCTGGCTGATATTTTTAGGCTTGGGACTCCCCATAATGTGGGGCTCCCCATCCTGAGAATACCAGCAATCAGACGTGTGACTTTACCTTGGCTGGTATCAAAATTGCGGGGACCGCACGCCGGTTTTTTTTTTATTATTTATTTTACTGCAAGATATAGACCCGCCCACCGGCGGCTGTGATTGGTTGCAGTGAGACAGCTGTCACTCAGCGTGGGGGCGTGTCTGACTGCATCCAATCATAGGCGCCGGTGGGCGGGGGAAGCAGGGAATACGATATGAAATAATGAGCAGCCAGCATTTTCAAAAGCTGGAGAATTGCTTCAGCTACGAGAGCAATAAAGTGAGATATATAGAGATCACAAGTGTATTGATCGGCACATAAAGAGATTTATCCTCTGTCTGCAGCTCTACCATCAGCCAGGGACACATAAGTGAAGGAAATCTGGCTAAGTTACAGCGCGGTGATTGCATTAACCTGTTGTTCCAGGCGTGCAGGATCTCGCATAATGATTGCTTCTTCACTATAATTGACTCGAAGACAGATAGCAGCTGTTGTGGAGAGTCCATATTGGAGCACAGCATCCGGCCCTGCAGCGGCTCAATCCATTTCCGAAACTCAACCTCCTCCATCTGAAGAAGAAAAAATAAAATTCAACCACAACAATCACTATGTTTTCTACAGGAATTCAACTAAGGCTACTTTCACACTTGAAACAGCGCTGAACAGCATCCATCACAATGCATTGTGTAATGAATGCCTTGCAAAAAGTGTGATAATAAAGGCCACGGATTCCAGTGAAATAACGTGTTGCGTTAAGTTTTCTTTAGCTGAGAGAGCCCTCATCTTCATCGCACACATCCCAACATTACTGCCCACATCAACACCGCACATATCCCGACACTACAGCCCTCATCTTCACAGCACACATCCCGAAATCACCGCACACACCCCGACACTACAGCCCTCATCTTCACCGCACACATCCAGACACTACAGCTTTCATCTTCACTGCACACATCCCGACATTACCGCCCACATCATCACCGCACACATCCCGACACTACAGCCCTCATCTTCACCGCACACATCCCGACATTACCACCCTCATCTTCACCACACACATCCCGACACTACAGCCCTCATCTTCACCGCACACATCCTGACACTACCGCACCTATCATCAGCGCA
The DNA here is from genome assembly GCF_048569485.1 of Anomaloglossus baeobatrachus. Lineage (NCBI taxonomy): Eukaryota > Metazoa > Chordata > Amphibia > Anura > Aromobatidae > Anomaloglossus > Anomaloglossus baeobatrachus. The sequence goes on from NC_134359.1 coordinate 164,737,650, forward strand.
CACATCCCGACACTACAGCCCTCATCTTCACCGCACACATCCAGACATTACCGCCCACATCATCACCGCACACACCCCGACACCACAGCCCTCATCTTCACCGCACACATACCGACATTACTGCCCACTAGAGATGAGCGAACCGGCCCCGGTTCGGCTCGAGGTCGGTTCGCCGAACGGAGGTCCCGTTCGAGTTCGGCTCGTCGAACGTTCGACGAACCGAACTCGAACTGCATAGGAAACAATGGCAGGCAATCACAAACACATAAAAACACCTAGAAAACACCCTCAAAGGTGTCCAAAAGGTGACAAACAACTCACAACACAACACAAACACATGGGAAAGTGACAAGGACATATACTCATGCGAAAACAAAACAGCTGGACAAGGAAAAAGAGGAGGACACACAGATCTAGGCATGGCACGCCCTTCTAAAATCATGTAAAACACCGCAAGGTGACTCCAAGCGTAGTCTCCCTTTTTTTCCAAAAATTGGGCCCCACACACACCCACCCCTTCAGTGGCAGCAGTTGTGCCCCAGTTGTACAATTCACAGCTAGATTTGCATCAAGCACATTCAAAAATACGCCATTCTTATCCGTCCCCAGGATGACACCGGGGTAGGTTGCAAAGTCTTTCCTGATCCCAGCTCTGTTCATCTTGGCTTCTTTTAAAAACAATGTAAGCAAGGGTTACTCCAAGCGGAGTCTCCCTTTTTTCCAAAAATTGGGCCCCACACACACCCACCCCTTCAGTGGCAGCAGTTGTGCCCCAGTTGTACACTTCACAGCTAGATTTGCATCAAGCACATTCAAAAATACGCCATTCTTATCCGTCCCCAGGATGACACCGGGGTAGGTAGCAAAGTCTTTCCTGATCCCAGCTCTGTTCCTCTTGGCTTCTTTTAAAAACACAGCAAGCAAGGGTTACTCCAAGCGGAGTCTCCCTTTTTTCCAAAAATTGGGCCCCACACACACCCACCCCTTCAGTGGCAGCAGTTGTGCCCCAGTTGTACACTTCACAGCTAGATTTGCATCAAGCACATTCAAAAATACGCCATTCTTATCCGTCCCCAGGATGACACCGGGGTAGGTAGCAAAGTCTTTCCTGATCCCAGCTCTGTTCATCTTGGCTTCTTTTAAAAACACAGCAAGCAAGGGTTAGTCCAAGCGGAGTCTCCCTTTTTTCCAAAAATTGGGCCCCACACACACCCACCCCTTCAGTGGCAGCAGTTGTGCCCCAGTTGTACAATTCACAGCTAGATTTGTTCTTACTTACTTCACCCTGGAAAGTAGATATCCCCATGGCTTAAACAGTAGACAGGATTTAATCTTGCATTATTGATCTATTTTATTAAACTAATTTTTGGTTTACTCTTCATTATGGAATCTTTTATGATGAAATTTGACATCTATAAAATTGGAAGATAAAATATGAATTATGATGTCTATATTTATATAACTGATAAGATTTCATTCCCTCCATCTGGAATATAATCACCATGATTCCTAATATTATTCACAATGTTTAACCCCTTCACCCCCGGCCACTAAAACACCCTAATGACCGGGCCATTTTTTGCAATTCTGACCAGTGTCACTTTGACAGGTTATAACTCTGGAACGCTTCAACGGATCCTGGCGATTCTGACATTGTTTTTTCGTGACATATTGTACTTCATGTCAGTGGTAAATTTAGGCCGATATTTTTTGCGTTTATTTGTGAAAATTTAGGAAATTTGGCGAAAATTTTGAAAATTTCGCAAATTTCAAACTTTGAAAATTTATGCCCATAAATCTGAGAGATATGTCACACAAAATAGTTACTAAATAACATTTCCCACTTGTCTACTTTACATCAGCGCAATTTTCGAAACAAATTTTTTTTCCGTTAGGAAGTTAGAAGGGGTCAAAGGTCATCAGCAAATTCTCATTTTTCCAACAAAATTTACAAAATAATTTTTTTAGGGACCACATCACATTTGAAGTGACTTTGAGAGGCCGAGGTGACAGAAAATACCCAAACGTGACCCCATTCTAAAAACTACACCCCTCACACTGCTCAAAACCACATCCAATAAGATTATTAACCCTTTAGGTGCTTCACAGGAACCAAAGCAATGTGGAAGGAAAAAATGCAAATTGTCTCTCCAGTAAAGGAGACAAACTCTAGCACAGCGCCACCTATTGGAAGTAGCGATCCTAAAAGTCACAAGTGGATTTTTGACAATCCTTTGCAATATGACTCAGGATATATAAGCCAGATTAGAATCCCAATTTGCAGACACGGTGTTTCGGGGTGCTTGCCCCTCGTCAGTGCAAAGTATGGGGGTGTCTGATCTGGCTCATGAGAAAGCTATGTGGGGACCACGGGGGAACACTATTCTCCTTAAGGAGACTTTGCAAGCCAGTCTGGCTGCCAGGTAAGGGGACTTATAGCTGCAATGCCCCTAAAATTCCACGGGGGAACACTATTCTCCTTAAGGAGACTTTGCAAGCCAGTCTGGCTGCCAGGTAAGGGGACTTATAGCTGCAATGCCCCTCTGGGAAATATTCAAATTGTCTCTCCAGTAAAGGAGACAAACTCTAGCACAGCGCCACCTATTGGAAGTAGCGATCCTAAAAGTCACAAGTGGATTTTTGACAATCCTTTGCAATATGACTCAGGATATATAAGCCAGATCAGAATCCCAATTTGCAGACACGGTGTTTCGGGGTGCTTGCCCCTCGTCAGTGCAAAGTATGGGGGTGTCTGATCTGGCTCATGAGAAAGCTATGTGGGGACCACGGGGGAACACTATTCTCCTTAAGGAGACTTTGCAAGCCAGTCTGGCTGCCAGGTAAGGGGACTTATAGCTGCAATGCCCCTAAAATTCCACGGGGGAACACTATTCTCCTTAAGGAGACTTTGCAAGCCAGTCTGGCTGCCAGGTAAGGGGACTTATAGCTGCAATGCCCCTCTGGGAAATATTCAAATTGTCTCTCCAGTAAAGGAGACAAACTCTAGCACAGCGCCACCTATTGGAAGTAGCGATCCTAAAAGTCACAAGTGGATTTTTGACAATCCTTTGCAATATGACTCAGGATATATAAGCCAGATCAGAATCCCAATTTGCAGACACGGTGTTTCGGGGTGCTTGCCCCTCGTCAGTGCAAAGTATGGGGGTGTCTGATCTGGCTCATGAGAAAGCTATGTGGGGACCACGGGGGAACACTATTCTCCTTAAGGAGACTTTGCAAGCCAGTCTGGCTGCCAGGTAAGGGGACTTATAGCTGCAATGCCCCTAAAATTCCACGGGGGAACACTATTCTCCTTAAGGAGACTTTGCAAGCCAGTCTGGCTGCCAGGTAAGGGGACTTATAGCTGCAATGCCCCTCTGGGAAATATTCAAATTGTCTCTCCAGTAAAGGAGACAAACTCTAGCACAGCGCCACCTATTGGAAGTAGCGATCCTAAAAGTCACAAGTGGATTTTTGACAATCCTTTGCAATATGACTCAGGATATATAAGCCAGATCAGAATCCCAATTTGCAGACACGGTGTTTCGGGGTGCTTGCCCCTCGTCAGTGCAAAGTATGGGGGTGTCTGATCTGGCTCATGAGAAAGCTATGTGGGGACCACGGGGGAACACTATTCTCCTTAAGGAGACTTTGCAAGCCAGTCTGGCTGCCAGGTAAGGGGACTTATAGCTGCAATGCCCCTAAAATTCCACGGGGGAACACTATTCTCCTTAAGGAGACTTTGCAAGCCAGTCTGGCTGCCAGGTAAGGGGACTTATAGCTGCAATGCCCCTCTGGGAAATATTCAAATTGTCTCTCCAGTAAAGGAGACAAACTCTAGCACAGCGCCACCTATTGGAAGTAGCGATCCTAAAAGTCACAAGTGGATTTTTGACAATCCTTTGCAATATGACTCAGGATATATAAGCCAGATCAGAATCCCAATTTGCAGACACGGTGTTTCGGGGTGCTTGCCCCTCGTCAGTGCAAAGTATGGGGGTGTCTGATCTGGCTCATGAGAAAGCTATGTGGGGACCACGGGGGAACACTATTCTCCTTAAGGAGACTTTGCAAGCCAGTCTGGCTGCCAGGTAAGGGGACTTATAGCTGCAATGCCCCTAAAATTCCACGGGGGAACACTATTCTCCTTAAGGAGACTTTGCAAGCCAGTCTGGCTGCCAGGTAAGGGGACTTATAGCTGCAATGCCCCTCTGGGAAATATTCAAATTGTCTCTCCAGTAAAGGAGACAAACTCTAGCACAGCGCCACCTATTGGAAGTAGCGATCCTAAAAGTCACAAGTGGATTTTTGACAATCCTTTGCAATATGACTCAGGATATATAAGCCAGATCAGAATCCCAATTTGCAGACACGGTGTTTCGGGGTGCTTGCCCCTCGTCAGTGCAAAGTATGGGGGTGTCTGATCTGGCTCATGAGAAAGCTATGTGGGGACCACGGGGGAACACTATTCTCCTTAAGGAGACTTTGCAAGCCAGTCTGGCTGCCAGGTAAGGGGACTTATAGCTGCAATGCCCCTAAAATTCCACGGGGGAACACTATTCTCCTTAAGGAGACTTTGCAAGCCAGTCTGGCTGCCAGGTAAGGGGACTTATAGCTGCAATGCCCCTCTGGGAAATATTCAAATTGTCTCTCCAGTAAAGGAGACAAACTGATCTGGCTTATATATCCTGAGTCATATTGCAAAGGATTGTCAAAAATCCACTTGTGACTTTTAGGATCGCTACTTCCAATAGGTGGCGCTGTGCTAGAGTTTGTCTCCTTTACTGGAGAGACAATTTGAATATTTCCCAGAGGGGCATTGCAGCTATAAGTCCCCTTACCTGGCAGCCAGACTGGCTTGCAAAGTCTCCTTAAGGAGAATAGTGTTCCCCCGTGGAATTTTAGGGGCATTGCAGCTATAAGTCCCCTTACCTGGCAGCCAGACTGGCTTGCAAAGTCTCCTTAAGGAGAATAGTGTTCCCCCGAAGGAAAAAATGAAAATTTTACTTTTTAACACAAAAATGTTACTTTAGCCATAAAATTTTCATTTTTACAAGGGAGAAAAGAGAAAGTACACAATACAATTTATTGTGCATGTTCTCCTGAGTACGCTGATACCCCATATGTGGTAAAAATCAATTGTTTGGGCGCACGGCAGAGCTCGGAAGGGAAGGAGCGCCATTTGAATTTTTGAACGCAAAATTAGCTGCACTCATTAGCGGACGCCATGTCGGGTTTGAAGACCCCCTGAGGTGCCTAAACAATGGAGCTCCCCCACAAGTGACCCCATTTTGGAAACTAGAGGCCTCAAATAATTTTTCTAGATGTTTGGTGAGCACTTTGAACCCCTGGGGGCTTCACAAAAGTTTATAGCGTTGAGCCGTGAAAAGAAAAAATTTTTTTTTTACCACAAAACGGTTGCTTCAACTAGGTAGCTTTTTTTTTCACAAGGGTAACAGGAAAAAATGCACCATAAAATGTATTGTGCATTTTCTCCTGAGTACGCAGATACCTCATATGTGGTGGAAAGTAATTGTTTGGGCGCATGGCGGGGCTCAGAAGAGAAGGAGCGCCATTTGACAGCAAAATTGGTTGGAATCATTAGCAGACACCATGTCACGTTTGGAGACCCCCTATGGTGCCTAAACAGTGGAGCTCCCCCACAAGTGACACCATTTTGGAAACTAGAGCCCTCAAATAATTTTTCTAGATGTTTGGTGAGCACTTTGAACACCTGGGGGCTTCACAGAAGTTTATAGCGTTGAGCCGTGAAAAGAATTTTTTTTTTTTTTACCACAAAACGGTTGCTTCAACTAGGTAGCTTTTTTTTTCACAAGGGTAACAGGAAAAAATGCACCATAAAACGTATTGTGCATTTTCTCCTGAGTACGCAGATACCTCATATGTGGTGGAAAGTAATTGTTTGAGCGCATGGCGGGGCTCAGAAGAGAAGGAGCGCCATTTGACTTTTCAAACGCACAGACGCAGTGCACTGATCGGCCGCTGCAGGACGCACGGTCGGATGCGATAAAAAAAAGCGTCGGGGATACGTAAAAAAAAAAGTCACGCCAAAAATTGACCATGGATGCAGATACGTTATGTGCATCCCTGATCAGCGCTTGGCGGGACGCACGGACGGATGCGATACAAAAAGCGTCGCAAATACGGAAAAAAGTCACGCCAAAAATTGAGCAGGGATGCCGATCCGTTATCTGCATCCCTAATCAGCGCTCGGCGGGACGCACGGACGGATGCGATACAAAAAGCGTCGTGAATACGGAAAAAAGTCACGCCAAAAATTGAGCAGGGATGCCGATCCGTTATCTGCATCCCTAATCAGCGCTCGGCGGGACGCACGGACGGATGCGATACAAAAAGCGTCGTGAATACAGAAAAAAGTCACGCCAAAAATTGACCATGGATGCCGATCTGTTATCTGCATCCCTGATCAGCGCTCGACGGGACGCACGGACGGATGCGATACAAAAAGCGTCGTGAATACGGAAAAAAAAGTCACGCCAAAAATTGACCATGGATGCCGATCCGTTATCTGCATCCCTGATCAGCGCTTGGCGGGACGCACGGACGGATGCGATACAAAAAGCGTCGGGGATACGGAAAAAAAAGTCACGCCAAAAATTGAGCAGGGATGCCGATCCGTTATCTGCATCCCTGATCAGCGCTTGGCGGGACGCACGGACGGATGAGGTGTAAAAATGGACAGGGGATACGGAAAAAAAAAAAAAAGTTATACTCACAGTACCCACAGGACTAGCAGGAGGATCACTGACCAGAAGAGCTGCAGAGGAACAGATGGCAGAGAGATGGACAGCTTTACAGGAGCAGCAGGCAGATCAGCAGAATGCCCAGGAAGGACCCAGCGATGGACGCAGATGTGATCAGGCCGGTGAAGACAGGTAAGAGGACGTCGGGGGAGAGCAGAGGGGGAGAGGGGGGGGGGGGGTGAGAGCAGAGGGGGAGGGGGGAGAGCAGAGGGGGAGAGCAGAGGGGGAGGGGGGGAGAGCAGAGGGGGAGGGGGGGGAGAGCAGAGGGGGAGACCGGAGAGGGAGCTGCAGAAGCAGAATAGAAATAATGGGGGAGGCAGTCAGATCGCGGGGGGAGCGGATCGGGATGTCGGGGGGGGGGGGGTGGTTGGGGGGAGCAGATCGCGGGGGGGGGGCACGGCAGGGGCTATCACGGCAGCGCGCAGGGGCACCACGGGAGCGCGCACGGGCTGCAAAGTGAGCACAGTACTCACTTTGCAGCAGCAGCGGTGGTAGCAGATCGGGATGCCGGGGGGGGCAGATCGGGGCGTAGGGGGGCAGATCGGGGCGTAGGGGGGCAGATCGGGGGGGGGCACGGGCAGGGGCCTTCACGGGAGCGCGCAGGGGCCTTCACGGGAGCGCGCAGGGAGCGGAATACTTACCATTAGAGCTGCAGCGGCGGAGACATCAGAGGCGGCGGCGGCAGCAGCAGCGGTGGCGTGGTACCAAAAGTACCAGCCACTCCACGCTGCAGACATGTTGGGGGAGGGCTCACAGGCCAGCACAGGCCTGGGGAGGGCGGCCACCGGCAGATCAGACCGCCCCACTGCACACTGATTGGAGCGATTGCGCGTCATAGCACGATCGCTCCAATCAGTGCTGCAGGGGCTGGGGGCGGCATGTTTGAGGTCCACCTATGATATGCTGCAGCAGCTGCGGCATCTCATAGCTGGATCTCACAGGATCGCACTAATTCGGGCATTATTTTTGCCGAAATTAGTGCGATCGATGTGGTTGGCGGTTCAGATTTGAACAGCCAATCACATCGATCGTCGATAGGAGGTGGCGATGCCGCCCCCCCTGGGGTCAAGCAAAGGTCCCCTGCTGTAAGAAACAGCAGGGGACATCATTTGAAAGCCGTTGCTATGGCCACGGCAATCAAATGAAGTTTAGGCCGTAAAATTACGTCCCTGGTCGTTAAGTCACGTTAAAATAGGACGTAATTTTACGGCCCGCGGTCGTGAAGGGGTTAAATATGGTATTCTATATATTTGTATATGTGTTTTTAATTATGTATGTATATCTCTTTGTATCAACCCCCCTATAGTTAATCTCACAGGTGAACAATTAACTTTGGGTGGATTGCCTTCTTAAAGAAGGATTTGGTCAGTCTTGGTTCAGACCATGATTAAGACAGTTTGTTGAAACGCGTCGCTCTGACCTGGGCACATCTATATTTTCTTATGCTGCATGTACCTGCTTGGATTTTATGGAAAATCAATAATAAAGAAGAAAAAAAATTTTTTTAAAAAATTCTTGTGATTGCGCTGGATTTACATTCTAGTTGCAAACAGGATGTTTTGATTTGCATCAAGCACATTCCAAATCCACAAGCATTTACTCTCCCCAGGATGACACAGGGGTAGTAAATTCCTTCTGGATCCATGACTTGTTCATTTTGATGAACGTCAGTCTGTCCACATTGTCACTGGACAGACGCGTGCGCTTATCTGTCAACACACACCCAGCAGCACTGAAGACACGTTCAGAGACAACGCTGGCAGCTGGACACGACAAAATCTCCAAGGCGTAACTGGATAGCTCTGGCCATTTTTCTAGATTTGAAGCCTAAAAGGAGCAAGGCTCCATTTGCAAAGTCATGGCATCGATGTTCATTTGGAGATACTCCTGTATCATCCTCTCCAGCCGTTGACTATGTGTCAGACTTGTTGTCTCTGGTGGCCTTGCAAAAGAGCGTCTAAAAAAATTATGAAAAGATTCCATAAAATTGCTGTTACCAGCACCAGATACGGTCCTACTGGTATGGGTAGACTGTTGAAGATGACGAGACCGTCCCATGTTTGGCAAGTTACAACTGGGAGAATCACTCCCTGCACCTGCACGGTTGTTTGGTGGAAAAGCCGAGCTAAGATCGAGTAACAGCTTCTGCTGATACTCCTGCATACGTGCGTCCCTTTCTATGGCTGGAATTATGTCACAAAATTTGGACTTGTACCGCGGATCTAATAGTGTGGCAAGCCAGTAGTCATCATCACTTCTAATTTTGACAATACGAGGGTCATGTTGGAGGTAGTGCAACAAGAAGGCACTCATGTGTCTTGCGCAGCCATGCGGACCAAGTCCACGCTGTTTTTGTGGCATAGAGGTGCTAACCGTTCTTTCTTCCTCTGACATCTCCCCCCAACCTCTTTCAAGTGAAATTTGACCAAGGTCTCCCTCATCCGCTGAGTCTTCCATGTCCATGGACAGTTCGTCCTCCATTTCTTCATGTTCTCCTGCACCTTCCTCAACATCTCGCCTGCTACCATGCGCCCTTGTTGATCCCTGTCCCCCATGGTCCCATGCCTGCCGCCTTGGTGATGATGAACGTCTGGACCTTGGTGATGTTGTTGTGTCTTGCGCATATGAATCCTCCTGTAGTTCATCCCCTTCCTGTTGTCCCACCCCCTGACTCCGAATAGTGTTTAGCGTGTGCTCCAGCATGTAAATGACTGGAATCGTCATGCTGATAATGGCATTGTCAGCGCTAAACATATTCGTCGCCATGTCGAAACTCTGCAGAAGGGTGCATAGGTCCTTGATCTGAGACCACTCCATCAGGGTGATCTGACCCACCTCTGCATCTCGTTGGCCCAGGCTATACGTCATGACGTATTGCACCAGGGCTCGGCGGTGCTGCCACAGTCGCTGTAACATGTGGAGAGTTGAATTCCAGCGTGTCGCCACATCGCATTTCAGGCGATGAACCGGCAGGCCGAAAGACTTCTGGAGCGATGCAAGTCGCTCAGCTGCGGCGCTTGAACGGCAGAAGTGAGCAGACAGTTTTCGTGCCCTGTTCAGAAGGCCATCTAGGCCGGGATAGTGTGTTAAAAATTGCTGGACGACAAGGTTCAACACGTGAGCCATACAAGGTACGTGTGTCACCTTGCCCAGGCGAAGGGCCGCACCCAGGTTTGCAGCATTGTCGCACACGGCCTTACCAGGCTGCAGGTTGAGTGGAGACAACCATTTATTAAACTCGGACAGCAGAGCTGACCACAACTCCTCAGCTGTGTGACTCTTATTCCCAAGACATGTCAAGCTAAAGACCACCTGATGCCGTTGCGCTCTGCTGCCAGCATAGTAATGAGGGGTGCGTGATTCCTTTTGCGCTGTGAGAACGCTGGTGGCCTGACCAGGCAGGCTTGGGGCGGAGGTGGAGGACCCAGATGAGGTGGAGGATGCAGAAGCAGTGGCGGAACTTTGACAGACAGAGGATTGACACACAAGTCGTGCGGACGGCAAGACTTGTGCAGCAGACCCTTCACCATCTATCACCATAGTTACCCAGTGCCCAGTCAGCGACATGTAACGTCCCGGTCCATGCTTACTGGTCCAAGTATCGGTGGTGAAATGCACCCGTTCACACACAGAGTTTCTCAAGGAAGCAGTGATGTTGTGTGCGACATGCTGGTGTAGCGCGGGCACACCTTTCTTAGAGAAGTAGTGGCGACTAGGCATCTGGTACTGGGGCACAGCAACAGACATAAGGTCTCTAAAATCCTGTGTGTCCACTAGGCGGAAAGGCAGCATTTCGGTAGCCAACAGCTTACAGAGGGATAGAGTCAACCTCTTAGCTTTGTCATGGGTCGCAGGAAGTGGCCTTTTATTTGACCACATCTGAGGGACAGAGATCTGGCTGCTGTGTGTAGACGGTGTTGAGTAGGGTGCCCCTGGAAAAATGCAGGTTTGTGAGGAAAGTGCTGGCGGAGACATGATGTTGCCTTCATCCAACGTTGGTGCTATCGATGTCTGAGAGAGCTGTACACACTCACTTGTTTCCCCTTCCAAACCAACTGACGACCTACCAAGCAAACTGCCTGTTGCGGTTACAGTGGTGGAAGTTGTGGGTGGAAAAACAGGTGTGACAGCTGTCCCCACAGTCCTAGAAGATGACGAGCGCGCGGATGCACTGGAAGGGGCAGGCGGTGGATGGTTCGCTCCGCTAGGCCGCATTGCAGCACGGTGAGCTTCCCACCGGGCCATATGATATTTATTCATGTGACGATTCATGGAAGAAGTTGTCAAACTGCTGAGGTTTTGACCTCTACTAAGAGAACCATGACAAATTTTACAGATCACATAATTTGGGCGATCTTTTTCTATGTCAAAAAAGGACCAGGCTAGGCAAGGCTTCGAGGCCATGCGACCTGTTGATCCACCCCGAATAATGCTCAGAGGCAGAGTGGTGGCTGAGGATGCAGTTGTAGACGTGCTACCAGTACTCCGACTCTGTCCAGGAAGGCGCAAGGTAACTTCGTCATCAGTTGCATCCTCCTCCACCACCTCTGTTGACCTCCTCGAGTGCCTGACTGTGGGTTGACAGTAGGTGGGATCTAGAACTTGATCATCAATTGTTGTGTTTGCACTCCCCTCCCCCTCAGACCGAGCCTCTTCTTGCCCTGACCGAATATTTAAGTTGTCATCCCAATCGGGTATCTGCGTCTCATCTTCATCAGTATGTTCCTCATTGTCTATAACCACAGGTGTTACAGTTTGTGACAAAGGGTCAACATTATGCTCAGAAACTTGGTCCTCACGGCCTGAATCAGAGTCACAAAGGTTCTGGGCATCACTGCAGACCATTTCCTGTTATGTACTCACTGTAGCTTGGGAGCAGACCTCTGATTCCCAGGCTATAGTGTGACTGAACAGCTCTGCAGACTCAGCCATCTCAGTTCCACCATACTGTGCAGGGCTGATGGAGACTTCAGAGCTGGGAGAAAGCAAGTTTGATTGGGATGACAACTCAGAGGACTGGTGTTTTTTGGATGCGGTACTTGAAGAGGCTGAGAGGGCACTTGTTGGACCACTTGAGATCCATTCAAGCATTTTCCTTTATTGGCCATCATCTACCTTTGTTCCTGTTGTTCGTGTCCGTAAAAAAGGGAGCACATCGGATTGTCCACGGTAAGTAGTAGACATCTTACTTTTGCTGGTAGATGCTCTATCTTCAGCAGATGATAATGGAGCTTTGCCACCTTCCCCACGGACAAAACCTTTTTTGCCTTTTCCACCACGCCTCTTCCCCTTTCCACCAGCATCTGTCATTTTGCCACTCATGTTGATTGTGACAAGATTGTGCACTGAAAATGTGGTAGTAAAAAATGAGAGGTGGTGTAGATTGCAGTGGTGGTCTAGCTTTATTAACAGCAGAATAATAAAGAATAAATATCCCTGACAATCCAACTACGGCCCTTAAAGGGGTGGTTCACCCATTTTTTTTATTTTCTGTATGAGCTCTACTTACCTTTCTAGGCGTCTTCTCCATTGGCTTGTGTTTCCAGTTCTGGCACTGAGCGGCGCTATCCTGCACGCTCAGTGCCGGTCACATGACCCCCTGGAGCTGTGGCCGCCAGCATCCTCTGACGTCCCGGCATTTCCGGGCTCTCAAACAAGACGGGTACGTCACAGGATGCCGGCGCCACTCAGATTGAGTGACAGGGCTGTGGGCGGTGACTACCGCATGTCACAGCTCAGCATCGAGGGGAGGATCCGGAAGACGTTTGTGTGGAGCCGGCGTCCTGCAGAGAGGCTGAGGCACGGGGCGCCAGTGTGCAGTACAGGGGGAGGGTTCTTCAGCTGAATCCCCCCCTGCACGTAAGTATGTGCTCACACTGTCCACCCGCCCGCTCTGCTGCGATGTCAGGAGAGCGGCCGGTGTCGGGCAGTGTGATCATCTGCTCCTCCCAGCAGCAAGACACTGACAGGCATGTCACCGCTGTGCTCTGCCATCTGCTGCATGGGACCAACTGTCTGCACTCTGTCACCTGCACCACAAGTCACAGAGTGGAGACAGTTGGTGACAGAGCACCTCTGCCCCCCCCCTGTTCTTTCCCCACTCTGTTCTCTCCCCCCACTCTTCTCCCCCTCCCCTCTTCCCCCTCTTCTCTGCCCCCCTCTTATCCCTCTCTCCTCTCTCTTTTCCTCCCCCCTGCGCTCTCTTTTCCTCCCCCCTGCGCTCTCTTTTCCTCCCCCCTGCGCTCTCTTTTCCTCCCCCCTGCGCTCTCTTTTCCTCCCCCCTGCGCTCTCTTTTCCTCCCCCCTCGCTCTCTTTTCCTCCCCCCTCGCTCTCTTTTCCTCCCCCCTCGCTCTCTTTTCCTCCCCCCTCGCTCTCTTGTCCTCCCCCCTCGCTCTCTTGTCCTCCCCCCTTGCTCTCTTCTCCCCCCCCTCGCTCTCTTCTCCCCCCCCTCACTCTGTTCTCCCCCCCGCTCGCTCTGTTCTCCCCCCCGCTCGCTCTCTTTCCCCCCCCCCCCCGCTCGCTTTCTTTTCCTCCCCCCCTCGCTCGCTCTCTTTTCCCTCGCTCTCTCCTGGCATGGTCAGTACAGAAATCTCTCCATCGTGGAGGGGTGAGAGGGAGTAATAAACATGGAGTCCCTACTGTGTCTGTGTATTTATTTCTAATAAAGTATTTTTCTCTGTGTGGTCTTTTTTTTTTTAAACCCTTTATTGGAGATTCTTAATAGCCAGGTCAACCTTGGCCTGACATTTAGAATCTCGGGCTTTATACCAGCGGGTAAAACATAGCTGGTATTAACCCCTTATTACCCAGCGTGCCACCTGCCACCAGGGCCACTGGAAGAGTTGGATACAGTGCCAGAAGATGGCGCTTCTATGAAAGCGCCATTTTCTGGGGCGGCTGTGGACTGCAATTCGCAGCGGGGGGCCCAGAAAGTTTGGGCACCCTTCACTGCGGATTCCAATCCCCAGCTGCCTAGTTGTACCTGGCTGGACTCAAAAATTCGGCGAAGCCCATGTCATTTTTTTTTTTAATTATTTCATGAAATTCATGAAATAAAAAAAAAAAAAAAAAAAAAGGGCTTCTCTATATTTTTGGTTCCCAGCCGGGTACAACTAGGCTGCTGGGGGTTGGGGGCAGCCCGTAGCTGCCTGCTGGACCTGGCTAGCATACAAAAATATGGCGAAGCCCACGTCATTTTCTTAAAAACGTTTTCAGGGAAAAACCTTTATAAAAAAAAAATGCTTCCCTGCATTTCTATTGCCAGTGAAAGTAACACCAAGCAGCGGGGGCTAGCAGCCAGTAGCTGCTTTGGTTACCCTTAGCAACAGAAAATGCAGCGGGAGCCCACAAACAATGTGATTTTTTTTTTTTATTTTTAATGATTTTTTTTTTTAAAAAAACGGCATGGGCTTCGCCCATCGAACACCAGAGCATATTACTGCTCAATTCATCCCAAGTAATCAGATGACTCCAGTGTCGGCCGATTACTTGTTCTGTGTCCCCCTGCATCCATCGCAGCGTGTACGGGCTGTGAGGTCAGCGGAGTGGATGTCACTAACTGTCTCCACTATGTGACTTGTTGTGTAGGTGAGAGTGTATACAGTTGGTACTATGCAGCAGAAATCACAGAGTGGGGCAGTTAGTGACATGTATCATCCGGTCACCTGCACAACAAGTCCCAGAGTGGATACAGTGACATGCAGCACACTATGTGTCAGAGCAGAACATGTCACCAACTTGCTCTGCTCTGTCACCTGCGGTGCTGCATGTCACGTTTTTGCCGCGATTTGGTGCCTTTTTTGCTGCGTTTTTGCTCACTGCGTTTTTAATCAGTGCACAATGCCATTAAAGATTGTTGATGAAAAAAATAAAAAAGGTCTGATGTCATTTCCTTATTCAAAATGTTCATTGTATGCAGGAGAGCAGACAGCAGCTGCAGAACTACAAGGCTCAGCATCCTCCATCCAGGACTGTATGCAGTTTTTTACCCAAAAAGAAAAAAAAATTACGTGGGCTTCGCCATATTTTTGTATGCTAGCCGGGTACAGCAGGCAGGTACGGGCTGCCCCCAACCCCCAGCTGCCTAGTTGTACCCGGCTGGGAACCAAAAATATAGAGAAGCCCTTTTTTTTTTTTTTAATTATTTCATGAATTTCATGAAATAATTTTAAAAAAAAAATGACGTGAGCTTCGCCTAATTTTGGTGTCCAGCCGGGTACAACTAGGCAGCTGGGGATTGGAATCCACAGTGAAGGGTGCCCATGCTTTCTGGGCACCCCCACTGCGAATTGCAGTCCGCAGCCACCCCAGAAAATGGCGCTTTCATAGAAGCGCCATCTTCTGGCGCTGTATCCAACTCTTCCAGCTGCCCTGATGCCGGGTGGCTAGCCGGGTAATAATGGAGTTTGGGCTAGCTGTATATTATCAGCTAGCCCTAAGCCCGAAATTCATGGTGTCACGCCAATATTAGACATGGCCACCATGAATTTCTAGTAATGATAAAAAAAAAAAAAAAAAAAAAAAACACAACACACAGAAAATATTTTTATTAGAAATAAAACACAACACAATTAGTGACTCCATCTTTATTGAAATAAACCCCCCTCCGCAGTAATCCTGGGTTAGGGTCCCGCGCCGTCCAATCAGGATCCAATATCATCTGATCGGTTTGCTGGAAGGCAAAGCGATCAGATGATGTGTCAGGTTAAAGGATGTGAAGCACATCATACATCAGCTGATTGTATAAAAGCCGATTATACAATCAGCTGATGCATCAGTAGAAAAAAAAAATAAATAAATACTCACGTCTGTGCTGATTACCGGCAGCTCCCGGAACGGAGTCTATCCTGGCCCATCACTGCAGGAGCTGCCGGTAATCAGCTGATGAAGTCCCCTGACGGCAGGATCAGCTGATAGCCGGCCGAGCGCGAAGAAGCCGGCGAGACTACGATCAGCTGATGCGTCAGGTGACTGCATCAGGTGATCCACGGCCAGGTCCTGCAAGCTTCGTGCATGCACCGGGGAGACTGCACACAGCCAGAGCGGCGGGACCGAGACAGGGGCTGGAAGCAGGCATGGCACCCGGACCCTGCAGACAGGTGAGTATGACATACACACACACATACACACTCACTCACACACTGTATATATACACACACACACACTGTATATACGCACACACACACTGTATATATACACATACACTGTATATACACACACACACACTGTATATAAGCGCACACACTTTCTTCCCCTGGCTGTGCAGAGCTGCTGCTGTCTCTGTGTAATTGATCTCAGTGCACATCCACTGGGAAGAGGCAGGGAGGAGGGTTTGGGTGGGAGCAGAGTGGGTGTATTAGACACAATGGGTGTGTTAGATAAGCTAGACACCGCCCTAGAGCCACAAAGAATTCTGGGACTTGTAGGAACTGAACACAGGAAGTCAGAGGAGAGATTAACCCCATCAGAGCTGGAGCCAGCAATGAGCATGTGCTGCTAGTGCACAATGAAAGGTAATTTTGCTGAAAAAACATAATAGATGTGTTGAGGGGCACATATTAGCAAGATTTATCAGAAAAAAAAAAATCAGTTTTGGTAACTGAACAACTTCTTTAAACTTGCAGCAAAAATTGCTAGTATAATCGCTTAGTTATAATGAGTTGGAGTGTGCAATGCAGGCAGAGGTGCTGCAAATGTCTTTGCACTAGTGTGACTAGACAACAGTCCAATAGCCACGTTTAAGATGCCACTAGGTACACTGAGTGTTTGCTAGTATAATGGCTTAGTTATAATGAGTTGGAGTGTGCAATGCAGGCAGAGGTGCTGCAAATGTCTTTGCACTAGTGGGACTAGACAACAGTCCAATAGCCACGTTTAGGATGCCACTAGGTACACTGAGTGTTTGCTAGTATAATGGCTTAGTTATAATGAGTTGGAGAGTGCAATGCAGGCAGAGGTGCTGCAAATGTCTTTGCACTAGTGGGACTATAGCAAAGTCCAATAGCCACGTTTAGGATGCCACTAGGTACACTGAGTGTTTGCTAGTATAATGGCTTAGTTATAATGAGTTGGAGTGTGCAATGCAGGTAGAGGTGCTGCAAATGTCTTTGCACTAGTGGGACTAGACAACAGTCCAATAGCCACGTTTAGGATGCCACTAGGTACACTGAGTGTTTGCTAGTCTAATGTCTTAGTTATAATGAGTTGGAGTGTGCAATGCAGGCAGAGGTGCTGCAAATGTCTTTGCACTAGTGGGACTATAGCAAAGTCCAATAGCCACGTTTAGGATGCCACTAGGTACACTGAGTGTTTGCTAGTATAATGGCTTAGTTATAATGAGTTGGAGTGTGCAATGCAGGTAGAGGTGCTGCAAATGTCTTTGCACTAGTGGGACTAGACAACAGTCCAATAGCCACGTTTAGGATGCCACTAGGTACACTGAGTGTTTGCTAGTCTAATGTCTTAGTTATAATGAGTTGGAGTGTGCAATGCAGGTAGAGGTGCTGCAAATGTCTTTGCACTAGTGTGACTAGACAACAGTCCAATAGCCACGTTTAGGATGCCACTAGGTACACTGAGTGTTTGCTAGTATAATGGCTTAGTTATAATGAGTTGGAGTGTGCAATGCAAGCAGAGGTGCTGCAAATGTCTTTGCACTAGTGTGACTAGACAACAGTCCAATAGCCACGTTTAGGATGCCACTAGGTACACTGAGTGTTTGCTAGTATAATGGCTTAGTTATAATGAGTTGGAGTGTGCAATGCAGGCAGAGGTGCTGCAAATGTCTTTGCACTAGTGTGACTAGACAACAGTCCAATAGCCACGTTTAGGATGCCACTAGGTACACTGAGTGTTTGCTAGTATAATGGCTTAGTTATAATGAGTTGGAGTGTGCAATGCAGGCAGAGGTGCTGCAAATGTCTTTGCACTAGTGGTACTATAGCAAAGTCCAATAGCCACATTTAGGATGCCACTAGGTACACTGAGTGTTTGCTAGTATAATGGCTTAGTTATAATGAGTTGGAGTGTGCAATGCAGGCAGAGGTGCTGCAAATGTCTTTGCACTAGTGGGACTATAGCAAAGTCCAATAGCCACGTTTAGGATGCCACTAGGTACACTGAGTGTTTGCTAGTATAATGGCTTAGTTATAATGAGTTGGAGTGTGCAATGCAGGTAGAGGTGCTGCAAATGTCTTTGCACTAGTGGGACTAGACAACAGTCCAATAGCCACGTTTAGGATGCCACTAGGTACACTGAGTGTTTGCTAGTATAATGGCTTAGTTATAATGAGTTGGAGTGTGCAATGCAGGCAGAGGTGCTGCAAATGTCTTTGCACTAGTGTGACTAGACAACAGTCCAATAGCCACGTTTAGGATGCCACTAGGTACACTGAGTGTTTGCTAGTATAATGGCTTAGTTATAATGAGTTGGAGTGTGCAATGCAGGCAGAGGTGCTGCAAATGTCTTTGCACTAGTGGGACTAGACAACAGTCCAATAGCCACGTTTAGGATGCCACTAGGTACACTGAGTGTTTGCTAGTATAATGGCTTAGTTATAATGAGTTGGAGTGTGCAATGCAGGCAGAGGTGCTGCAAATGTCTTTGCACTAGTGTGACTAGACAACAGTCCAATAGCCACGTTTAGGATGCCACTAGGTACACTGAGTGTTTGCTAGTATAATGGCTTAGTTATAATGAGTTGGAGTGTGCAATGCAGGCAGAGGTGCTGCAAATGTCTTTGCACTAGTGGGACTATAGCAAAGTCCAATAGCCACATTTAGGATGCCACTAGGTACACTGAGTGTTTGCTAGTATAATGGCTTAGTTATAATGAGTTGGAGTGTGCAATGCAGGCAGAGGTGCTGCAAATGTCTTTGCACTAGTGGGACTATAGCAAAGTCCAATAGCCACGTTTAGGATGCCACTAGGTACACTGAGTGTTTGCTAGTATAATGGCTTAGTTATAATGAGTTGGAGTGTGCAATGCAGGTAGAGGTGCTGCAAATGTCTTTGCACTAGTGGGACTAGACAACAGTCCAATAGCCACGTTTAGGATGCCACTAGGTACACTGAGTGTTTGCTAGTATAATGGCTTAGTTATAATGAGTTGGAGTGTGCAATGCAGGCAGAGGTGCTGCAAATGTCTTTGCACTAGTGGGACTAGACAACAGTCCAATAGCCACGTTTAGGATGCCACTAGGTACACTGAGTGTTTGCTAGTATAATGGCTTAGTTATAATGAGTTGGAGTGTGCAATGCAGGCAGAGGTGCTGCAAATGTCTTTGCACTAGTGGGACTATAGCAAAGTCCAATAGCCACGTTTAGGATGCCACTAGGTACACTGAGTGTTTGCTAGTATAATGGCTTAGTTATAATGAGTTGGAGTGTGCAGGGGACAGGAGGGTACAGTGCCAGGATTGTGGGGCTCTGGGTAGAGGAAAGGAAGCCTGCCTTTCTATTCCCTCCTAATGGGGAAATGCAGGGAGGAAATCCCTGCCCTTTGCTACACAGACGCTGTCGCTGTTTTCAGGACCTGTCACCTATGGCTCTGACCCTGCCGGTACGAGCCCTTAAAAGGACTGATGGAAAGTGCTATCCCTATGCTGTCCAGCGCTGTGTATGGAGCGCATACAGCTGTATCAGCGATAGGACTCAGGACGGAGCTGCCCAAGTGATGTCTGACACCAAGGACGCAGAAGAGATAATGGCGTCCTGGAGGAAAATGTCCGGTTTTATAATGCAGGGACATATGACATGGACATCCTATCACACATGCCGTTGCTTCTCTGGCTCAAAGTCCACTTAGCTGTGTGTGTGTCTGGGATTGGCTGACATGCTGGCCCGCCCCACAAGACGCGCGCGCTTAGGGAAGGAAGACAAGGAAAAAAAAAAAAAAATGGCGATCGCCATTATACAAACAGCAGTGATCTGAAGGCGCTGTTCACGCACACTATACACTGAAATGTCATAATAGTGTGAGTCACAGAGTGACTTACACTATTACAGCGGAAAGCCAGCTGGGAATTAGCTGTTTTTTTGCTGCTAGAACCGTTCTCGAACGTTTCTAGAACTATCGAGCTTTTGCAAAAAGCTCGAGTTCTAGTTCGATCTAGAACAGGCCCCAAAATCACTCGAGCCTAGAACTGGAGAACCTCGAATCGCGAACCGCGCTCAACTCTACTGCCCACATCAACACCGCACATATCCAGACACTACAGCCCTCATCTTCACCGCACATATCCCGACATCACCGCCCACATCATCACTGCACACACCCCGACACTACAGCCCTCATCTTCACTGCACACATCCCGACATTACCACCCACATCATCACCGCACACATCCCGACACTACAGCCCTCAGCTTCACCGAACACGTACCGACACTACCGCACCTATCATCACTGCACACATCCCGACACTACAGCCCTCATCTTCACTGCACCCATCCCGACATTACCGCCCACATCATCACCGCACACATTCTGACACTACAGCCCTCATCATCACCGCACACATCCCGACATTACCGCCCTCATCTTCACCACACACATCCTGACACTACAGCCCTCATCTTCACCGCACACATCCCGACACTACCGCCCACATCATCATCGCACACACCCCGGCACTACCACCTACATCACCGCACACACGCACGCACTACCGCACTCATCATCACCGCACGCACAGGCATTACCTCAGTGACGTCCCCGCTGAGAGCGTGATTTACTTCAGTTGCTGCGTGGAGCTCACAGGAGCGGCGGTGTTCTACTGTTGCTCCTGTCAGCTTCATGCAGCAGAGCTGGATGCATCGTGGGACTTCGTGTGGATTACGCCGGACCTGGAAGGGTATTTGGGGATTTTAATAAAGTGGTGAAAGAGGGTGTTTTTTTTGTCTTTTATTCCAAATAAAGTATTTTTTCGGGTGTATATGTTAATTTACCTTCACTTACAGGTTAATCATGGAAGGTATCTCGGGGAGACGCCTGCCATGATTAACCTAGGAGAGTGATGGCGAATCTGTGGCACTCCAGCTGTTGCAAAACTACAATTCCCATCATGCCTGGCCATTCAAAGCAAAAGCTTTGGCTGTGAAGACATGATGGGAATTATAGTTTTGCAACAGCTGGAGTGCCACAGGTTCGCCATCACTGACCTAGGACTTAGTGGCAGCTATGGGCTGCTGCCATTAACTCCTTATTACCTCGATTGCCACCGCACCAGGGCAATTCGGGATGAGCTGGGTAGAGTCCCGGGACTGTCGCATCTAATGGATGTGGCAATTTCGGGCGGGTGCTGGCTGATATTTTTAGGCTGGGGGGCTCCCTATAACGTGGGGCTCCTCATCCTGAGAATACCAGCCTTCAGCCGTGTGGCTTTACTTTGGCTGGTATCAAAATTGGGGGGCGACCGCACACAGTTTTTTTTTTAATTATCTATTGTACTGCACGATATAGACCCACCCACCGGCGGCTGTGATTGGTTGCAGTGAGACAGCTGTCACTCAGCGTGGGGGCGGGTCTGACTGCAACCAATCATAGGCATCGGTGGGCGGGGGAAGCAGGGAATACGTGATTGAATAATGAGCGGCCGGCTTTTTCAAAAGAGGAAAAGCCGCCGGAGCTTTGTGACCACTGTGCAGCGTCGCGCCCGTGATCAGTGAGTATGAGAGAGGGGGGAGAGAGACCAGGAGTGATTTTAAACGATTTTGATCGTTCTGCTGAACATGCTGAGCATGCGCAGTAGAACGTGACGAAATCCGTCAGCGGATTCCGCCGCTTAGCGCATAGCGGCGGCAACCGCCACCATAGACAATCATTTGACACCGTGGCAGATTCCAATGGAATCTGTCAAGGTGCACTATTTTAACGACATAAAAAAAAGCTACATGTAGCGTTCCTTCCGCCCGACGCAGCGTCAAAATAACGACGCTGCATCGTGCAGCTTGATACATTCAGCAGATACAGAGTGATCAGCCACAGACCTTTGTGGGGTCAGAGGCTAACACCTTGTAAGGTGAAGTGTAACCTGGTGGCCTCTCCCCCTCGTGGAATCATTCAGCCTTGTACGAGGCGAACGCCCAGGCTGCCACTGAAGGAGTAAGAGAAGCTGCACGCATTGCCAAACTATTGTACTTTGGAAGCCAGCACTAATTAGTGCTCTGTCGGCTCTGCTCCGCTTGATCTAAGAGCGCAAATAAGGGACTCCTGCACGAAAACGACTCCAAATCTATAGGAGGAGAAAGTATCGTGTAGTTACCCATTCTATGGAAGTTTGATGCCTGAGACTGACCGCAGGTAAATTATTATTGGAACACTTTGATGAGCCAGTCCTCTATCGCATTACCGCTACATTCCTGGAGCGCAGTATATCCAAATTTATATAAGGGTATTGGGATCGCTGAAAGTGCTGCTCATGATCTAAACCCTTATCAAAAACACTCTTGCTTCTGGACTGGCACAAAAAAACCCTTCAGGTGTTTGAAAAACTGTGCTGAAGCGTCAGTATCTACTGGCATTGAATAATATAATATATGCCCTAAAACATCATTTGGTGTATTTTACTGGTAAATGGTCGTATCTGCCACTGGCCGGGGCATTGCGACCAGATATTTTATATTAGATTGCTGCACTAATATTTGAAATGTTTTAATTTTATGTACGTATTTTTCAGCTTATATTTGGTTGTATTATTGTATGTATTGTGTTGGACAAATTTTGTTGTCTAAAACAAGGATGGCAATTTAATAAAAATTTAATAAAAGTTAAATATAAGTAAAAAAACCTCATATCAGCGCTGGTTTGTGGGGATTTTTTATGCTATATATAAAAAATCTCATCTAAATTTATTACCTGGTTCCAGGCAAATTAAGGTAACAGAGAGCACAAGAGAGAGGTGTTCAATGCCGCGCCAATAGATCACTTCAGAAGATGTTCAGATCAGTGTCACTTTATTGTCATTCAGGTCGACGCGTTTCTGGGGCATCTGCCCCCTTCATCAGGACCACCAGAAAAAGAAATAACATCCAATCTGTCCAGTTCAGACAGTGTATACAATATATAGACACAGTGACGTCATAGGAACATCCCTCAAGAAAAAAAAACGAGCGGGAAAGAATGCCACGTTGCAGGCTGTGACGTCCTAAAAACACTTAACATAAAAGAAGGGAATTTTGTTACTTACCGTAAATTCCTTTTCTTCTAGCTCTTATTGGGAGACCCAGACGATTGGGGTATAGCTACTGCCCTCTGGAGGCCACACAAAGCACTACATTAAAAGTGCAAGGCCCCTCCCCCTCTGGCTATACCCCCCCTGTGGTATCACGGGTTCTCCAGTTTTAGTGCCAAAGCAAGAAGGAGGAAGCCAATAACTGGTTTAAACAAATTAACTCCGAATAACATCGGAGAACTGAAAAACCGTTCAACATGAACAACATGTGTACCCGCAAACAACAAAAAAACATCCCGAAGGACAACAGGGCGGGTGCTGGGTCTCCCAATAAGAGCTAGAAGAAAAGGAATTTACGGTAAGTAACAAAATTCCCTTCTTCTTCAGCGCTCTATTGGGAGACCCAGACGATTGGGACGTCCAAAAGCTGTCCCTGGGTGGGTAAAGAAATACCTCATGTTAGAGCTGCAAAACAGCCCTCCCCTACGGGGGTGTCACTGCCGCCTGCAGGACTCTTCTACCTAAGCTGGCATCCGCCGAAGCATAGGTATGCACCTGATAATGCTTGGTGAAAGTGTGCAGACTGGACCAGGTAGCTGCCTGGCACACCTGTTGAGCCGAAGCCTGGTGACGTAATGCCCAGGACGCACCCACGGCTCTGGTTGAGTGGGCTTTTAGCCCTGAAGGAACCGGAAGCCCCGCAGAACGGTAGGCCTCTAGAATTGGTTCTTTGATCCATCGAGCCAGGGTGGCTTTAGAAGCCTGCAACCCCTTGCGCGGACCAGCGACAAGGACAAAAAGTGCATCGGCACGGCGCATGGGCGCCGTGCGGGAAATGTAGATTCTGAGTGCTCTCACCAGATCTAGCAAACGTAAGTCCTTTTCATACCGGTGAACCGGATGAGGACAAAAAGAAGGCAAGGATATATCCTGATTAAGATGAAAAGAGGATACGACCTTAGGGAGAAACTCCGGAATAGGGCGCAGCACTACCTTGTCCTGGTGGAACACCAGGAAGGGAGCCTTGGATGACAGAGCTGCCAGCTCAGACACTCGCCGAAGCGATGTGATCGCAACAAGAAACGCCACTTTCTGTGACAGCCGAGAAAAGGAAACTTCCTTCAGAGGCTCGAAGGGCGGCTTCTGGAGAGCAACTAGTACCCTGTTCAGATCCCATGGATCTAACGGCCGCTTGTACGGGGGCACAATATGACAGACCCCCTGCAGGAACGTGCGCACCTTAGAAAGACGTGCTAGACGCTTCTGAAAAAACACGGATAGTGCCGAAACTTGCCCTTTAAGGGAGCTGAGCGACAAGCCCTTTTCTAACCCCGATTGCAGGAAGGAAAGAAACTTGGGCAATGCAAATGGCCAGGGAGACACTCCCTGAGCAGAGCACCAGGATAAGAAAATCTTCCACGTTCTGTGGTAGATCTTAGCCGAATTCGACTTTCTAGCTTGTCTCATTGTGTCAACGACTCTTGAGATAATCCTGCAGATGCTAGGATCCAGGACTCAATGGCCACACAGTCAGGTTCAGGGCCGCAGAATTCTGATGGAAAAACGGCCCTTGGGACAGTAAGTCTGGTCGGTCTGGCAGTGACCACGGTCGACCGATCGTGAGATGCCACAGATCCGGATACCACGACCTCCTCGGCCAGTCTGGAGCGACGAGTATGATGCGGCTGCACTCGGATCTGATCTTGCGTAGCACTCTGGGCAAGAGCGCCAGAGGCGGAAACACGTATGGGAGCTGAAACTGCGACCAATCTTGAACCAAGGCGTCTGCCGCCAGAGCTCTTTGATCGCGCGACCTCGCCATGAATGCCGGGACCTTGTTGTTGTGCCGGGATGCCATTAGGTCGACGTCCGGCACTCCCCAGCGGCGACAGATTTCCTGAAACACGTCCGGGTGAAGGGACCATTCCCCTGCGTCCATGCCCTGGCGACTGAGGAAGTCTGCTTCCCAGTTTTCTACGCCTGGGATGTGAACCGCGGATATGGTGGATGCTCTGTCCTCCACCCACATTAGAATGCGCCGGACTTCTTGGAAGGCTTGCCGACTGCGCGTCCCTCCTTGGTGGTTGATGTATGCCACCGCTGTGGAGTTGTCCGATTGGATTCGGATCTGCTTTCCTTCCAGCCACTGTTGGAAGGCCAGTAGAGCAAGATACACTGCTCTGATCTCCAGAACATTGATCTGAAGGGTGGACTCCTGCGGAGTCCACGTCCCCTGAGCCCTGTGGTGGAGAAATACTGCTCCCCACCCTGACAGACTCGCATCTGTCGTGACTACTGCCCAGGATGGGGGCAGGAAGGATCTTCCCTGAGACAATGACGTGGGAAGGAGCCACCATTGTAGGGAGTCCTTGGCCGTCTGGGAAAGCGAGACTTTCCTGTCCAGGGACGTTGACTTCCCGTCCCATTGGCGGAGAATGTCCCATTGAAGTGGGCGCAGATGAAACTGCGCAAAGGGAACTGCTTCCATGGCTGCCACCATCTTCCCTAGGAAATGCATGAGGCGCCGCAAGGGATGCAACTGGCCCTGCAGAAGAGATTGCACCCCTGTCTGTAGTGACCGCTGCTTGTTCAGCGGAAGCTTCACTATCGCTGCTAGAGTATGAAACTCCATGCCAAGATACGTTAGTGATTGAGTCGGTGATAGGATCGACTTTGGAAAGTTGATGATCCATCCGAAAGACTGTAGGGTCTCCAGCGTAGCATTCAGGCTGCGCTGACATGCCTCTTGAGAGGGAGCTTTGACCAATAAATCGTCTAGGTAAGGGATCACCGAGTGTCCCTGAGAGTGCAAGACTGCTACCACCGCCGCCATGACCTTGGTGAAGACCCGTGGGGCTGTCGCCAGACCAAATGGCAGAGCTACGAACTGAAAATGGTCGTCTCCTATCACAAAACGTAGAAAACGTTGATGTTCTGTAGCAATTGGCACGTGGAGATAAGCATCTTTGATGTCTATTGAGGCAAGGAAGTCTCCTCTGGACATTGAGGCAATGACAGAACGCAGGGTTTCCATCCGGAACTTCCTGGCGTGCACATGTTTGTTGAGCCGTTTTAGGTCCAGAACAGGACGGAACGAGCCGTCCTTTTTTGGAACCACAAAGAGATTGGAGTAAAACCCTTGCCCTTGTTCCTGAGGAGGGACTGGGATCACCACTCCTTCCGCTCTTAGGGAGTCCACCGCCTGCAGCAGAGCATCTGCTCGGTCTGGATGTGGGGAGGTTCTGAAGAACCGAGCTGGAGGACGAGAATTGAACTCGATTCTGTACCCGCGAGACAAAATGTCCGTCACCCACCGGTCTTTGACCTGTGACATCCAAATGCCGGAAAAGCGGGAGAGCCTGCCCCCGACCGGCGATGCGGAGGGAGGGGGCTGGAAGTCATGAGGTAGCCGCTTTGGAAGTGGTACCTCCATTTGCTTTCTTGGGGCGCGTGTGAGCCCGCCACGAATCTGAGTTTCTTTGCGTCCTCTGAGTCCCTTTGGACGAGGTAAACGGTGTCTTGCCCGAACCTCGAAAGGACTGAAACCTCTGCTGCCACTTTTTCTGCTGAGGTTTGGTTGTTCTGGGTTGTGGTAAAGAGGAGTCTTTACCCTTGGACTGCTTAATGATATCAGCCAATGGCTCGCCAAACAGTCTATCTCTAGATAAAGGCAAACTGGTTAAACATTTTTTGGAACCAGCATCTGCTTTCCAGTCCTTTAACCACAAGGCTCTGCGCAAAACTACCGAATTGGCGGACGCCATTGAGGTGCGACTGGTAGATTCTAGGACCGCATTGATAGCGTAAGACGCAAACGCCGACATCTGCGTGGTAAGGTGCGCCACTTGCGGCACTGCTGGATGTATGATAGCATCTACTTTTGCTAAGCCAGCTGAAATAGCCTGGAGTGCCCATACGGCTGCGAATGCCGGAGCAAACGACGCGCCGATAGCTTCATAGACAGATTTTAACCAAAGGTCCATCTGTCTGTCATTGGCATCTTTAAGTGAAGCGCCATCCTCCACTGCAACTATGGACCTAGCTGCGAGTTTGGAAATCGGGGGGTCTACCTTTGGACACTGTGTCCAGCGCTTGACCACCTCAGGGGGGAAAGGGAAACGCGTATCTTTAGATCGTTTAGAGAAACGCCTTTCTGGGTGAGCGTCGTGCTTCTGGATTGATTCTCTGAAGTCAGCGTGATCCAACAAAGCACTCAATTTACGCTTGGGATAAAGGAAACGAAACTTCTCCTGCTCCGCAGCCGCCTCTTCTGCTGAAGGGGCTGGGGGAGAAATATCCAACAGCCTATTGATGGCTGAGATAAGGTCGTTTACCATGGCATCCCCATCAGGGGTATCCAGGTTGAGAGGGGTTCCAGGAATGGATTCCTGATCACTCTCATCAGACACATCACAGGGAGACTGATTGCGCTGAGACCCTGAGCAGTGTGATGACGTCGAGGGTCTTTCCCAGCGAGCTCGCTTAGGGTGGCTGGGGCTATCATCTGAGTCATAATCCTCGGCCTGTGAAGCCGGGGACCCCCCTGTGGGCTGGATTAATTCCAAGTGAGGGGGACCTGAGGACAGAGGCCTCGCCGTGCCCAAAGACTGAGCCCCATGCATAGATTGCAAGGTTTCAAGGATTTTTGCCATAGACACAGACATATTATCAGCAAAAACTGCAAAGTCTGTCCCTGTCACCGGGGCAGAACTTACAAGCGTCTCAGCCTGGGTCACTACCTCTCCTGACTCCGGCTGGCGAAGCAGCACCGGGTCGGAGCATTGCACACAATGGGGGTCATCGGAGCCTGCTGGTAGATTAGCCCCACATGCAGCACACGCAGTATACACAGCCCTAGCCTTGGCAGCCTTGCGTTTTGAGGATGGCATGTTGTTGCTTCCACAGAGGGATCTGGGAGATGCAGCCAGAAGCGACCTCACAGTGCAAGAAATACAATATCTCTATATCCTACACAGTACACCGATACACCGTGAGGCACTAGAGGGACCAGCACAGAAAAATCGCTTACCGCCCGCTTAAAAAGCGGGTGTGTGGTCGCCAGATAGCCCCTAGTCCAGGTCTCCCAGAGCCTTGCGTCCTTCCTCCAGCCAGACTGCATGTAATGGCTGCCGGCGTCCTGAGAGAGAAGGGGGGCGGGCCCTGGGCGTTCCTGGCTAAGAGCGGGAAGCCTGCTTCCCTCTGTGCCTAGTGTGAGGGCTGGAGCATGTAAATCAGGCTCCAGCCCTCGTCGCTGCTAGCGAACAGCGTCTCTCCCCTACCCTGAATGACAGGGTGGGGGCGGGAACGAATCGGAGCTGCCGGCGTCCTAGGCCCAAAAAGCCGGGGACTCAATTTATAACCGCCGCCGCCGTAAAAGCGCGGACGGTGGATCCCCGGCGCACCACAAGTCACAGCAGCGCCGCCCGGTCCAGAGGGGGTCGGCGCTGCGTTCCCATACACAAAAAATCCCCCAGTAATCTGTAGGGACACTAACTCCAACGTTGCGGTCCCCGGCGCACTACAACACCCAGCCAGCCCGGAGTGTGTCTGTGCCTGCCGGGGACACAGAGTACCTGTATGATGCAGGGCCTGTCCCTGATCGTACTCCTGCTCCGTCTCCATCAGGTTCTAATGGGTCTGTGGATGGAGCCCGGCGTCAGAGCTGAGAGGCCGGCAGGATCCCACTTCCACAGAGCCCTACCAGGGGATGTGGAAGGAAAACAGCATGTCAGGCTCCAGCCCTGTACCAGCAATAGGTACCTCAACCTTACAACACCATCCAGGGGTGAGAAGGGAGCATGCTGGGGACACTATATGTGTCCTCTTTTCTTCCATCCGAAATAGTCAGCAGCTACTGCTGACTAAAATCTGTGGAGCTATGCATGGATGTCTGACCTCCTTCGCACACAAAGCTAAAACTGGAGAACCCGTGATACCACGGGGGGGGTATAGCCAGAGGGGGAGGGGCCTTGCACTTTTAATGTAGTGCTTTGTGTGGCCTCCAGAGGGCAGTAGCTATACCCCAATCGTCTGGGTCTCCCAATAGAGCGCTGAAGAAAATACAAAGATTCATCCACATTTGACATATATTAGTAGATAGCGAACATATATTTCCTTATGAAAAGGACACAAACTATTTTTCATATTTGTGCAGAAAAGCAAAAAATAAAAGAACAATCATAGAAAGTGTGTAAAAAACATTTGCCTTCAATTGTGAGAGTGAAATATATGTACGTGTATACCAGTGAATATCATACTTGTCTCATGCACCGGACAAGTCAGCGATCTCCCAAGGAAGGGAGAAGAACCCTCGACCTCATATGTGTATTTCACATCATATATATTAAAGACACGGCATTATAACCTGCCGCCACCAGTGCTTCTACATCTTTCACCTAAAAACATGAAAATACAAGTGCTGTGCAACTAGAGAAGAATTGAAGCATTATGAAGAACCGCTTCTGATCTGTGAACTCAGACCGCAGTTCAACCAAGGGCAAGACCGTGGGAAAAAAAGCAAAAGAGCATGCGCCGGAGCCCAGTTCAGATAATGAGCCGGCACAAGTTCACGGGAGGGCAGGAGCGTGGGAACCAACACCATTACGCATGCTCGGCCACTATCAGTCTCAGTGACACCGCACCAACCTATTAAACCCGTATAACCTTAGCTCTTTGAGCAGACCGTGAAGATAATCATGATCACGCAATGATCAGACTGAAGTTGAGATAACCGCCACACTCCCAGTAGTGATTTAAACACACACCGCCGATGACACGGCATGTCTCAGAGCCACCCGTGTG
This sequence comes from Anomaloglossus baeobatrachus, assembly GCF_048569485.1. Taxonomy (NCBI): domain Eukaryota; kingdom Metazoa; phylum Chordata; class Amphibia; order Anura; family Aromobatidae; genus Anomaloglossus; species Anomaloglossus baeobatrachus. The sequence continues at coordinate 164,767,408 of NC_134359.1, forward strand.
GGATGAACAGATAGAATTAAACATTTCAAACCTAACCTTAAATAAATATATAAATGGACAGGGCATTAACCAACCCTTATTCAAACCTTAAAATGCAGATACGGGGAAAGTACATGCACACAAATACAAAAAGAACAGTAATCCACCACAAACATATATATGTGAAGAAGCCGCTCATGAGTATATATACTTGGGGAAAGAGAGACACGATCAGTAGTATAACCATAGCGACTAAACATTATTTCTCCCCCAGAAAAGTAAAGGATCGGTCCCCAGAGAAGACCGATCCTTTACTTTTCTGGGGGAGAAATAATGTTTAGTCGCTATGGTTATACTACTGATCGTGTCTCTCTTTCCCCAAGTATATATACTCATGAGCGGCTTCTTCACATATATATGTTTGTGGTGGATTACTGTTCTTTTTGTATTTGTGTGCATGTACTTTCCCCGTATCTGCATTTTAAGGTTTGAATAAGGGTTGGTTAATGCCCTGTCCATTTATATATTTATTTAAGGTTAGGTTTGAAATGTTTAATTCTATCTGTTCATCCCACACGGGTGGCTCTGAGACATGCCGTGTCATCGGCGGTGTGTGTTTAAATCACTACTGGGAGTGTGGCGGTTATCTCAACTTCAGTCTGATCATTGCGTGATCATGATTATCTTCACGGTCTGCTCAAAGAGCTAAGGTTATACAGGTTTAATAGGTTGGTGCGGTGTCACTGAGACTGATAGTGGCCGAGCATGCGTAATGGTGTTGGTTCCCACGCTCCTGCCCTCCCGTGAACTTGTGCCGGCTCATTATCTGAACTGGGCTCCGGCGCATGCTCTTTTGCTTTTTTTCCCACGGTCTTGCCCTTGGTTGAACTGCGGTCTGAGTTCACAGATCAGAAGCGGTTCTTCATAATGCTTCAATTCTTCTCTAGTTGCACAGCACTTGTATTTTCATGTTTTTGGGTGAAAGATGTAGAAGCACTGGTGGCGGCAGGTTATAATGCCGTGTCTTTAATATATATGATGTGAAATACACATATGAGGTCGAGGGTTCTTCTCCCTTCCTTGGGAGATCGCTGACTTGTCCGGTGCATGAGACAAGTATGATATTCACTGGTATACACGTACATATATTTCACTCTCACAATTGAAGGCAAATGTTTTTTACACACTTTCTATGATTGTTCTTTTATTTTTTTCTTTTCTGCACAAATATGAAAAATAGTTTGTGTCCTTTTCATAAGGAAATATATGTTCGCTATCTACTAATATATGTCAAATGTGGATGAATCTTTGTATTTTTTATGTTAAGTGTTTTTAGGACGTCACAGCCTGCAACGTGGCATTCTTTCCCGCTCGTTTTTTTTTTCTTGAGGGATGTTCCTATGACGTCACTGTGTCTATATATTGTATACACTGTCTGAACTGGACAGATTGGATGTTATTTCTTTTTCTGGTGGTCCTGATGAAGGGGGCAGATGCCCCAGAAACGCGTCGACCTGAATGACAATAAAGTGACACTGATCTGAACATCTTCTGAAGTGATCTATTGGCGCGGCATTGAACACCTCTCTCTTGTGCTCTCTGTTATCTACCATATTGGTGGCTGCAGCCTTGGATCGTTTGATACATGCGATTATAGTAGTTGTGGCTTCTCACAACTGCATTTGGTGAGTAGGTTTACTCCCCTATCCCTACCCCTTACATATTGGGGTAAGACCCTATTGCGCTTGTTTTTCCACAGCTATTTTCCAGGCAAATTAAGGGGGACACTTTGCCTATAAACCTAGCTGCAGATTTAATGGTTTTGGGGTCAAGCGCTAACAATTGTCTATAGACAGCTTGGTTTAAATATAGTATATATGTGTATCAGAAAAAATATACTCTAGGAAATGGAGGTCCCCGAAATATCCCAACTGGAGTGGATGGTGTGCCCAAAATGCAGGGTCTCTACAGAACTTGGCTGAAATGGAGTAGTGAACACCTCGTCTTAGTGGACGGATGTTATTTCGGGGAGATGGATGGAGATTTTTGCATCACGCAATTGCATTCTATGGCAATTTTGGGAATTTTCTATATCGAGTATTGAAGAAGAATACTCTATACCAGTACTTATTGTTAGATAAATAAAACCATGGGTAAGTTTGGGGGACAATATTTCTTACTAACACATCAAGAATATAGACTAAATACCTAGAACTGTATTTGGATGTACATTTTAATAAGATTGCATTAAATCAATGATGACACGTTCTTTTAATGTAATCTGCATTCTGCATAATGGGCATATATATTATGTATAATATGCACATGCATTATGTATATTATTCACATCAGCATTCAGGGAAATGCTGTAGGTTATGTAATCCACGAGGAAAGAAGGGGCGTCTCTCTACTTTGTTAACTACAATGTCAAACTATATTCTGAGTTTCCACAAGAGACATGGAGGTGGAAATGCTGCCAAACCTCCGCACTGTCATACATGAGCCGTAACTAGGAGCCTCTGCATTTCTCCGTACAGGGACTTGTGCCTCCTCCGTGTGTTCATCATCAGTAACAATGGCCCATTTCATTCTGATCAAAGAATGCTCTGAGCTGCTACATTAGGATTCCTTAGAAAGACTAACACGCTTATTTATTCAGAGATCAATTTTTCTCACTTTTTACCTCTTTCTTTGCAAACAGATCTTCCATCTTCTCCTCCCTTGTTTTATTAAAGGTGTCCGTCTTTAGGGAGGTGAGACGGTCGTCCACTGCGCAGTACACCTGAGTCACTCTGGAGGAGAGAAGAAGCACGACGCTTTAGTGGCATACCAATTAATTCTTTTATTAATTGGGGTGTTTGGGGAACCTGGTGTCCAGAGCAAAATTTCACCTTCACTACTCATTCTGTTAATGATTTATATTTCATATGTAATGCTTAGTTTTTTGTTGTGTTTTTTGTTTATATCGTTTTTGTTTTTCTTTTGGGGGGGTGGGGGTGGAAGGGGGCATTCATTTATTATAGTTATTGATTCCACTTTAGGCCAATGCATTCATAGCAATTTTGGTAAACAATGAGTAGAATAGAATAGTAATAGTATTCCTTTACGTCAAATGGTAGATTAATAAATTGCGCCATACACATTAGATCGCAGTTGGACACAATACCCTACAGTTGGCAGGTATCTCCCCTGATTCTCTCCTACACAGGGACACGTAGCTCGGCCAAGCACTCACATTTTCCCTATAAAAGCCCGGCTGACAGAAGCATCTGGTAGGGGCTTATCTCCAGAACAAAGGATTGTGCAATTGTGTTCCAACTACCCAATCCTTGTATACTCCCCCTGACAATTGGTCAAGGGACAGTTGGGAGACCAATACACATCAGATGGTCAACCAATCCTAAAATTAACGTGTTTAGATAACTTCTATCTAATGTGAATGAGAGCCTTAAGAGCATTTTGTAATCAAGTTTTGTCTATGTAATCTGAGAGCAGCATAATATACAGGCAAAGACCCGGATTCCAGAGATATATCACTTACTGGGCCGCTTGCTGTAGTTTTGATAAAAACACTGTTTTATCAGGAGGAGATTATCACTGGAGGACTAGTAAATGTGATGCCATGTAGTCCAACCATTCACCACCACTAATCGGTAGCTTTCTGTTACAGAGTACATAGGCAGAAATCTGCCATTCAGTGGTGAGGGTGGGAATATACACAGCTCAGCATTCAGAGAACTGGCTAGTCTGAAGCAGCTAAATAGTTATTTTATCAAAAACTGCAGAAAGAAACACAGTAAGTGATACATTGCTGGAAACAGCAGCATGATGAGGGGCAGAGACCCTGTTTCCAGCAATGTATCACTTACTGTGCTTCTTGCTGCAGTTTTGATAAAATAACTGTTTACCTGCTGTAGACTAGCCAGTTCTCTGAATGCTGAGCTGTGTATAATCCCACCCTCACCACTGATTGGCAGCTTTCTACCTATGCACTGTGTACACAGAAAGCTACCAATCAGTGGTGGTGAATGGTTGGACTACATGGCATCACATTTACTAGTCCTCCAGTGATAATCTCCTCCTGATAAAACAGTGTTTTTATTAAAACTACAGCAAGAAGCACAGTAAGTGATACATTGCTGGAAACAGGGTCTCCGCCCCTCATCATGCTGCTATCAGATGGGGCAGTAAAATCCTGGTAACAAATTCACTTTAAGGCAATGTGTTTCAGAATGACCTGGAATAGTGCAGTGTTACGGTATGTAAAAAACAATTGGTATACGTAAAAGGGTTGTCACAACTTAAAACCCCTGTAAATATTCAGAATATGGCCAACAGAGGGTATCCTCTATCTAACACCTTCTTCTACGATCCAGCACAAAGAGCTCATACCAACTACTGCCCATGAGCCATCATTAAATGTACTACTCTGCAGCTGGTAATATAGACATATATAACCGGTCAGAGATGACATTTTTCTTTTTATATATATAGTAACACTATAATCATGAATCAAATTCCTGGACTATTATTAGTCACTTGCTCGCTGCATAGTAAACCATACAGTAAATCCCATGTATCACCCTTGACTTGCACACAAGTAAGCCCATAAATGCCAAAACAGTCTTCTGGTGAAGGTCACTCTACAACTACACTTCCCGGCTGGATTCGGTAGATCACTTAGTTACACACTGCCCTCACTATACTCCTTCTTGGATTAATATTCCCATAAGCGGCTTTTAGAACAGAGGAACAATTGGTCCTATTGAACAAATCTAATTAAACCAGCACTCATGTCAGTATTTATGCATATAATCAATGAGCTCCAAGGACAGGCTGGTAGGAGGCTCCGACTCTTCTACACAATTGAATTATGGACTAATGAAATAGAGTGGCTTTTTCAGTTTAAGTTAATGTTTCATCTGTTTCACTGTTTAAATAAGGAATCAATTAATTGTATAAATTGGTTTCACACAAGCAATTACAGGAGGATACTGGGCTGACGCAGGAAATCCCAGTATAACTCAAGACCGTAAGCATGTTTTGTAGAGCGCCCTAGTTTCCCCAATTCTGTCTCTAGCCATTAGCTTGTTTCAGGGTTGTACGAGTAATTGCCTCAAGCGAGTATACAAAATCCATACTTATCAAGCCTAAACCCATATGGATAAAAAAAGGAGCAAAACAAACTTACTTCTGAGAAAAATCCTTTAAATCTTGTAGGATTGCTACCCTGGCCGGAGTGTGCCGCTTAATGTAGATTTTTGGCATTGGGACACACACTTCGAGTAGACGAATGGAGGAATAACTACATAGAAGAGGAAATAGTAAGAAAATTATATCTCCAATTTTTAGTAAAAAGCGACTCTGCAACATACAAACTTATGATAGAACAGCCATTCTTCTCTATTTAGCAGCTTGAATAAAATATGCTATAGCTGAATGTTTGCCATTATGTCATCCAATTACTTTGCATTTGTCTCTGACCAACACTGGACATGAAAACATTCCAGGAAAAACAGTCCCAAACGTCAGCTTCTGTCAAGACTTCAATTTAAGTACTAAATGTGAGCACAGAAGTACTATTACCTGAAAGACGCCACCATCTGGTTGTATGAGAAGTACTGGTGGTAGTTGTGGTGGATGCTGTGACCACAGGGTTCAGCATTGGCCCTTCGAGTATACTGGTTGCCATAAAACCGCAGTTGCAAATACTTTGCAAATGACATTGACCAGGATTCATTGGAGAGTGGCACCACGGGGGTTACCTGAAAGATGGAGGAGAAGCATTTAAAGCTGTAACCCTAAATCACCCCAGGGTACAACAATTAGGAGTCATACAAAAGAAGTCGGGGGAATGATGTCCAGTGACAAAAGAGCATCAAGTTTAACTAAAATCATTTTTTTTCATCTAGATTTTCTTATCCCACAATTTTGAAGGTTTCCAGTACACAGCCTAACATGTAAACAGTGGGGTTTAGATTAATCAAAATATTTTATTATTAATGAGGTCTAAAGGGTACTTTACACGCTGCTATATCGGTATCGATATCGCTAGCGAGCGTATCCTCCCCTGTCAGTTGTGCGTCACGGGCAAATCGCTGCCCGTGGCGCACAACATCGCTTACACCCATCACATGGACTTACCTTCCCTGCGATGTCGCTGTGGCCAGCAAACCACCTCCTTTCTAAGGGGCAGTTCGTGCGGCGTCACACGGCAGCCGTCCAATAGCAGAGGAGGGGCGGAGATGAGCAGCCGGAACATGCCGCCCACGTCCTTCCTTCCTCATTGCCGGTGGACGCAGATAAAAAGATGTTCGTCGCTCCTGCGACATAGCGATGTCCCCACAAACTATATTTGGTAAAGGAGCGACGTTTCAACGATCCACGATTTCTTGACGTTTTTGCGATGGTTGAACGTCGCTCCTTGGTGTCACACGCTGCAATGTCGCTAACGGCTACGGATGTGCGTCACTAATGACGTGACCCCGACAATATATCGTTAGCGATGTCGCAGCGTGTAAATGGCCCTTAAGACTTGTCCCCATTTTTGCCCAAGGATGACTGTTACATGTGAGAGAACATACATCCATTTACATAGCTCTACACCTTTCACACGAGAATTTGTAAAAGTTTTCAAATCTAAAAAGTGAAGGAAACTCTGTGAAATTATAGGCAGCAATGGGGTCTTATCCAATATATTGTGTGAATTATATTAATAGTGTGCCCACCTTTGTTAGTTGTGTTATAAACAACATTCAAATTGCCTAAACATGTATGGCTGCTGCACGTATGTACACAGGGTACAAACAAAACCAAGGACGATCAAAATGTGCTCAGTCCGCACTGCTGTGGAGAGCTTTTCCAGGAAGGTCCAGGACACATCAGAGGGTGCAACTATTGAAGTAATGTCCTCTTCACATTTCAACAAGAAATTTGACAAGCTCTGATCATACAATTTAGACCCTAAAGCCAATCATACAGATTAGATGGATGTTGGCCAAATAATGGTCTGGCCAATCGTTTAAAAGCCAGCCATATCGGATCTCCCAAATACAAGCACACACATTCGAGAGAATGTCCCAATTGGCAGCTCAAAATGGGACATACTGGATCAGTATTGCCTGCACGTCCACCCCCCCCCTCCCAAAATCCGATTAAGAAAAGCAAACAACAAGGGCGGCCTGTTTGAATCTTTCTAAATCTTTCTCTTGTTCTCTTACCACATTAATGAAGAAAGTTCTCTGTTGCAATGTTTGAAGCGCTCCCATACACATCAGACTAATGGCTCTTTCAGACGGCCGTTCCGTCTGTCCTATTCAGTTCCTGTTTTTCTGCGAATCTACTGACAGAACCATCTTTTCAATGTGTTCTGTGTAGGATCGGAAGGCACACGGAAGCACTCCAAGGCAACGAACTTGTGAGACTGGGGAGAGTGAAAAGCCATCAACTTTGATGGATAGGCTTGGTGGAGGAGTTGATTGAGGAGGAGGAGGAAAGACAATGAATTTTGTTTTGTCTATGATAAGCTTTAGGAATTGTGCAAAGAAGAAGGATGAAAGAAGAGACATACATTTTGGGATTCTGGTTAGTAAGGAGGTAATGTCAGGTCCAGAGAGGTAGATCTGCGTATTATCAGCGTTGAGATGATAATGAAAGCCGTGAGACTCTATGAGCTGTCCCAGGCCGAAGGTGTAGATGGAGAACAGCAGGGGTCCAAGAACTAACATTGGGGGACACCAACGGATAGAGCAGGGGTGGGGAACCTCCGGCCCGCCATGCCCTTTTATGCGACCCCCGGGCAGATTCCCGGGGGCGGCAGTGCTCGAGCCGCTACCGCCATCTTGTGGGCCGCCGGCCCTTTAAATCCACACTGCTGCTGTTCTTACCAATGCGCTCTCCCGCTGGCCAGTGCCAGCGAGAGAGGACTTACTTTGTGGGTGGGTTTAGTGCTCTGCGTTGCCCGCCCCCCGACCCTCTGAGCTCCATGACCGCCCCCCGGCCCTCTGAGCTCCGTGACCGCCCCCCGGCCCTCTGAGCTCCGTGACCGCCCCCCGGCCCTCTGAGCGGCATGCCCGTCCCCTAGCCCTCGGAGCTGCGTGTCCGGTACCTGCTTTCCGGTGCAGTGAGTCTGGCGCTGCGGTGTGTTCAGCGCCAGCCCTCTGCTGCTGTGTGCCTGTGTATATTTGTGTGCCTGTGTATATTTGTAATGTCCAGTGCTTTGAGGCCTCCCTCCCCTCAGTGCTGTGTGCCCCCCAATGCTGTGTATCACCCCAGGTTTGTGTGTCCCTCCTCCCCCCCACTGATCTCAGGGCTCTGCAAGTGGTGCCTGCACCCCAGCCCCTCTTGCGTGGTGCCTGCGCCCCAGCCCCTCTTGAGATGTATGTGCCCTCAGGGTCTCCTGTGACTTATACATCACAGGAGGGGCTGGGGGCACATGCATCACAGGAGGGGCTGGGGGCACATGCATCACAGGAGGGGCTGGGGGCACATGCATCACAGGAGGGGCTGGGGGCACATGCATCACAGGAGGGGCTGGGGGCACATGCATCACAGGAGGGGCTGGGGGCACATGCATCACAGGAGGGGCTGGGGGCAAATGCATCACAGGAGGGGCTGGGGGCACATGCATCACAGGAGGGGCTGGGGGCACATGCATCACAGGAGGGGCTGGGGGCACATACATCACAGGAGGGGCTGGGGGCACATACATCACAGGAGGGGCTGGGGGCACATACATCACAGGAGGGGCTGGGGGCATACACATCACAGGAGGGGCTGGGGGCATACACATCACAGGAGGGGCTGGGGGCATACACATCACAGGAGGGGCTGGGGGCATACACATCACAGGAGGGGCTGGGGGCATATACATCACAGGAGGGGCTGGGGGCATATACATCACAGGAGGGGCTAGGGGCATATACATCACAGGAGGGGCTGGGGGCATATACATCACAGGAGGGGCTGGGGGCACATCACAGGAAGGCTGGGGGCACATACATCACAGGAGGGACAGGGGGAATATACATCACAGGAGGGACTGGGGGGCATATACATCACAGGAGAGGCTGGAGGCATATACATTCCCAGCCCCTTGTGTGATGTATATACAGAGTTTGTTATGTGATGTATATGATTTACCAATCTTATCACAAAGAGTTGACTGAGCTCCAGGCCCAGACAAAAATGAAAAAGAAGTTGTGAGAAGAAACATGATTGGTATCATCAAACATCATAGCCGCACAAAGAGAAGCTGCTCCAGTCGCCACAGTAGGGGTAAGTTAATTAATTGTTTGACAAAATATAGTAGGGTCATTTTCACATTGATAATTTTGTCCGGCCCCCAAAAGGTTGGTAGGAATTTCCAAATGGCCCCCGCCTGAAAAAAGGTTCCCCACCCCTGGGATAGAGGGTGAGATGAGGAGGTGGTGTGAGAATGGGAGACGCTGAACGTTCGGTCGGTTAGGTATCAAGAGATCCAAGATAGGGCCAAGTCTGTGATGCCCAGAGATGAGAGAATCTGTAGTAGGAGGGAGTAGGCTACCGTGTCGAAGGCAGAGGACAGGTCCAGGAGGAGGAGGACAAAGTAGTGTCCCTTGGCTTTGGCAGTTAGTAGGTCATTGGTGACTTTAAATAGGGCAGTTTCAGTAGAGTGATACGGTCGGAAGCCAGATTGTAACCGGTCAAAGAGGGAGCAGGAGGAGAGGTATGAGGACAGTTCAAGATGGATATGTTGTTCCAGTAGTTTTGAGGTATAGGGGAGAAGTGATATGGGGCAGTAGCTAGACACAGAGGATGGGTCAGGGGCGGACGTTTTGAGGATGGGTGTAATCAAAGCATGTTTAAAGCATGAAGGGAATACACGAGTTGATAGTGATAGGTTGAAGAGATGGGTTAGGGTCGGAATGAGGACTGCGGTGATGTTGGGGGATGAGGTGCGACGGAGCGGGTCAAGTGCACATGTGGTTAGATGTGATTTGAGAGTGGAGTGGAGAGATGATCTTCTGTCATGGTGGAGAAGCTGGATTTGGAGGAAGAGGGCTGAGCAGCTATGATGAGGGGCTGTGGGCCAAAGCTTGCTCTGATGTTATCAATCTTCTGCTTGAAGAAAGAGGCAAAGTCTTCAGCTGAGATGAGAGGAGAGGGAAGTGGTGCAGAGGGACAGAGGAGAGAATTGAAAGTGTTGAATAGCTGTTTAAGGTTATGAGATAGAGAGGATATGAGGGATGAGATGTTGGTTTGTTTTGCAGCAGTGAGTGCAGACTTGAAAGTGGGGAGGAACTCTTTATATGCAATGAAGTGCTTGGTGGAATGAGACCTCTTCCATCTGTGCTCAGCAACTCTGGAAGCCCGTCTCAGTTCTTTAGTCTGGCTTGTGTGCCAAGGTTGCCTGTTGATTGTGCAAATTTTGGCATGTGTGAGGGGGGCGGCCGAATCAAGAGCTGAAAAGATTGTAGTGTTATATAAAGTGGCTGCAGCATCTGCGGTGTGTAAGGAAGCAATGTCTGCGAGAGGAAGAAGGGACTGAGAAAGGGAGTGTAAATCAAGGTGATTGAGATTTCTGCGAGGGTGCGAAAGTTTGTGAAGGGGGGGTTGTATATTTGGGGAAGAGAGGGAAAAAAATGTGAGTAGGTTGTGGTCAGACAGGGGGAGAGGCGACTTAGAGAGGTTAGATAGGGAACAGAGACGAGTGAATATGAGGTCCAACGTGTGGCCATCTTTCTGAGTAGCTAAAGAATACCACTGAGTGAGGCCGAAGGAGGAAGTGAGTGTTAAAAGTTTAGAGACAGATGAGTGAGAAGTGTCAATGTGAATGTTGAAATCGCCCATGATGATACTAGGGATGTCGGTGGAAAGGAAGTGTAGTTGCCAGGTGGTGAAATGGTGAAAAAAGGCGGTGGCTGGCCCTGGAGGGCGATAAATGACAGCTAGTTGGAGGGGGAGTAGATGCGGACGGAGTGCACCTCAAAAGAGGGGAGAGTAACAGAGGGTGGCAGTGGAATTGGTGTAGAGGAGCATTGGTCGGACAGGAGCAAAACAACTCCTCCACCATGCTTGTTACTGGGGCGGGGGGTGTGAGAGAGATTGAGACTGCCATAAGAAAGTGCAGCAGGAGAGGCTATGTCAGAAGGGGTGAGCCAGTTTCTGTGATGCCGAGGAAGGAAAGATTATTAGTGATGAAAAGATTATGGATGTAAGACCGTTTGTTGCAGAGCGAGTGTTCCATAAGGCTCCTGTTACAGGGACTGGGGGAGCAGGGGCTGGGCGAATGGGTACAAGGTTAGGAAAGTTGCGAACGTTTGTCATAGATCGTGGATGAGGGTTCAAAGTGACAATGGGTTGTGGGGAGGAGGGCCTGGATTAGGAGATATATCTCCAACAGTGAGGAGAAGCAGAGAGAGAGTGTTAGTAGGTGAGAGCAGGAGAGGCCATGAGGTGGTCGTGTGTGGCTGGTGACAGGAGATGTTATGTGGAGGAAAATATTTGAGGAGAAGGTGATGTGGGTGGGGAGGATGGAAAGAGAGATGACCAGGTCATTATTGGGTTTAGGGTTCAGAGGGGTGAGTAAAAAATGAAGTATTATAGAGGTGAAAGTGAAGAGAAACACAAACATTGTTTATAGAATCTATTTATCCAGTTACCTTCCGGCCCAATTCTGGCTTAATTCAATGCATCATACTTATATGGTGCATACTTTGATTGGTGCAGACAAAGTCTTGTGCAGACTTTAGAGGCTCCAATATATCCACATACAAGTGCAATCAGCTGTTTAAGGGTGGGGTGCAACAAGAACCTCTTGGTCATGGAACATGTCCTATTCTGGTCCGTAATAATGGACCGTGTCGACTCAATATAAATCCATGGGTCTGCAAAATTTCCGGAAGCCGCATGGAAGCACTTCCGTGTGACTTCCGTCGGGTGCCCCTGCAGTCTGTGTCCCGCTCCCGCGACAGCCCAGCAGCTGCTTGCATTGCAGTGTGTCAGCATTGCCATCAGGAGGTTAGTAAAGTTCATTACCTGCGGTGATGAAGTCCTGAACTCCTGATGTCAGCTATCATCACTGACTTCGATGCCCGTCGCGTTCTCACATCAAGTCTCCCAGGTGGCCCGAGACTGTGACTAGCGGTGATGTCACGGGCTCACGCGACACTTCACTTGTGAACGCGGCAAACAATGGAAGTCAGTGACGAGTGATGACGTCAGTAGTGCAGCAGACTTCATCACCGCAGGTAATTTAATGTACCAGAAGTTCTTCATTGACTGGGACAGCGAGTATGGTATGGATCGTCATGGGACCCCCTTATTAGATTACGCCGGACCCGGATTTGATTTTTCTTTCCAATAAATTGGTGACAGAGGGAATGTGTTGGGGAGTGTTTTTTCAAATAAAAATTTGTCGGCAATTTTTTGTTACTGAATGGGTAATGATGTTGGGTATCTGATAGACGCCGTGAAATCACTAACGTTTGGGCTTGATGCCAGGTGATATTACACAGCTGGTATCAACCCCATATATTACCCCGTTTGCCACCGCACCAGGGCATTTGGGATGAGCCGGGTAAAGTCCCAGGACTGTCGCATCTAATGGATGTGGCAATTCTGGACGGCTGCTGGCTGATATTTTTAGGCTGGGGGACTCCCAATAACGTAGGTCTCTCCAGCCTGAGAATATCAGCCAGCAGCTGTGAGGCTATATCTTGGCTGGTATCAAAATTGGGGGGGTTACCGCATGCTGTTTTTTTTAATTATTTATTTATTGTACTGTACTATATAGACCCGCCCACCGGCGGCTGTGATTGGTTGCAGTCAGACAGCTGTCACTCAACATATAGTTTGCATAAAGCTGGATGACTGTGGATTTTCTCATTTTACATGGATATGTGAGTGTCCTTGGATCTGGACAGTAGATTGCTTTGCACCAATTTGGAAGTAATTACACCGGGAAGTGCTCAGCTTTCTCCTGTCTATTGAATAGATTATAAGCATACAATACAAGCAAGAATGCGCTGAGCGAGCGTATGCAAGTATGAGTCAGGTTTCCCATAGGTTTTCCATGTTAACAAAAACAAGTAATTTCAGTACAAATCTCAGACTCCAGTTGTAATTATTCATTAAACATTCTACCACATAATCAAACCCATCATCACTTCCAGCACAGAGGTTACTGAGCAATGCCCAAGGCAGACACCTGAATATTGTCCTCCGATGCACCCATCTGCTGGGAATCCGTATAACTCTATGTACAATGGGTATTAGATACTTAATAGGCCTCAAAGGACAAAGAAGAAAAATATATTATTCTGATCACAACACAAAATGAAAATTATTTTTTTTTTACTTAACGTGAGCTACATAAATTTGTTTTAGTTTATTCTGTTTCATTTTTCAGCAACATACATAAAATGTTTTCGGCATTAGTATAAGTCATTAACTAAATGCATAGATAATATTATACACGCATTACCTATATCACAACAATTCCGTCATCTGGTGCTCACAGAACTCTACCACAGTTCAAATAATGCTGCCATAGGCTGCTCACGAAGTGATACAGCAGGTCCGTACCTTCGAGCTAAACAGGCTGCACAGGACGTAGGCTTGAAACGCGCTGGTTGAATCTTTTGAAAATTGATAACCCCAGATTACACAAATATTGCAGCTAATCGATTTGCTGGGAATCTCAGTACTACACAACTTCTAATTACCCAGAAAAGAAATGTGTAACACTCTGAGGTCTCCTAGGACTGCACGAAACCCCTTTTAAGCTCTTTAAAACAAACACAGACGGCTTAAGAATAACAGATGGTAACTGGTAGCAGAAAAAAGCATGTTTAATAACACACTGCACTGGCAAATATTTGGGCCTATTAAATAGTAAAACATGGCCCAAAACTTATCCTTTAGGGGGCAGATGCTTGCCTTGTTGTTCTTTATGCATCAGCAATGCAAACCAAAAGATGCAGTGGCTTTTTTTAATATGGAGGTGGAAAAGTTATCCTTGTTTGGGGAATATCAAGATTTTTCTTCTTTACTAGCGATGGGCGAGCACTAAAATGCTTGAATGCTCGCTACTCGATTCGAGCTGGTTCGGACAAGCTCAACTCAAGTAACGATTATTATGGAAAGTCAATGACTGGCCTGTTCTGGTCGGCATACAGCCAGCCATAAACAAAGCATTTCCAGATTTCCAGAGGGACTAGAGGTTTTGGTTTTTTTTTCATTTGTTTGTTCTTTTATGGTTCTTTATCTACCGGGACAGCCATTCAGAGACTGACGGGCTCTCCTGAGGCACCTGCACACATCACACAGTGAAGCAACCTGTGCATTGTGGTCATTGTTTCACGTACAAAATATCCAAGCACTCACAATAGTCGACTGAGCTCCACGAGTATCCGAGCACGCTAATACTCGGTCGAGTGCCGAGCACATTTGGCCATCACTATTCTTTATTAAATGAAAAAGAAATAAATTTTACAAAAAGCAATCCATACTGATCCCTTTCTCTAGGGAGCAGAAAAATGTGTAGTGTTTTGAAAGTGAACAAGCAAAACTGTCTCAAAAAGGACTAAAAGAGTATCCCTTTTGAGATATAAAAAAGGTTTGCAAATCTCAGATGACTAAACAATTAAAATGGCTTTTCATTAAGCCTTCGAAAAATGTATTCAGAGAACAAGAACAGGTTGCCAGTTTCCAAAGTACACAAGCCATAAAATCCCTATTTTTGCATCAATTTTATATCTGTGTAAAATGAAGTGGATACACTTCCTATCAGCAGTACAGTATAGTTAAACAACACACTGGAAACGTACAGAAGACATGGGTGGGGTTTTAATGGCAGTGGCAGCAACCACACAGTATAGACTAGGACGGGGTGGATAAGGAGAGGTTTAGAAGTGGAGGGACAGCCATGTAAGCCCCAGCAGCAGCAGTACACTACAGCATAATACACAGTGAGAAGCCACCATGAGGTAGGTGGCTGACATTGCTGTGTAGTTGCAGTGGAAGAAAACACACAGTAGAAAAATATGACGGGACAAGGACATATCTTGCACTGTAGTACCAGCAATACAGCATAGGTTACATGATGGACAGTGAATAGATTTGCAGAGTGTGGGCTATCGGCATTGGCGGCACAGTGGAATCGGTGGATTGACCGCAACACAGACGTCGGCTAATGCTGACTGTCACAGCAGTGTTTTGGAGCTTTGATCTGGTTAAACATTTATGCAATGCTATAACATTTTTAAAGCTAAGCGGGCATCCAGTGTAGATAAAATGCCCTCTTCCAATCCACTAAGTTCACAGATTGGTTGCTGCACTGTCAACATATGAGGAGCTGGGATCAGCAGCGAAGATCCACCGGTGGGCCCATGGAAGGCAAAAAAAACAAAAAAAAAAAGTGCAGTTTGGTTTTTGTTTTGTTTTTTTCCAAAACAAAATGCATCGAGGGATAAATTATATTTGGAACACCTTTATATTTCTTTCCTTATATGCAAAGGATCAACAATGGAATAAAAGATAGTGTTATGAAGACCTTTACTGCAGCATATCACAAATCAATTCAGTCACACAGACTCTACAGGTCCAGCACCTCCCTGGCACATCAATCTGTGTATTATTAGTCACAAATTTAGACTAGTATTCCCATGCTCTATGTTCTTTAGTGCTGCAGTAGTACACCACATTCTGATTTCGGTCTTTCGATCTGTAAAAATGAGCTATCTGCCCTGACCTCCGATCTCTAAGAGATAAGCTCTAAAATGCTTACCTGCTCCCATCTTTTATGGTGCCTGTGATAGTCCCCACATGACTGGTGGCGCTAGAACAAGAGATGTGACAGCTGCAAGGGGATGTAGACTGCGCGACCACGCGTCCCGTAATGCGAGGCTGCTCTCTGGCTAATATAATTTTAGTAAAGTGTAAAAAGATGGCAGACCTTTTTTTTTTTTTTTATAAATACATTAATTGTCTGAATTTGCTGTGAGACACAAATTACATGGAATTCAACTCAGGCGATATGCAGCGGATCAATTCAATTATCTGTATATAGAGCCATCATATTCCACAACAAAAAGGGAAGATACATGTACAAATAATATCAGTCATTACAAAACAACAATTCACCAAATCAATCAAGCAAACTGAGGGCCATGCTCGCAAGCTCACAATCTGTAGTCACTTTATTTAAGTGGCATGACCGCTTACCCATCAGCAGTGCCTTTTTTGTAAAAAAAAATATTTGCTGGTACGCATCTCTCTGGGGCGAGAAGCGAGGAGCGAGGGGGGGGTGCTTTCAGGCGCCAGCGGCTTAGATTGAGGAGGATTCACTCGCTGGCTTCAGACGCGCACTGCGCATGCGAGTCTGAAACTGATAGAGAACCCGGAAGAGAAGTCTGCCGCAATGGTAAGTATAAACGTGCGCAGGATAGAATGAGGGGCGTGATACCACGGAAAGTATGCAGACGCCCATAGGGCAAGGCGCTGCCCATCGGGCCAGCGCCTCTGTAATCTACATAGGAAATATGAAAGTAATAAAATGTTTTTATTACTTTCATATTACACAATTTTAGAGCACAGGTATGCGTAGGGAGCAGCTATTAGGGCAAATATGCGTCTGCTAATATGTCAGATCGCATACTGACACTAGAGGTACAGGATAATGACACTGGGGGTACAAGATAATGACACCGACATTGGGGGTACAGGATAATGACACTGACACTAGAGGTACAGGATAATTACACTGACACTGGGGGTACAGGATAATGACACTGACACTGGGGTACAAGATAATAACACTGACAATGGGGGTACAGGATAATGACACTGGGAGTACAGGATAATGACCCTGACACTGGGGGTACAGGATAATGAGAGTGACACTGGAGTACAGGATAATGACACTGACACTGGGAGTACAGGATAATGACACTGACACTAGGGGTACAGGATAATGACACTGGGAGTACAAGATGACACGGACACTGGGGGTACAGGATAATAACACTGGGGGTACAGGATAATGACACTAGGGGTACAGGATAATGACACTGGGAGTACAAGATAATGACACTGACACTGGGGATACAGGATAATGACACTGACACTGGGGGTAAAGGATAATGACACCGACACTGGGGTACAGGATAATGACACTGACAATGGGGTACAGGAAAATGACACTGTCACTGGGGTTACAGGATACTGACGCTTGATACTCGGTACAGGGTGCAGGATAATTACTCTGGACACTCGGTTCTTTTCCTCAGCACTCAGCTTTTCTATGTTCTGGGTGATGAGGAAAATAGCCTCGTTCTCTCAGCTCAGCACCCAGCTTTCCCAATCCCATCCCATGCTCTGACTGCTGCTATCCCTCTTTCCCTAATCCCTGATATATGGTTACTGTGTGGACTTTACCCACGTCACACAGCAGGGACTGGTACACACACCGTGCACCCTTAAATCACACACACCCTGCACCCTCATGCCCTGCATATCTCACACACCCAGCATCCTCATGCCCTGCACATCTCACACACACCCAGCACCCTCATGCCCTGCATATCTCACACACCCAGCATCCTCATGCCCTGCA
Source organism: Anomaloglossus baeobatrachus (assembly GCF_048569485.1). NCBI lineage: Eukaryota > Metazoa > Chordata > Amphibia > Anura > Aromobatidae > Anomaloglossus > Anomaloglossus baeobatrachus. The sequence goes on from NC_134359.1 coordinate 164,784,983, forward strand.
CATCTCACACACACCCAGCACCCTCATGCCCTGCATATCTCACACACCCAGCACGCTCATGCCCTGCATATCTCACACACCCAGCATCCTCATGCCCTGCACATCTCACACACACCCAGCACCCTCATGCCCTGCATATCTCACACACCCAGCATCCTCATGCCCTGCACATCTCACACACACCCAGCACCCTCATGCCCTGCATATCTCACACACCCAGCACGCTCATGCCCTGCATATCTCACACACCCAGCGCCCTCATGCCCTGCATATCACACACACACACACACACACACACACACACACACACACACACACACACACAAAGCATCCTCATGCCATGCATATCTCACAGACTGGCTGTACCACAAATTACCCCTCTCTCAAAAACACACTGAAGCCCCATGTCCCACACAGATAGTATCCCTTAACACTCCTCTGTCACAGTCTAGACCCCCCCCCCTATACCACTCACCCTGCATCACCCCCACCACCACCATCATCCCTAATTACCGTGCTCACATCTTCCTCGGTCAGCAGCTCCTGCCCGGCTCCTCTTACACGGTCATATGGGCATGACATCACCGCAGGTCCTTCTTCTCGTGTATCTTCTTCCTGTAGGAAGGAGCTTTCTGTTCTGCCCCTGCCGTGCTGCTGCTCATAATTTCTGTGTGCTCTCCTCCAGATCAGGACCGCCCCCCCTATGCCCCCCGTGTAGCTACTGGCGCTGTCATCTGACGGCTGCCTGCAGTGCAGTATTTTTATCACCTGCGGCGGCTGCCAGACGGTCTAAGGAGCCGCGGCTGCGCAGGTAATGTTAATACACCCAGAGGTGGCCCCCTGCAGGCTGCCGGGGACAGCTTAGATTGAACACAAGGTCAGGGCCTACAGGGGGTTTCCTCGCTACCCTGGCAGGTCAGACAGACGCTGTGTACGTGACATCATCGCAGGTCCTGCAGCTCCAGTAGCTGCTCTGCTTGTGCCTCCGCTCCACACATGGCTAATTTGCATAGTTTACAAATTAGCCATGTGGACAGAGCCAGAGGTGCTTTCCCTCAGCGCTCTTCGGATTTTCCGGTACGCCGTACCGGCGCGTACCGCTGCAAAGAAGGGAATTTTGTTTACTTACCGTAAATTCCTTTTCTTCTAGCTCCAATTGGGAGACCCAGACAATTGGGTGTATAGCTACTGCCTCCGGAGGCCACACAAAGTACTACACTTAAAAGTGTAAGGCCCCTCCCCTTCTGGCTATACACCCCCCCGTGGGATCACGGGCTCCTCAGTTTTAGTGCAAAAGCAAGAAGGAGGAAAGCCAATAACTGTTTTAAATACAAATTCAACCCGAGAAACAACCTCGGAGAACTGAACTGTTCAACATGAACAACATGTGCACCCGAAAAAAACAAACTTCCTGAGAAAACAGGGCGGGTGCTGGGTCTCCCAATTGGAGCTAGAAGAAAAGGAATTTACGGTAAGTAAACAAAATTCCCTTCTTCTTTGTCGCTCCTAATTGGGAGACCCAGACAATTGGGACGTCCAAAAGCAGTCCCTGGGTGGGTAAAAGAATACCTCGTGATAGGGCCGTCAAACAGCCCTTTCCTACAGGTGAGCCACCGCCGCCTGAAGGACTTGTCTACCTAGGCCGGCATCCGCCGAAGCGTAGGTATGCACCTGATAATGCTTGGTAAAAGTGTGCAGACTCGACCAGGTAGCCGCCTGGCACACCTGCTGAGCCGTAGCCTGGTACCGTAATGCCCAGGACGCACCCACGGCTCTGGTAGAATGGGCTTTCAGTCCTGATGGAATCGGAAGCCCAGCAGAACGGTAGGTGTGAAGAATTGGTTCCTTGATCCAACGCGCAAGGGTGGATTTGGAAGCTTGCGACCCTTTACGCTGACCAGCGACAAGGACAAAGAGTGCATCCGAGCGGCGCAGAGGCGCCGTGCGGGAAATGTAGATCCTGAGTGCTCTCACCAGATCCAATAAATGCAAACCTTTTTCAAATTGGTGAACTGGATGCGGACACAAAGACGGTAAAGTGATATCTTGATTGAGATGAAAGGAAGATACCACCTTGGGAAGAAATTCTGGAATTGGACGCAGAACTACCTTGTCCTGGTGAAACACCAGGAATGGAGATCTGCATGATAACGCCGCCAGCTCGGACACTCTCCGAAGAGACGTGACCGCCACTAGAAAGGCCACTTTCTGTGAAAGACGAGAAAGGGAAACCTCCTTCATAGGCTCGAAAGGTGGCTTTTGGAGAGCAATTAGAACCTTGTTCAGGTCCCAGGGCTCCAATGGCCGCTTGTAAGGGGGGACGATATGACAAACCCCTTGCAGGAACGTGCGTACCTGAGGAAGTCGCGCCAGGCGTTTCTGAAAAAATACGGATAGCGCGGAGACTTGACCCTTAAGGGAGCCAAGCGACAAACCTTTTTCCAACCCAGACTGCAGGAAGGAAAGAAAAGTAGGCAATGCAAAAGGCCAGGGAGAAACTCCCTGAGCAGAGCACCAAGATAGGAATATCCTCCACGTCCTGTGGTAGATCTTGGCGGAGGATGGCTTCCTAGCCTGTCTCATGGTGGCAACCACTTCATGAGATAAACCTGAGGCCGCTAGGATCCAGGACTCAATGGCCACACAGTCAGGTTCAGGGCCGCAGAATTCAGATGGAAAAACGGCCCTTGAGACAGCAAGTCTGGACGGTCTGGTAGTGCCCACGGATGGCCTACCGTGAGGTGCCACAGATCCGGGTACCACGACCTCCTTGGCCAGTCTGGAGCGACGAGAATGGCGCGGCGGCAGTCGGACCTGATTTTGCGGAGCACTCTGGGCAACAATGCCAGAGGTGGGAACACATACGGTAGCCGGAACTGCGACCAATCTTGAACTAAGGCGTCTGCCGCCAGAGCTCGGTGATCGTGAGACCGTGCCATGAAAACCGGGACCTTGTTGTTGTGCCGTGACGCCATCAGGTCGACGTCCGGCATCCCCCAGCGGCGACAGATCTCCTGAAACACGTCCGGGTGAAGAGACCATTCCCCTGCGTCCATGCCCTGGCGACTGAGAAAGTCTGCTTCCCAGTTTTCTACGCCTGGGATGTGAACGGCGGATATGGTGGATGCCGTGTCTTCCACCCACGTCAGAATCCGCCGGACTTCCTGGAAGGCTTGCCGACTGCGTGTTCCCCCTTGGTGGTTGATGTATGCCACCGCTGTGGAGTTGTCCGACTGAATTCGGATCTGCTTGCCTTCCAGCCACTGTTGGAAGGCTTGTAGGGCAAGATAGACTGCTCTGATCTCCAGAACATTGATCTGAAGGGTGGACTCTTTCCGAGTCCACGTACCTTGAGCCCTGTGGTGGAGAAACACTGCTCCCCACCCTGATAGGCTCGCATCTGTCGTGACCACCGCCCAGGATGGGGGTAGGAACGACTTTCCTTTTGACAATGAGGTGGGAAGAAGCCACCACCGGAGAGATTCCTTGGCTGCCTGAGAGAGGGAGACCTCCCTGTCGAGGGACGTCGACTTCCCGTCCCATTGGCGGAGAATGTCCCATTGTAGTGGACGCAGATGAAACTGCGCAAAAGGAACTGCTTCCATTGCTGCTACCATCTTCCCTAGGAAGTGCATGAGGCGCCTCAAGGGGTGCGACTGGCCCTGAAGGAGAGATTGCACCCCTATCTGTAGCGAGCACTGTTTGTCCAGTGGAAGTTTCACTATCGCTGAGAGAGTATGAAACTCCATGCCAAGATATGTTAGTGATTGGGTCGAGGTTAGATTTGACTTTGAAAAGTTGATAATCCACCCGAAACTCTGGAGAGTCTTCAGTGCCACGTTCAGGCTGTGTTGGCATGCCTCTTGAGAGGGTGCCTTGATAAGTAGATCGTCCAAATACGGGATCACGGAGTGACCTTGCGAGTGCAGGACTGCTACTACTGCTGCCATGACCTTGGTGAAGACCCGAGGGGCTGTCGCCAGCCCGAAAGGTAGCGCTACGAACTGCAGGTGTTCGCTTCCTATAACGAAGCGTAGAAAACGCTGATGCTCTGGCGCAATTGGCACGTGGAGATAAGCATCCTTGATGTCTATTGATGCTAGGAAATCTCCTTGAGACATTGAGGCGATAACGGAGCGGAGAGATTCCATCCGGAACCTCCTGGTTTTTACGTGTTTGTTGAGCAGCTTTAGATCCAGGACGGGACGGAACGACCCGTCTTTCTTTGGCACCACAAACAAATTGGAGTAAAAACCGTGACCTTGTTCCTGAAGAGGAACAGAAGTCACCACTCCTTCCGCCTTTAGAGCGGACACCGCTTGTAGCAGAGCATCGGCTCGGTCGGGCGGTGGGGAAGTTCTGAAGAAGCGAGTTGGAGGACGAGAGCTGAACTCTATCCTGTACCCGTGAGACAGAATGTCTCTCACCCAACGGTCTTTGACCTGTGACAGCCAAATGTCGCCCAAGCGGGAGAGCCTGCCACCGACCGAGGATGCGGAGAGAGGAGGCTGAGAGTCATGAGGAAGCCGTCTTGGTAACGGTTCTTCCGGCTGGCTTTTTTGGGCGTGATTGAGTCCGCCAAGAATCTGAGCCCCTCTGATCCTTTTGAGTCCTTTTGGACGAGTAGAATTGGGACCTGCCTGAGCCTCGAAAGGACCGAAAACCAGACTGTCCCCTCCTCTGTTGGGGTTTGTTTTGTCTGGGCTGAGGTAAGGATGAATCCTTACCCTTGGAGTGTTTAATGATTTCATCCAAACGCTCACCAAACAATCGGTCACGAGAAAAAGGCAAACTGGTTAAGCACTTCTTGGAAGAAGAATCTGCCTTCCATTCTCTCAACCACAGGGCTCTGCGTAAAACCACAGAGTTGGCTGACGCCACCGCCGTACGGCTCGTAGAGTCTAGGACAGCATTAATCGCGTAAGACGCGAATGCAGACATTTGAGAGGTCAAGGGTGCCACCTGCGGAGCAGATGTACGTGTGACCGTGTCGACCTGTGTAAGCCCAGCTGAAATAGCTTGGAGTGCCCATACGGCTGCGAATGCTGGCGCCAACGACGCCCCAATCGCTTCATAGATGGATTTTAACCAGAGCTCCATCTGTCTGTCAGTGGCATCTTTAAGTGCCGCCCCATCTTCCACTGCAACTAGAGATCTGGCTGCAAGCCTGGAGATTGGAGGGTCCACCTTGGGACACTGTGTCCAGCCCTTGACCACGTCAGGGGGAAAAGGATAGCGTGTATCTTTAAGCCGTTTGGAAAAACGCTTATCTGGATAAGCGTGGTGTTTCTGGATTGCGTCTCTAAAGTCGGAGTGGTCCAGAAAAGTGCTTAATTTACGCTTGGGATACCTGAAATGGAATTTCTCCTGCTGTGAAGCTGCCTCCTCTGCAAGAGGAGCTGGTGGAGAAATATCTAACATCTTATTGATGGACGCGATAAGATCATTCACTATGGCGTCACCATCCGGGGTATCTAGATTGAGAGCGGCCCCAGCATCAGACTCCTGATCAGTTACATCCGCCTCATCACACAGAGAGTCGTCCCGCTGGGACCCTGACCAGTGTGATGAAGTTGAGGGTCGCTCATAGCGAGCCCGCTTAGGTTGTCTGGGACTGTCGTCCGAGTCAGAGCCGTCACCCTGGGGTGCATGTGACACCCCCGGAGCTAGGAAGTGGTCCAGCTGAGGGGGACAAGGTGGCAATGAATCAACAGTGCCCATGGTCTGAGTTACTGGTCTAGACTGCAATGTTTCAAGAATTTTAGACAGTCATAGACAATCTGTCAGCAAAAGCTGCAAACTCCGTCCCTGTCACCTGGACAGCATTCACAGGTGGTTCTCCCTGGGTCACCTCTAGCAGCGGCCCCGGCTGAGCAATTGCCACAGGGGCCGAGCACTGCACACAATGGGGGTCAGTGGAACCTGCCGGTAGAGTAGCCCCACATGCGGTACAAGCAGCATATAAAGTCCGTGCCTTGGCACTTTTGCTTTTTGCGGACGACATGCTGTTATCTCCTTGAGAAATCTAAGGAGAGTATATAGCAGAAAATCACCAGCGACTGTACAGTGCAAAGTATTGCCAGCACAAAATACAAAGTACACTATGGCACAAGTGTGGGAGAGCCCTTGAGGGCTGCTTACCGCCCGCTGAAAAGCGGGTGTGAGGTCGTAGAATCCCTTGTCTGAATCTCCCCGTCTCCCCTCTGCAGCTCAGCGTGCAGGCAGGAATGGCTGCCGGCGTCCTGTGAAGAGGGGCGGACCGTGGGCGTCACAAACCAGAGTGCGGGAAACTGCGTCCCACTGTGCCTAGTGTGAGGGCTGGAGTATGTAAAACAGACTCCAGCTCTTAGCGCTGCTGGTCTGTACAGCGTCCCGCCCTCCTCCTGACTGGCAGGTCTGGGAGCGGGAACGATACGAACTAGGCCGCAAAAGCCGGGGACTGTAGTAATCTAGCGCGGCCGTCATATATGCACGGCCAGCGCGGAAGTCCCCGGCGCACCACAAATCCCAGCCGCGACGCAGTAAAAACTGACCCCCGCGGCCGGATCGGCCGATCGTACTAAGTCACCTCACTCAGCAGAGCTGTAGTGAGTAACGGCACAAGCGCAGCCGCGCTGTTTACCCCGGCGCACTAACACACCCAGCAATGCTGCAGTGTGCGTGCGATAAGCACGGGGACACGGAGTACCTTGATGGAGCAGGGTCCTGTCCCTGAGGAAACTCCGCTCCGTATCCAGCAGATCCTCCAGGGGCTGTGGATGGAGCACGGCCTCAGTGCCCGGAGACCGGTAAAGTCCCACTTCACCCAGAGCCCTAATGGGGATGGGGAAGGAATCAGCATGTGGGCTCCAGCCTCCGTACCCGCAATGGGTACCTCAACCTTAACAAACACCGCCGACAGAAAGTGGGGTGAGAAGGGAGCATGCTGGGGGCCCTCGTATGGGCCCTCTTTTCTTCCATCCGACATAGTCAGCAGCTGCTGCTGACTAAACAGTGGAGCTATGCGTGGATGTCTGGCCTCCTTCGCACAAAGCATAAAACTGAGGAGCCCGTGATCCCACGGGGGGGTGTATGGCCTTACACTTTTAAGTGTAGTACTTTGTGTGGCCTCCGGAGGCAGTAGCTATACACCCAATTGTCTGGGTCTCCCAATTAGGAGCGACAAAGAAAAAAGCACTGCCCATGAGTATCTGCCTATCTCTAGATACAAAGTGCTACTGAGTGCATGGAGTGTGTTGGAACAGATCACAGAAAAGACCAGATGCTAGGGAAAGTGTAGGAAAGGAGAACTTTGAGATTAGTGAGGTGATGTGATCAGAAAGCATAAAGATGTGGTTTGAAGGCATGTTTAAAACAATCGATATTGGGAATAAATCAGACTCTCTGTGGTAGTGCATTACAGAAAACTAGTGCAGTACAAAAGTCTTAAGGCCGCTTTACACACTGCGATATCGGTACCGATATCGCCATCGTGCGTACCAGCCCCCATCAGTTGTGCGACATGGGCAAATCTCTGCCCGTGTCGCACAACATCGCCCGGACCCGTCACACTACTTACCTTCCCTGCAACGTCGCTGTGACCGGCGAACCACCTCCTTTCTAAGGGGGCGGTTTGTTCAGCGTCACAGCGACGTCACAGAAGCGTCACTGAACCGCCGCCCAATAGAAGCGGAGGGGCGGAGGGAAGCGGGACGAACATCTCGCCCACCTCCTTCCTTCCGCATTGTGGCCGGGAGGCAGGTAAGGAGAGCTTCCTCGTTTCAGCGGTGTCACACGAAGCGATGTGTGCTGCCGCAGGAACGAGGAACAACTTCGTTACTGCTGCAGTAACGATATTTGAAAATGGACCCCCATGTCACCGATGAGCGATTTTGCACGTTTTTGCGACGATGCAAAATCGCTCATAGGTGTCACACGCAACGGCATCGCTAAAACGACCGGATGTGCGTCACAAATTCCGTGACCCCAACGAGATCACTTTAGCGATGTCGTAGCATGGAAAGCCCGCTTTAGAGGTTCTGATTATGTAGGCTTAGTCTTAGGCTTATATATCCTGAGTCATATTGCAAAGGATTGTCAAAAATCCACTTGTGACTTTTAGGATCGCTACTTCCAATAGGTGGCGCTGTGCTAGAGTTTGTCTCCTTTACTGGAGAGACAATTTGGCTTAGTCTTAGATACTTAGCAGAAGTAAGACCATGGGTACATTAGGCAGAAATGAAAAAGGACATGAAGGGATGTGCGGCCCGGGGGTGAACTTTTATGGGCGAGTGTGATAAGTTTATCCAAATGAAAAAAACGGATTTTTGTGTACTTGTGGAGGTCACCTGAGCTGTAGTATGTTTGTTTAAACGTAATAAGAATATCTGTGTATGTAAATAATCAAAATGTAGATTTAGATGCAAAATTATCTGTCTGTCTATGTAGCCATCGCATGGACCCATAGTATAATTTTAAGCTGTATATTGGAAAAAGTTAGCCAAAGTATAAATGAACAAAGGAGATATTCATTAAGTTAATTGGTAGCCTTATCAGTAAAATTCACAGGAGAAGGAATGTAGTATTTGTGGGATGAGGCGGGTGATCCCATACTCCCATGTATTATTTCTACAGAAACTCATCGTCGCTTACTGCCTTCAAAGTGTATTATTTGGGATGATGTATGATCTCATGCATTCTCCCAATGCTGCCCATATGCACTCCCCCCTAATTATTCTTTATCAGTATGTGTGAGCAAATGGAAAAGTTTTTGTAAATATCTTTCAGGCTGAAATGATGTGTTTAATGCTGGAACAATAGAATACATGAGTCAGTTGGTGACGCTGCCTGAAAAGAGAGCATGTCTGTGTTCTTTGTCTTATATACATTGATATATATATATTGGCACCGATACACAGCTAATATGGCATCGTCTCTGGATATCCCAAATGAGGACTCCATTAACAGTCTTCAACACAAATTCCTCCCTTGACATACTCACCGTAAAATTGTTTTCTCTTAGCCATCATTGGGGGACACAGGACCATTGGTGTTATGCTGCCTATCCATAGGAGGACACTAAGTAGATGCAAAAGCATAGCTCCTCCTCTGCAGTATAAACCCCCTGGCCAGGCAAGGCAGCCTCAGTTTTAGTACACAAGCAGTAGGATAAAAACCAGTAAACGTCTCAACAGAGGAACATGAGAAAAGAAGAGTCATAACCAAATAAGGTACTGAGAGAACCAAGGCCCATCAGGGCAACAGGGTGCTGTGTCCCCCAATGATGGCTAAGAGAAAACGATTTTACGGTGAGTACACAAAAATCCGTTTTTCTCTGACGCCTCATTGGGGGACACAGGACCATGGGACGTCCTAAAGTAGTCCATGGGTGGGAAACATAAAAAAAGACAACACAACCCAAGGACTAGGAACCAGTCCAAGACAGCCTGGAGCACCTACTGAGAGAGGTGCTCTACTGCCTTTGCAGAATTTTCCTACCCAGATTTGCCTCAGTTGAAACCTGGGTATGGTCTCTGTAATGCTTTGAAAACGTATGTAGGCTAGACCAGGTCGCAGCCTTACACACCTGTTCCACTGAAGCCTGATGCCGAATGGCCCACGAAGCGCCAACTGCTCTCGTGGAATGAGCCCGCAGCCCACTAGGAAAGGGCTTGAGTTGCAAGCGGTAGACTTCCTGGATCGCAGAGCGAATCCAGCGAGCCAGCGTCGCTTTTGAAGCTGCCTGTCCCTTCTTAGGCCCCTCAGGAATGACGAACAAAGAGTCCGTTTTCCTAAAGGGGGCTGTCATGGATATGTAATATCTGAGAGCTCTGACGAGGTCTAACGAATCCAGAGACCTTTCCACCCAATGAACCGGGTGTGGACAAAAGGAAGGCAGAACAATGTCCTCGTTCAAATGAAACGGGGTAAGAACCTTTGGAAGGAAATCCGGAAGGGGGCGCAGAACCACCTTGTCCTGGTGAAAGATCAGAAAAGGCTCGCAGCAAGAGAGTGCTGCTAGCTCCGAAACCCGTCTGATGGACGTAATTGCCACCAGGAATGTTACCTTCCAGGACAGAAGAGCAAGGGAGGATTCCTTGAGGGGTTCAAAGGGAGACCTCTGGAGACTGTCCGGAACGAAGTTGAGGTCCCATGGTTCCAGCGGCCGTTTGTACGGGGGAACTAGATGGGAAACGCCCTGGAGGAAGGTCTTGACTTGCGGTTTTTGAGCCAGGCGGCATTGGTAGAAGATTGAGAGCGCTGAGACCTGCCCTTTAAGGGAATTGAGAGCCAACCCCGCTTGCAATCAAGACGGTAGAAAGTCGAGAATCCTGGGGATGGCCAGAGGCATAGGCTGGACGTTAGTTTCCCTACACCATGAAAGGAAGATTTTCCACGTACGGTGGTAAATGCGGGATGAAGCAGTCTTTCGGGCGCTGATCATGGTGGAGATAACCGCGGGGGAGAATCCCGCTCTTGTTAATACCCAGGTCTCAATAGCCATGTTGTCAGCTTCAGGGCTCTGGAGTTCTGATGGGAAATGGGCCCTTGGGTCAGCAAGTCTGGGATGTCTGGAAGGCGCCACGGTGTGTCTGTGAGCATTTGTACTAATTCGGTGTACCAGGCGCGTCTGGGCCAGTCCGGTACTATCAGTATCACCGGGACTCCCTCTGCCTTGATCTTCCTGATTACTCGCGGCAGCAGGGGTAGAGGTGGAAATATGTAAGGCAGGCGGAAGTGGTGCCAGGAGCAGACTAGAGCATCCGCGCCGATGGACTGCGGGTCACGTGACCTGGCTATGAACACGGGTACCTTTGCATTCAACCTTGAGGCCATTAGGTCCACGTCTGGTGTGCCCCAGCGAGTGCAGATGTGTAGAAACACATCTGGGTGGAGAGACCATTCTCCGGCGGCCAGGCCTTGGCGACTTAGAAAGTCTGCTGCCCAGTTCTCTCCCCCGGTATGTGTACCGCTGATATCACTGATCCCGTCGATTCGGCCCAGCTGAGGATCTTGTGGGCCTCGAGATAAGCCGCTTTGCTGTGGGTGCCCCCCTGCCGATTGATATAGGCTACAGCTGTCGCATTGTCGGATTGGACTCGAATCTGATGACCCGCTAGCAGAGGGCAGAACGCTCTGAGCGAGAGGAAGATCGCGCGGATTTCCAGGATATTTATGGGTAGGGAAGTCCAACGTCCTTGAGCAGTGTGGTGCCGGTACACTGCTCCCCAGCCTAGGAGGCTGGCGTCCGTGGTCAGGACCAGCCAGTTCACTGGGAGAAAAGATCTCCCCTTCGATAGGGATGAGGACCGAAGCCACCAGCGGAGTGCGTACCTGACTGAAGGCGTCAGATGAAGATGTCTGTCCAGGGAGAAGGGGCTCTTGTCCCAGGCCGCTAGAAGGGCTAACTGCAGTGGTTGGAGGTGCAGTTGAGCAAAGGTTACTGCTTCCATAGCCGCCACCATCCTGCCAAGCACTTTCATGCTGAATCGAATGGAGCGAGGCGGAGGACGTAGAAGGCAGCGTACCGCTCGTTGAAGAGCGATCGCCTTGTCCTGAGGGAGAAGGATCAAGCCCCAACGGGTGTCCAGGGACATGCCCAGGAAGGTGATGTATCGTGATGGGATCGGGGATGATTTGTCCAGATTCACTAGCCACCCTAAGCGGGATAGGGTGTCCACAGTGATCTGTACGCTGGTGGAGCAGTCGCGGAAGGAGGGGGCCTTGATGAGGAGGTTGTCCAAGTAAGGGAGAACGACTACTCCCCTGGCGTGAAGGACGCTCATGGCGGCCGCCATGACTTTGGTGAAGACCCTTGGTGCGGTGGCAAGGCCGAAGGGTATGATCTGGGGCGATGGGTATGTGCAGGTACGCGTCCTTGATGTCTATGGAGGCGAGGAATTCCCCTTCGGCCCATGGAGGCCTGGATGAGGTACTCCGCCGCAGCGGCAATTTGAGCTGTTACCTCTGTGAAGGTATGAGTGAACTGGGATTCCTCAAGCGAAGTGTTAAGGGATTCTGCCCAGACAGAGATCGCCTTTGCGACCCACACAGAGGCAAAGGAGAGCGAGAGGGAGGAACCCGCAGCCTCAAAAGCAGAGCGGGTGAGGTGCTCCACCTGTCTGTCTGTCGGGTCCTTGATGGAGGAACCATCGGGTAAAGACAGGAGCGTCTTTGTGGTAAGGCGGGAGACCGGGGGGTCGACCGAGGGCGGATCGGCCCAGCCCTTAGGGGCAGGTGAGGCAAAAGGGTACCGGGACTCCATGAGTTTTTGGTTACCGAAGCGCCTGTCAGGCTTCTCCCTTTGCTTTGTGAGGATATCCTGAAACTCTGGGTGATCAGCGAAAGCCTTTTGGGGTTTCCTTGCCCTCTTAAAGGAGACCGCATGGTCAGTGGTAGTGGATGAGGGATCCTCCACATGCAGAGTTTGGTTGATTGCTGCTATAAAAGGAGTCTATTGTAGTTTGATCATCTGGGGAGGCTGAAACAAAGGAATCCTCTTGGTATAAACAGCATTCTCCCTCCTCCAGCTCTTCAGAAGCCGTGGAGCGTGTGGGAGAGCCTGCCCTGTGTGTTCCCGAGGGAGAGCCCGCTGGAGACACCCAGCCGTGTGCTCTTTTCCTGATCCCTGCAACCGGTGAAGCATGTGCCCGGATTACCTCAGAAGGATCCTCCATAGGGGTATCCTCAGGTTGCGTTCCGTCCAGGGACCCAGAAGGGTGTGGAGGACGACATTGCATAGCCAGCACCAGGTTCTGTGACAGTTTTTCCATGGATAGGGACAGAAACTGTGCCCATTCCGGTGGGCTGGGAGCCCTAGGCTCTGGGCTGACGGTTGCGGCGGTGGTGGCAGGGGGGGTCTTGGGGGGCTATAGGGGCACAGGACTCACAGAGAGAAGAGGTGTGTTTACGTGGTAGCTCAGCGTGGCAGGCAGTGCAGGATGAATAATAGACTATGTGGGCCTTAGCACTCGTAGTGCCCTTAGATTTCTGCATATTCCTAATAGGAGTATGCCAGGAGGGGGAGCAATGCTCAGCAGAGCTACAATTGAAGCAAGCACCTCACCAGAATCAGCCGATGGCCCTGTCCTCAGGAAGGATTAAGCTCTATGGAGATCTCACACGCTTTCCTGAGGGGGGGGGGAATGGCTTAGCGCTAAAAGAGCGGGAAGATGAAGTCAGTGTGCCCCCCCCCCCTGCTGTGGGTAGTAAAAAACGGCGGGAAGGGAGCTTCTGATAGTTTTCCTCCTTCTCCCTCCAGTCAGCACACAGCTTGTCACTGGTGCTAAAGCAAATAAACAGAGCAAATAAACAGCGAGTCCCTGAGCCCTGGGCCCTCCCCCTGCCACCGGGAAATTATCTGCAGGACTTTCTGCACACAGCGAGGGACTTCCCCCTCCTCCAGCCAGCAAGCTAGAGAAAACTTAACACTGTGTGTGCAGGATCCTTGTAAATGTCCTGGGCCTGCAGCGTCTTTTCTCCCTTTGTCTGGGAAACCAGTCAGGGGGGATCTCACCTTAAAACACTGCTTCCGTCCATGGCAGTGAAAATTGCAGAGTCAGCTTGCTGTGTCCGGTGACGCCGGTGTCATATTCAACTCAGAGCCTGCAAAGAGGGGCTGAGGAATTGGTGCCATATTCAACTCAGAGCCTGCAAGGAGGGGCTGAGGAATTGGGCTAAAGGGGCACAGGCCTCTACCCTGGGCTTTGGAAAATCGGTGTCTGTGGAACCCGTCGTCCAGCCCAGGATCCAGCGTCGCAGGAGGGGGTACGTGGAGGCGATACTCCACGTTCCCGCCTGTTGATGGTAGTGGGAGATCGGTCCCAAAAGGAAACAGTCGCCCTCAAAAAATAACAAACCTTGAAAGGAAGTGCCTCCTACAGACACTAAGCTAAAACTGAGGCTGCCTGGCCCGGCCAGGGGGTGTATATTGATACTGCAGAGGAGGAGCTATGCTTTTGCATCTACTTAGTGTCCTCCTATGGATAGGCAGCATAACACCCATGGTCCTGTGTCCCCCAATGAGGCGTCAGAGAAATATCTATTCCAACTCCAAGCAATGGATACATTTTTATTTTCTTTAGAAGTGCAATACAGACATAAAGGCAGTACTAACCAATGTGGAAGGCACCGCTTCACTCAGAGGGATCTCTCCTGACACAATAGAAACTAGTCCAATATATAGAGAAAAGAATGTCATACAAGGAGGATCACCATAAAAAATATTTTATTTTACAAAAATGACACAAGAAAGGTGGACAACACAATTAAAAACATTTAAAAAGCAAAAAGCTATCGTTAACACACATGGTCCAACTGCCCTCGTACAAAGAAAGTTGTGCAATATAAACCCCCACTCTAATGCAGCAATATACAAATCAATAGAAGCAGACCTGTTGTCTAAAACAACCAAGGTGAGACAGTAGTAAAGCTGGGTTCACACTAAGCGACAACGACGTTGCTGTTACGTCACCATTTTCTGTGACGCAACATCGACCTTGTAAGTAGCTGTTATGATCACTGCTTAGCTGTCAAACACAGCAGCCGAAGCAGCGATCATAACGAAACGCGTCGCTGTGCTACATGTGCAGAGAGCAGGGAGCCGCGCACACTGCTTAGTGCTGGCTCCCTGCACTCCTAGCTACAGTACACATCGGGTTAATTACCCGATGTGTACTGCAGCTACATGTGCAGAGAGCAGGGAGCCGCGCTCACTGCTTAGCGCTGGCTCCCTGCACTCCTAGCTACAGTACACATCGGGTTAATTACCCGATGTGTACTGCAGCTACATGTGCAGAGAGCAGGGAGCCGGCACTGGCAGCGAGAGCGGCTGACGCTGGTAACGAAGGTAAATATCTGGTAACCAGGGAAAGGTCTTCCCTTGGTTACCCGATGTTTACCCTGGTTACAGCTTACCGCAGCTGCCAGGTGCCGGCTCCTGCTCCCTGCTCGCTTTATTTCGTCGCTCTCTCGCTGTCACACACAGCGATGTGTGCATCACAGCGGGAGAGCGACGACCAAAAAATTAAGCTGGACATTCAGCAACGAGCGGCGACCTCACAGCAGGGGCCAGCTCGTTGCTGGATGTCACACACAGCGACAGCGACGGGACGTCGCTGCTACGTCACAGAAAATGGTGACGTAGCAGCGACGTCATTGTCGTCGTCGCTGTGTGTCACACCACCTTAAGCAGGAGGTCACAGATTGAAAAAAAAAAAAATTATTGTCTTAAAGGAATTACCTTGAGATAACACCCAAGGACAAGATAACACCACAATTAACATCTGTTAAATAAATAAAGTCAAATAATTCTCATTAGCAGAACACTGGTTTGAAGAAAAAAAAAAAACGAGAACCTGCTCAGACAATGAGACCTCCTGAAGCTGAAAGTAAAGGCCCAGTCACACTAAACAACTTACCAGCGATCCCAACAACGATCAAACCTGATAGGGATCGCTGGTAAGTTGCTAGGAGGTTGCTGGTGAGATGTCACACTGCGACGCTCCAGCGATCCCACCAGCAACCTGACCTGGCAGGGATCGCTGGAGCGTCGCTACACGAGTTGCTGGTGAGCTCACCAGCAACCCAGTGTCCCAGCCCCCAGCCAGCAGCGCCGCGTGGAAGATGCTGCGCTTGGTAACTAAGGTAAATATCGGGTAACCAACCCGATATTTACCTTGGTTACCAGTGCATGCAGCTACACGTGCAAAGAGCAGGGAGCAGCGCGAACCGCTTAGCGCTGGCTCCCTGCTCTCCTAGTTACAGCACACATCGGGTTAATTACCCGATGTGTGCTGCAGCTACATGTGCACAGAGCAGGGAGCAGCGCACAATGCTTAGCGCTGGCTCCCTGCTCTCCTAGTTACAGCACACATTGGGTTAATTACCCGATGTGTGCTGCAGCTGCATGTGCACAGAGCAGGAGCCGGCACTGACAGTGAGAGCGGAGGAGGCTGGTAACAAAGGTGAATATCGGGTAACCAAGGACAGGGCTTCTTGGTTACCAGATGTTTACATTGGTTACCAGCCTCCGCAGAAGCCGGCTCCTGCTGCCTGCACATTTAGTTGTTGCTGTCTCGCTGTCACACACAGCGATCTGTGCTTCACAGCGGGACAGCAACAACTAAAAAATGGCCCAGGACATTCAGCAACAACCAACAACCTCACAGCAGGGGCCAGGTTGTTGCTGGATGTCACACACAGCAACATCACTAGCAACATCGCTGCTACGTCACAAAAGTTGTTCGTTAGCAGCGATGTTGCTAGCGATGTTGCTTAGTGTGACGGGGCCTTAAGAATCGGACATCCTATATGGGAGCCTGCATGGATAAAGTAAGAGAAACCTGCAAGCAGGGGGGAGGGGAAGGAACCAGCCCTTTTTAAATGTTTTTAACTGTATTGTCCACCTTTCTTGTGTCATTTTTGTAAAATAAAATAATATTTTTTATGGTGATCCTCCTTGTAGGACACATTCTTTTCTCTATATATTGAACAGACATAAAGGCAGTGATACCAGCGAGGTCACTTGGACTTTTTGTAGTTCTTTCTCCTCATGTGAGATAATTAGAGCAATGAGTTCTAAGGCCCAGTCACACACAACGACTTACCAGCGATCCCGAAAACGATGCGACCTGATAGGGATCGCAGGTAAGTAGCTGGGAGGTCGCAGGTGAGATGTCACACAGTCAGATCTTAACAGCGATGCAGGAACAATACAGGTTGCAGTAGCGACCTGTATAACGATCTCAGTAGTCACTGTGACCCTGTCACACAGTGTCAAACACAGCGATGTGTCCTGCCCAGCAGGACATCGCCTTTGAAAAAAATGGCCTGGACCATTCTGCAACGACTAGAGATCTCACAGCAGGGGCCTGATCGCTGGTAGGTGTCACACATAACAAGATCGCTACTGCGTCACAGAAACCGTGACTCAGCTACAATCTCGCTAGCGATCTCGTTACGTGTGACGGTACCTTTAGGAACAGTCTGATAGTATTTAATTCCATTTGGTGGCAAATTTATCTGACTATACCGTATTTGGAGCTTTTTTTTTTTTATCCTTAAACCACGTTACATCCCACCATAGTCTGTTTCCTTTTTCTGCCATTCCTAGTATTTTTTGAGTGGTTTAAGGATAAAAAAAAGTTCCAAATACGGTATACTCAGAGGAGTAGTCCTGGGAAGAGAGGAGTATAATAGGAGGAGTAGTCCTGGGGAGAGAAGAGTATAACAGGAGTAGTAGTCCTGGGGGGAGAGGACTATAATAGGAGGAGAAGTCCTGGGGAGAAAGGAGTATAATAGGAGAAGTAGTCCTGGAGGGGGAGGAGTATAATAGGAGGAGTAGTCCTGGAGGTAGAGGAGGATAATAGGTGGAGTAATCCTAGGGGGAGGTGTATAGGTGCCCAATGTGTGCGGGGGGCGTGGCCGAGCGGGCACAGTGTGCGGGGGGCGTGGCCGAGGGGGCACAGTGTGCGGGGGGCGTGGCCGAGCGGGCACAGCGTGCGGGGGGCGTGGACGAGCGGGCACAGCGTGTGGGGGGCGTGGCCAAGAGGGCACAGCGTGCAGGGGGCGTGGCCAAGAGGACACAGCGTTGGGGGGTGGGGCGTGGCCGAGTGGGCACAGCGTGCGGGGGGTGGGGCGTGGCTGAGCGGGCACAGTGTGCAGGGGGGCGTGGCCGAGGGGGCACAGTGTGCGGGGGGGAGTGGTAGAGCGGGCACAGTGTGTGGGGGCGGGGCCGAGCAGGCACAGTGTGCGGGGGGCTTGGCCAAGCGGGCACAGTGTTCCGGGGGGAGTGGCCGAGCGGGCACAGTGTGCTGGGGCGTGGCCGAGCGGGCACAGTGTGCTGGGGCGTGGCCAAGCGGGCACAGTGTGCTTGGGCGTGGCCAAGCGGGCACAGTGTGCTGGGGCGTGGCCAAGCTGGCACAGTGTGCTGGGGCGTGGCCAAGCGGGCACAGTGTGCTGGGGCGTGGCCAAGCGGGCACAGTGTGCTGGGGCGTGGCCAAGCGGGCACAGTGTGCTGGGGGCGTGGCCAAGCGGGCACAGTGTGCTGGGGCGTGGCCAAGCGGGCACAGTGTGCTGGGGCGTGGCCAAGCGGGCACAGTGTGCTGGGGCGTGGCCAAGCGGGCACAGCTGCAGGAGGGGGTGGCCAAGCGGGCACAGCGTGCGGGAGGGGGTGGCCAAGCGGGCACAGCGTGCGGGAGGGGGTGGCCAAGCGGGCACAGCATGCGGGAGGGGGTGGCCAAGCGGGCACAGCGTGCGGGAGGGGGTGGCCAAGCGGGCACAGCGTGCGGGAGGGGGTGGCCAAGCGGGCACAGCGTGCGGGAGGGGGTGGCCAAGCGGGCACAGCGTGCGGGAGGGTGTGGCCAAGCGGGCACAGCGTGCGGGAGGTCGTGGCCAAGCGGGCACAGCGTGCGGGAGGTCGTGGCCAAGCGGGCACAGCGTGCGGGAGGGCGTGGCCATGCGGGCACAGCGTGCGGGAGGGGGTGGCCAAGCGGGCACAGCGTGCGGGAGGGGGTGGCCAAGCGGGCACAGCGTGCGGGAGGGGGTGGCCAAGCGGGCACAGCGTGCGGGAGGGGGTGGCCAAGCGGGCACAGCGTGCGGGAGGGGGTGGCCAAGCGGGCACAGCATGCGGGAGGGGGTGGCCAAGCGGGCACAGCGTGCGGGAGGGGGTGGCCAAGCGGGCACAGCGTGCGGGAGGTCGTGGCCAAGCGGGCACAGCGTGCGGGAGGTCGTGGCCAAGCGGGCACAGCGTGCGGGAGGGCGTGGCCAAGCGGGCGCAGCGTGCGGGAGGGCGTGGCCAAGCGGGCACAGCGTGCGGGAGGGCGTGGCCAAGCGGGCACAGCGTGCGGGAGGTCGTGGCCAAGCGGGCACAGCGTGTGGGAGGGCGTGGCCAAGCGGGCACAGTGGGCGGGGGCATGGCCGGGCCGAGCTGCTACAACGTGCGAGGGGCGTGGCCGGGCGGCCAATGCGTGCGGGGGGGCGTGGCCGAGCGGCCAATGCGACGGTTGTCACTGTAATGACGTAATTTTGGTGCAAGACAGACAGAATAAGGCAATTATATATATAGATGGGTTTTGATGGAGTGTATGAAGGAGGAAGCGAAGATATCAGAGGAAAGAGAGGTTCAATATTTTAGTTAGGTAGATAGTGACAACTGGGGAGAGAGACCGGAGTAAATATGAGGGAATAGGGTCACGGGTGCAGCTAATAGAGTGAGAAGACAGAAACCTGCTACTTTCTTCTTTTGTCATTCCTTCAAAGATGGAAATTGAACTTGATGAGGTACAGGGGTAGTAGGGGAACCATTATATAAGGGATTTGGGAGATTTCCTGTTGCATATTGTGAATATATTCTTTGAAGTAAGTGTCCATATCATCAGAGCAGAGATTAGCGATTGGAGACAATCTGCATTTTAGGACTAAGGGGTGCTTCACACACAGCGAGATCGCTGCTGAGATCGCTGCTGAGTCACGTTTTTTGTGACGCAGCAGTGACCTCATTAGCGATCTCGCTGTGTGTGACACTGAGCAGCGATCTGGCCCCTGCTGTGAGATCGCTGCTCGTTACACACAGCCCTGGTTCGTTTTTTTATTGTTGCTCTCCCGCTGATAAGCACATATCGCTGTGTGTGACAGCGAAAGAGCAACAATCCTGAATGTGCAGGGAGCAGGAGCCGGCGTCTGACAGCCTGCGGTAAGCTGTAACCAAGGTAAACATCGGGTAACCAAGGTGGTTAGCCGATATTTACCTTCGTTACCAGCATCTGACGCTGCCAGTGCCGGCTCCCTGCACACGAGGCGGCAGGACACATCGGGTAAATAAGCAAAGGTTTGCTTATTAACCCGATGTGTGCTGTGGCTACGAGTGCAGGGAGCCAGCGCTAAGCGGTGTGCACTGGTAACTAAGGTAAACATCGGGTAACCATACCCGATGTTTACCTTAGTTACCAGTGTCCGCAGCTTCCAGACGCCGGCTCCGTGCAAGCGCAGTGTCGCTTCCACATCGCTACTGGCTGGGGGCTGGTCACTGGTCGCTGGTGAGATCTGCCTGTTTGACAGCTCACCAGCGACCATGTAGCGATGCAGCAGCGATCCCGACCAGGTCAGATCGCTGGTGGGATCGCTGCTGCATCGCTAAAGTGTGACGGTACCCTAATGTGGGTGTGTAAAGTGTCAGTTGCTTTGGATTATTGGATAGTGATATGATGGAAGTGGTGAGGTAGGTTTATTTGGCGAGGTTAAAAGCAGCATCATATGTTTTAAGCATAAACAAACATACAGTGGAGGTGGTCTCTGAGCCAAATAGGATTTTCTCAAGAGACATTCAGAACAACTAAAGCACTGCAGATGATAACGTGTTAGTGCCATGTGCCAGCGTAGCGGTCATCTGTGTCAGTCTCGTCTGTGTGTAGGTAGTGCGGCTTTATCCAGGGAACTTATCACAGCTAAAAAAGGGACAGCGAAGAGATCAGAGACAAGAATGATCATAAATTCTTCAGAAAGTTGCAGGGTGTCAATAGTATGAAGACTTCTTTGAGTGTTAGGGGTGCTTCACACACAGCGAGCTCGCTGCCGAGATCGCTGCTGAGTCACGCTTTTTGTGACGCAGCAGTGACCTCATTAGCGATCTCTCTGTGTGTGACACTGAGCAGCGATCTGGCCCCTGCTGCGAGATCGCTGCTCATTACACACAGCCCTGGTTCGTTTTCTTCAAAGGCGCTCTCCCACTGTGACACACAGATCGCTGTGTGTGACAGCGAGAGAGCGACGAAATGAAGCGAGCAGGGAGAAGGAGCCGGCATCTGGCAGCTGCGGTAAGCTGTAACCAAGATAAACATCGGGTAACCAAGGTGGTTACCCGATATTTACCTTAGTTACCAGCCTCCGCAGCTCTCACGCTGTCTGTGCTGCCGGCTCCGGCTCTCTGCACATGTAGCTGCTGTACACATCGGGTTAATTAACCCGATGTGTACTGTAGCTAGGAGAGCAAGGAGCCAGCGCTAAGCAGTGTGCGCGGCTCCCTGCTCTCTGCACATGTAACTGCATTACACATCGGGTTAATTAATCCGATGTGTACTGTAGCTAGGAGAGCAAGGAGCCAGCGCTAAGCTAAGCGGTGTGCGCTGGTAACTAATGTAAACATCGGGTAACCATACCCGATGTTTACCTTAGTTACCAGTGTCCGCAGCTTCCAGACGCCGGCTCCGTGCAAGCGCAGCGTCGCTTGCACGTCGCTGCTGGCTGGGGGCTGGTCACTGGTCGCTGGTGAGATCTGCCTGTTTGACAGCTCACCAGCGACCATGTAGCGATGCAGCAGCGATCCTGACCAGGTCAGATCGCTGGTCGGATCGCTGCTGCATCGCTAAAGTGTGAAGGTACCCTAATATAATGTAAGCTGCTTCAAAGGGGAATCAAATCTTAACAGAAAGAAGGTTGTGGTTAGAAAGTGGAGAGGAGAGATAGTAAAGATTACAAAAAAAGAGTGGGCACAATCATGATAAGAGGACTGCTGACTGTGGGAATAAAGAAGACAATATACAAGGAAAAACAAAGGCTATGAACTAATTGAGGCGCTGCTCACAAAAAATTAGTAATATAAATTGTTTATTGGAAAGAACAAAAATATGATAAAGACACAAAGATTAAAAAAAAATTGCATAAAAATACAGACTGAAAGGCAAGTAACCAATGATTATAATCTAAGATACATGATGAATCCATCAATGCAAGGGTGGGCAATTAATTTTTCCATGGGGCCGCATAAGAAATTGGGATGGTTTTAGAGGGCCGGACTAATATAATTACCTCGGTTCTACATCTTTATATATATATATATATATATATATATATATATATATATATATATATATATAAGATGTAGAACCGAGTTAGTTATAGTAGTCCGGCATTATATATATGTATGTATATGTATGTATGTATGTATGTATGTATGTGTGTATATGTATATATGTATATATATATATATATATATATATATATATATATATATATATATATATATATATATATATATATATATATATATATATATATATATATATATATATGTATATATATATACAGTTAGGTCCAGAAATATTTGGACAGTGACACAATTTTCGCGAGTTGGGCTCTGCATGCCACCACATTGGATTTGAAATGAAACCTCTACAACAGAATTCAAGTGCAGATTGTAACGTTTAATTTGAAGGTTTGAATAAAAATATCTGATAGAAATTGTAGGAATTGTACACATTTCTTTACAAACACTCCACATTTTAGGAGGCCAAAAGTAATTGGACAAATAAACCAAACCCAAAAAAAATATTTTTATTTTCAATATTTTGTTGCGAATCCTTTGGAGGCAATCACTGCCTTAAATGATCAAAAATTTCGTATAAATCAACCTTAAGTTATAATGCTAATCAAAAAATACCTCAAAAAGGAATAGGTGAC